>NC_059326.1:100890000-101226250 GCF_018350155.1 Leopardus geoffroyi
TTGTCTTTACAGTGGGACAGTTTTATTTATTTATTTATTTAAGTTTATTTTTTGAGAGAGACCGACACAGCACCAGTGGGGGAGGGGCCGAGAGAAAGGGAGGGAGAGGATCCCAAGCAGGCTGCATGCTGCCAGCCCAGAGCCCAATGCAGGGCTCAAACCCACGAAGCTGCGAGACCATGACCTGAGCTGAAACCAAGAGTTGGATGCTTAATCAACTGAGCCACGTAGGTGCCCCTATTTATTTTTAAAATATTTATTTATTTTTGAGAGAGAGAGAGAGGTAGAGGGAGGGAGATTGTGAGGGGAGGAGGGGCAAAAAGAGAAGGAGATGGAATCCCAAGATGACCTGAGCCAGTCAAGAGTCAGATACTTAAGTGATTGAGCCACCCAGGCCCCCCTACAGTGTGATGGTTTAAATTTTTTTAAATCTTTATATATGAGAGAGAGAGACAGAGAGAGACAGAGAACAAGCAGGGGAGGGGTAGAGAGAGATGGAGAGAAAATCCCAAACAGGCCCTAGGCTCTGAGCTACCAGCACAGAGCCTGATGCGGCGCTCAAACTCACGAACTGTGAGATCATGACCTGAACCAAAGTCTCACACTTAACCGACTGAGCCACTCAGACACTCCTACAGTGTGATAGTTTTAAACCAGGCTTCTATTGGGACAGTAAAAAACGTGATAAACATTTTTTTCTTGGGAAGAATTGAAATTCTGAGTTTAGAAAGAAGGCTGAGAATTCTACAATCTTAAAGAGCTTACTTCTTGTAGGTCTTATAGGTCCATTCTGTATGGACAGATCCCCTCTAACCCCTTTCTGTAGAACAGAAGCTTCTTTCTCCTCAACGGAAATAACAGAATACCTCTTTAGGATTCTCAGTTGTAGAGTTGACAAAATGGTCTGCAGCCTTTCTTGGGTTTAGAGCTTGTCCCTCCCTACCTGCTCTCTGCCCATGCTTCAAAGCTGAGCAGTAGAGCTTTGAAGCTGACATGTATATTGCAGATTGCCTATAGTCAAACAGCCTTTACTTTCTGGGGTCCAGTAAAGACTCCAAGTTCAACATTGAGAGAACACAGGACAATCTTGGATCTCACCTTCTTGGTGCCTATAGAAATATGGAGCCCAAGTCATTAGGAATGAGACCAGTAATTCTCAGCCATTCAAACTTACTCTTTACACCTTTTTTGGTTAAGAAAAAATCTATCTCTCTACACATGTATGTATATGTATATAGGTGTATGTATATCTATATAGAGAATGCTTTAAAGTTTTTGATCTTCTGAATTGTGTAGATTTTTGTAGTGAGAATATGTTGTTTTTTTTTTAATTTTTTTTAACGTTTATTTATTTTTGAGACTGAGAGAGACAGAGCATGAACGGGGGAGGGTCACAGAGAGAGGGAGACACAGAATCTGAAACAGGCTCCAGGCTCTGAGCTGTCAGCACAGAGCCCGACGCGGGGCACGAACCCACGGACCGCGAGATCATGACCTGAGCCGAAGTCGGACGCCCAACCGACCGAGCCACCCAGGCGCCCCGAGAATATGTTTTTTAAGAAATAAGTGTAGTGCATTATGGTGCTTCAGTGTGTTAGAGAAATCAAGACAACGTATAGCCTCAGATTTCATTTAGGTTTGTAAGAAACACAGTGATATTCAGGAAGATACTAGAACGTATGGAGTACCAACTGTATGCCAGGCTGGGTGCTAAGTGTTTCATATGCCTTGTCTTATTTATTTACTCCATCACCAGCCCCAAGCAGTAGGTATTATCTTCCCTATTTTACATATGAGGAAATTAAGGCTTCGAGTGGATAAGCAATGTCTACAACGAAACACCACTAGCAAATGGCAGATCTGGATGTCATTTGTATCTGACTCCAGACTGGTGCTCTATCTACCATATTGTGTATAGCTTCGACAGAATAGTACTGATTATTAAGAAGACTTGTAGTTTCTTTAAAAAGTAAAATACAAACTAGAAAAAAGGACTACTACTTTCTTTTTTTTAAGTTTATTTATTTATTTTGAGAGAGAAAGTGTGAGTGGGGGAGGGGCAGAGAAAGAGGGGGAGAGAGAATCCCAAGCCAGCTGTATACTCCTGGTGCAAAGCCCACTGTGGGGCTCAGGCTCATGAACCTTGAGATCGTGACCTGAGCCAAAATCAAGAGTCAGACGTTCAACTGACTGAGCAACCAGGTGCCCTGACTCCTAGTTTGTTTTTACTAAAGGGGCTGCATTTCAAAACTATTTTCATAGCTTCCGGGTTCTCATGAACAGTGTTCTTTTGACCAAGAGCAACACATTTTCTATAAGAAACCATCTTATCTTGCACAATCTACCTCTGTCATGTCTAACTTACTGATTGTTTTCCTAACAAAAATAACTCAACTTACCCTTTTGCTGTAAGACTGCTGTGCTGGCCTAGGGTGTACTCATGTTCTCTGCAGCATGTTGTCCCGCCATTAATTACTTGCTCACTCTTTCTGTCCCTCTTTCCTTCCTCGTTTATTTTGTGGATTCAACCTGTTCTATTGCCAGATGCCATTTAAGGCAGCAGACCAATAACAGTGAACAAAATAGATGATGTGCCTGCTCTTAGAGAATTTGTAATTTAGTGGAGAAACAGTAAAACAACCAGCATCGTGTGTGTGTGTGTGTGTGTGTGTGTGTGTGTGTGTCTGGGGACACAGAATGGTGGCAACGAGAGTCTCTGATTTAGATGGAGTAGTTAGATAACAGCTCTCAGAGAAGGTGACCATGTACAGCATTTGAACAAAATGAGGGAAACGCTTTTAAGTAGAAGAAGCATGTCAAACCCTAGAGTTGGGAATGTACTCCATCCATTTGATAGTCAACAAGGACACTGGCATAGCTGGACCAGGGTGAGGATGACGGGTGTGCTAGAGAAATGGAGGAGGGGAGGGATGGGTTCTGGAGCTGGAGGGTGTAGGGCCCAGTAGTGCGGGTTAAGGACTTGAATTCTGTTCTGGAGTGATGGAAATCCACTGGAAAGATTTAAGCAGGGCAGTGGTATGATCTGGTAGAGGGTTGCCAAGGGCCACTTTGGCTGCTCTGAAACACACATTGTTTCAGGGCAAGAGTAGAGCAGAGAGACCAGTTGGGAGGTCGGCAGGTGAGATCTCAGGCCTGGAAGGAGAAAGACACTTTAGATTTGCACAGGACCCAAAGGTTGGCAAAGATGCTGGCTCATGACTTGGATGACTTGTGACACTTTTCACAAAAGTCACAATATCCTCGTACACTGGGTTCAAGTGGACACTGTTTTATTGAACAGGTTGTTTCTTTAAAAAAAAAATTTTTTTTTTTTTTCAATGTTTATTTATTTTTTTGGGACAGAGAGAGACAGAGCATGAACGGGGGAGGGGCAGAGAGAGAGGGAGACACAGAATCGGAAACAGGCTCCAGGCTCTGAGCCATCAGCCCAGAGCCTGACGCGGGGCTCGAACTCACGGACCGCGAGATCGTGACCTGGCTGAAGTCGGACGCTTAACCGACTGCGCCACCCAGGCGCCCCAAAAAAAAAATTTTTTTTAATGTTTATTTTTGAGAGAGAAAGACAGAGTGTGAGCAAGGAAGGGGCAAAGAGAGAGGGAGACAGAATCCAAAGCAAGCTCTAGGCTCTGAGCCATCAGCACAGAGCCCGATGCAGGGCTTGAACTCAAGAACCATGAGATCATGACCTGAGCCAAAGTTGAAGGCCTAACCAACGGAGCCACCACCCAGGCTGCCCTGAACAGGTCATTTCTAAAGCCTGACCTCCATTCTGAAAACCACTTGTTCAAGAGCTCTTGGGGAAGACCTGGAAATTTTGTTTGACCTCAACAGTATCATGAATCAGCAGTGAGACAGGGCTTCAAAAACCATACAGGTAGATACAGATCACAGCTCTGGAATCTTTAACGCAGATTGAGCGAAGTCAGGATTCCTCTGGGACTTAGATGCCAGTCAAGTCTCTTCAGGAGCGCATGATTCCCATTGGATATTGACAGAGGTGGCTGCAGAGACCCACCATGTGTATGCACTGCAGGGTGAAGAAGTTCTGGTGATGGAGAGAAAAGTACTTCTCACTCGTAGAGATGAACGGATATGGTCAGTAAGTTACTCTCATGCGGGGTCATCTTTTCCCCTCTTAGTCCACCAAGACGTCTACCCTCCTTTATGCTGATAAAAACAGTTGTAGCCATGACTCAATGTTGATAATGACATTAGTAGGTAATACTCTTGTTTGGGTTCTTGCTAAATACCAGACAGGGCAGCAAATTATTCACATTGATTATCACATTTAATCCCAGCAATAGATCTGTTTGAAAGGTACCGTTGGCCCAAATCATGGAGTGTTAGGACAGCTCAGAGGAGAGCAGCAGGAAACACAGGATTCAAACCCAGGTAATTTGATTGAAGAGCTAGAACTCTGACCCGCTGTGTTGTACTGCAAATCTGATGGGTGAAATAATTTCGCATTTGTAGTTTATGCAGATTATGGGATAAATAGGGTTTTTTTTTTTTTTTTATGAGTTGGAATACTTTATACTTATTCTATGAGAAAATCCTTGCTGAGTTTTAGAGTACTTCAACTATGAATTCTGGAGGTCAGTTCCATTCACTAAGTGGAGAAATGCCTCTCTTTCCTGAGTCCTGAATTCAACATTTTAGAAGAAACAATGACAATCTGTATTTTATCCAAAAGGTGGTCAGTACTGCAAGACCTGAGCACCAAGTCATCTGGTGTTTGAGAGAAATTTAATTTGGAAGGGGAAGGCTTTTAAAACACAGCAAAGGTAGGGGCGCCTGGGTGGCGCAGTCGGTTAAGCGTCCAACTTCAGCCAGGTCACGATCTCGCGGTCCGTGAGTTCGAGCCCCGCGTCACGCTCTGGGCTGATGGCTCAGAGCCTGGAGCCTGTTTCCGATTCTGTGTCTCCCTCTCTCTCTGCCCCTCCCCCGTTCATGCTCTGTCTCTCTCTGTCCCAAAAATAAATAAACGTTGAAAAAAAAAAATTAAAAAAAAAAAAAAATAAAAAAATAAAAAAAAAAATAAAACACAGCAAAGGCTTCCGACTGCCTCAATGGTAAAACCATACACCCCAATGTTAGCATCTCTTCCTACACGGTCAGATCCGGTCTTCTTGATGACTCCCAGATTTACATGTCTGACTGAGACCCAGGCTGTCAGTTCACTGCTGCTTAACATGGTCACATGGTGTTCTCCCATGCATCTCAAACTTAACACGGGGTGCCTGTTTCCTGGCAGCTGTAGCACTGGGGTCCCCGTTTCCTTGCGCTTGTAGAGCTCCTGTTTGCTGGACACAGACTGATGGACGTATGGTCTTCCCAGCTCAGGATGGCTCCACCATCCTTCGTGTTGTTCAGGCCCCAAACCTCCCCATCATATTTGGTTCCTCTTTCTTCTTCCTTTGAGAAAATTAAAAAAAAAATGTTTATTTAATTTTGAGGGGGGAGGGGCAGAGAAGGGGAAGAGGGAGGAGCAAGTGAGAGAGAGAGAGCACGAGAGCAAGAGAGCAAGAGAACCTCCCAAGCAGGCTCCACACTGTTAGTGCAGAGCCCGATGTGGGGCTCAAACTCATGAACTGCGCAAGGTAATGACCTGGACTGAAATCAAGAGTCTGATGCTCAACTGAGCCACTCAGGCACCCTGGTTCCTCTTTTTTTAAACAGACTCCACTTTTCGTTGTCAGTCTGTGCTTTTGTTTCTGCTTCCATTCACGTCTTGGTGCCACCATTGAGACCTCTTTTACCAACTCTTCTCCCTCCTGATCACTGCAGGCACAGAACATGTCAAATATCTCCATGGACCCCTCTTCCCACCCCCAGTATTCTCACTTCCTTCAGGCCTATGGTAAAGGGACTAATGGGCCAAGAATGTCTATACCCTAATCCCCAGACCCACGAATATGTCACCTTATGTGTCGAAAGGACTTCATACTTGTGATTAAGGTTAAGGACCTTGAGTCATCGAGGCTAGTTTGTATTTTCTCAGTGAGCCCAGTATAATCACCTGAGTCCTTAAAAGTGGAAGGGAATGCAGGAAAGCAGGTAAGAGAAGTGTCACATGAGAAGGACCACTTGGCTGATTTTGAAGATGGAGAAAGCGGGCCATAAGCCAAAGATCACAGGCAGCCTCTAGAAGGTAGGAGCCGTGTACTAGGCTGACAGCCAGTGAGGAAAAGGGGACCACCATTCTACAAGTGCAAGGAAACGGGGACCCCAGTGCTACAGCTGCCTGGAAACGGGACCACAGTCTTAGACACACAAGGAGATGGAAACCTTTTCTCCCAGTGAACCACCTAAGGGAACACCGCCCCACCAGTACCTTGATTTTAGCCCCATGAACGTGAGGCAGAGAAGGCCGCCAGCCACACTGCCCTCCTCGCCCACAGTAGAAATGGCACTTTGTGTTTGTGCAGTACGAGTAGAAAACTAATACAAGGTCTCTGCTCAGATGTGACTTTCTTGGTCAGACCATTCCTGACCACCCTATATCACAGCCATACCCGCCCCCATCCAGGCCCTCTCTGTCCTCATTATCCTGATTTCTTTGGCCTCTGTAGCACTTATCAGCTAATATGCATTTACTTGTGTAATTGTCTTTGTCTCCCTTCCGTTCAAATGTAAATAAGCTTATGATCTTCCTCTTGTTCACAGTTTCTTTTCCAGAGAGTAGAACTAAGCCCTATGCACTAGGTAATTGTTCTTGTTGAGCCTTTGAGTTTACTGTTTGTCTGCTTTCCAGCCTCTTAAAGAGGTGCTAGGCTTCCGGGATGAGTGCCCTACACTCAGCTTCTGCCTCGTCTCACCTGCTGCCTTGGGACCTTTGCACATGGTCTGCCTAGTGCTTGCCCTTCCTCTTTGCCTACCTTTACCGTAGGTCTTTTTGGAAACATCAGCTCTTGAAAGAAACCTTCCCTGATTCCAGAGAGCAAATCTTGTCTTCCCTTATGTACATAGTTTTGTTTTTTTGTTTTGTTTTGTTTTGTTTTTTTAAATAAGCATTTTAGAGATGTCTGGGTAGCACAATTGGTTAACTGTCCAACTTCGGCTCAGGTCATGATGCACGGCTCATGAGTTCGAGTCCCACACTGAGTTCTCTGCTCTCAGCTCAGAGCCTGAGCCTGCGTCAGATTCTGTGTCTTCTTCTCTCTCTTCCCCTCCCCTGCTCTCTCTTGCTCTCTCTCTCTCTCTCTCTCTCTCTCTCTCTCTCTCTCTGTCTCTCTCAAAAATGAATAAACATTTTTAAAAATTTAACATTAAAAAATTAAAAATAAAATAAAAATAAGCATTTTTATATTGAGTATAGCTCACATAGGTTTTTATACTTTTCTTTTATAGTTTGTATCATACCTCATAATCATATATTGTTGTGACTACTTTCTTAATTTCACTCTTTCTTCTATGTAGGCACCACAAAGGCTAGAATGATGGGTTTGGCTCACCACTGTTTCTGTAGTTAATGGATTGTGGGCTTTGGAACTCAGACTGTCTGAGTTTATAAATCCATTCCTAGTTCTGTGTCTTTAAGCTCTGGGCCTCTTTGTGGCTTGGTTTCCTCACATATGGAGTGGGAATAATACTGGTACCTACTTACCTCATAGGGTTTTGTGTGGATTAAACCAGTTAATAAATGAAAGTGCCTGGAACACTGCATAATACATAGGAAGCACTCAAAAACTGGTAGGGTCGCCTGGCTGGCTCAGTCTGTAGAGCATGCAACTCTTAATCTCAGGGTCATGAGTTCAAGCCCGCATGGGGAGTGGAGCCTATTTAAAAATAAATAAATAGCGACAATTTAAAAAAGGTTAGCTGCTGCCGCCTTTGTTCTTAATATAGTGCATAGCGAAGGGCTTGGCATGTAGAGATGCACAGTAAATATCTAGGGAAATTCATTAAATGAATTTTGTAAGAGCTTGATGTTTGTGTTAAAAAATTGAACAATAATCATTTATTACATTTACCCCAGTAGGACTTAAGAAGGCAGAAAGTAGATTAAATTTGCCTTCTCATTGTAAAAATAATATATGCATGCTATCAAGAAAAATGCAGATTGCGGGGAAAATCATGATAATTTGTAATTCAACCACTCTGGCATCATTTTGATTTCCTTTGTCATTTGTTCTGCAGATTTGAGAGTCAGCAGCTTTGTATGGATAAAATATTTTCTCCTGTTTTTCCACCTAGTATATATTGCAAATGCTTTCTTACAACATTGTGGTAGGTTCTTTTTGGTGATGATTTTCTCCTTAGAAAAAGTCCAGTTTGTTTGGGGCATATAATACATATTATATGACGTCAATAGGAATACATGTGGCGAAACTTAGAGAGTGTGACTGCACTTTAAGTAATGTGATTATGCTGGGGTTGCCTGGGTGACTCAGTCGTTTAAGTGTCCGACTTCAGCACAGGTCATGATCTCGCAGTCCGTGAGTTCAAGCCCTGCGTCGGGCTCTGTGCTGACAGCTCAGAGCCTGGAGCCTGCTTCGGATTCTGTGTCTCCCTCTCTTTCTGCTCTTTCCCTACTCACACTCTGCCTGTCTGTCTGTCTCTCTCAAAAGTAAATAAACATTTAAAAAAAGTAATAATATTGTAACATGTAGATAGTCTGTTTAAGGGGAAGGCATGGAAGACAGCGATGCCTAAAATTCTGGAAGGCACTGGAATGGAGGCTGGATGGAAGCTAGGATGGGACTCCTTGGCCTGGAGGGCCTCCCTTGGAAGCATAAGCCCTAGGGTAGGTGAGCCTGCTCTGTGTAGTTGGTGCCTGGGTGAGGGAGGATTTAGGAAGGCGTTGGCTGTCATTGGCTTGGGAAAGCTGTGGAAAACAGGATGGGTTGATGGGTTGGAGGCAGATGGAAGAGTTGCTTTTTGCAGAAGCCTTGAGCTTGTGATGAGGCGAGGCAGTTTACAGATGAGTAATTTGGGAGAAGAATGATAGATTCTTTTTGTTCTGCTCTATGACAAGCTCTTTCAGGCACAGATCTCTTCCCCAAGCAGCCTGTGAGGAAGGCTGGCCTACATGCTCCTGGAAACCATCGTGTGCTTCCTGCTGGACACTTTGTTGCCCACTTCATAATTAGCAATTGCCTGTTCCATTTCAGAGCATCTTACAGAGCACCAAGACGTTTATTAGCCAACAAACGAATATAATTCGACATCATTTTGTCATTCCTGTTTTATTAACGGAGATACTATGGCTCCAGGGTATTTCGAGATTGGCACAAGTTAGAAAGTAGTGCAGATAAAAGGTATCTGTTTTCATGCCTGCAAAGCAGGTTACAAAAGAGAACAAATAAAGCTCATAAAGCATCTGTCTTTCAGGATGCTTCATTGTTTACCACCATATTTGATGCATTGCCACAACAATTCAGGTAAGCAAAGGACCAGCACTATTTCCTTTTTACAGAGTCTAAGTCAAAATTATATGCCATTGAAACTAATGAAAAACTATGTTAGCCAATCAACATGTAATGACGTGATGTATTTGAGTGCATTTTTCCCCTCACCCTGAATTGACTGGATTTATGGCATATAGATACAGCTTAAGAGGAAAAGAAAAATGAAGACTTCATAATCAAATAATCAGGGAGCTGCAGCTAAAATTAGTCAGTACTAGGGTTTACACTGAAAACCTGTCATTCTAGGGGTGCCTGGCTGGCTCAGTCTGTGGAACGTGCAACTCTTGGTCTCAGGGTTGTGAGTTCAAGCCCCACGTTGGGTGTAGAGATTGCTTAAAAATAAATTCTTTGAAAACCTGTAATTCTATAAACACTGGCAAACTGAAGAAAAACCTTCCCTTTACAACCAGAGAGATTTAAAACTAAAACATTTAGCAGAGACTTTGTCATTATTAGGATATCTGAAAGTAACGTTTATACACAGAAAAACTTCCAATACTAGATGAACGTGTAAAAGGAAAAACGAAATGTGTCTAATACCTTCCAGAACCATAAGTTAGTTGAAAGGTTGCTGATTTGTTTTAAGCACCCAGACTCTGAATAATATATTCAAAGCTCTATTTCTTGATATCTGAATCTTAGAAAATCTCTAGTGTCCCTCCACTTTGAAATAGGAACTGAGTTCACCCACCCCTGTCGTACCTCCCCTCCATACTCAGTTTCTACTATGTGTATGATTTTAATCTCATTATTAAAATATCAGTATCATGACTTATATTTATTAAACATAATAAATGTAACTTGATCCATTTTCTTCATCCACCAATTTTTAGCAGTATCCTTTGATTACCAATGATATAAGATGAAAATAATTTCGACCCTATTTGGTTTCCTTCCCCATTCACCTCTTATTTTCTGCTGGTTATGCCATTACTTTTTATACTGACAAAAAGTGTTTATAGTCTGTTCTGTAAAAAGAATTGTGTTATATAGATTGATTCTAAAAATTGAGCACAAGAGTTGATGTTCCTGATATTATAATTATATATGTGTGTGTACATATATTTGTTTATATTTTCATTTTGTAATCAAGTGTTTGGAACTGTGGAGGATGAAATATTGTCTTATAAATTATGAAATCTGTACTGCTCACTGGAGAGTGTTCTAAACATTATTTCAAATAGCCACTCTTTTCTTTATCTCATGCGTATTACGTTTATTTTGCTTTATATTTATTTTGCTTTATGTTTGGAACTTTACATTGTATACCATTTTATCTGGTTGGTTTTCTTGGAATTTTTAGGCAGCCTTTTTTTTTTTTTTTCTTGGCAGAGAAAAGCAAATACTTTATACCATCCTGAAACCTTCTTAACTATGATTGATATTCATCATACCTGTTTTCTTCTTGAAGGCATGTTTCTTGGAGCCCTCTGGCTTCTTATTCTAATTTGAATATTTTGGGGGATACAGAGCTGCCATTTTAGGATTTTTCCACCATTAAAAAAAATGTTTTCAATGTTTATTTATTTTTGAGAAAGACAGAGAGAGAGAGAGAGAGAGAGAGGCAGAGAGAGAAGAGGACAGAGGATCTGAAGTGGGCTCTGTGCTGACCGCAGAAAGCCCAGTGTAGGACTTGATCTCATGAACTGTGAGATCATGACCTGAGCCGAAGTTGGACACTTAATTGACTGAGCCACCCAGGTGCCCCTCCACCATTTTATTCTAGGTTAGGGCCACAAGTTTTTTGGCTTTTCTTGAAAAAAACTCCATTTTTTTAAGTTTATTTATTCTTATTAAAAAAATTTTTAATGTTACTTTTGAGAGAGAGAGAGACACACACACAGAGTGCAAGTGGGGGACGGGTAGAGAGAGAGGGAGACACTGAATTCGAAGCAGGCTCCAGGCTCTGAACTGTCAGCATAAAGCCCGACACGGGGCTTGAACTCACAGACCATGAAATCAGGACCTGAACCAGAGTCGGATGCTCAACCGACTGAGCCACCCAGGTGCCCCAGGTTTATTCATTTATTTTGAGAGAGAGAGAGAGCAAGAGGGGCAGAGAGAGAGAATTCTAAGCAGGCCCCACACTGTCAGTGCATTGCCTGATGTAGGGCTTGAACTCATGAGCCATGAGATCATGACCTGAACTCAAACCAAGAGTCGGACACTTAACTGACTGAGCCACCCAGGTGGCCTGAAAAAAAGTTCCATTTTTAAGAAATAACGTCAAAGAAAATCCCATCAGAATCTACATAATCCATAAAGTGCTCCTGTGTATCTGAAAAGAGCACTTTACTTTCTTCTTGGTGGAGAATTTGCCTGGATGTGGAATTCTGTGGTAAAGATCATTCGCCATCAAACTTTGAAGGTATATGCTGCTAAACATTTGCACTGGGTTTTCTGTGGATCTCTGGAGGCTCTTTTGTTTCTCTGTGTACCAAGTACTTCAACCACAAGTGCTTTCTTTGTAGAAACAAGCAACAAAGTAACTTGTGAGAAAGCAGTCTCCATGTGGCCATGAAGCCGCCATGATGCTTCCTGCTGGAGAAGTCCTCAGCCTCCTCTGGATAGTGGCCACTTTATAATGTTGCCTTTCTCTACATTCATTTACTATGTCCATGGATCATAGGCTCTGATAATGACAAAAACAATGGCTGGCCTTTTATATTACTTTTGACATATTTTTTGATATATACTTTGATGTGTATTTGTTATTTTATTATATATTATCTATTTTATATATCAAATACAAATTATATTTAAAAAATTTTAAATATGTTACATATATTTAAAAAATTTTAAATATGTTACATATATTTAAAACTATATTAACTATAAATGCATAAAAATAATTATATATATTAAATATATAAAAATATATTACTTTCATATATTTTTGAGTTCTTAGTTTTGATTCATCTATCCCTTGACAATTCTACAGCTTTTTTTTTTTTAATGTTTTTTTATTTTTGAGAGAGAGAGAGAGACAGAGCACGAGTAGGGGAGGGGCAGAGAGAGAGGGAGACACAGAATCCAAAGCAGGCTCCAGGCTCTGAGCTGTCAGCACAAAGCACGACGCGGGGCTCGAACCCACAAACCATGAGATCATGACCTGAGCCAAAGTCAGACGCTTAACCGACTGAGCCATCCAGGCGCCCTGACAATTCTACATTCTTCATTAATTTTTTCAAAAAGTATGGGTGGGCCGTTTGTTTTCTGAGTTTGCTCACAGCTAAGATGGCCTTTTTGTGCCTTTTCATGTGAATAATAATGCGTCTGACTTCGGCTCAGGTCAAGATCTTGGGTCTCTGGGTTCAAGCTCTGTGTGGGCTCTGTGCTGACAGCTCACAGCCTGGAGCCTGCTTTGGATTCTGTGTCTCCCTCTCTCCCTGACCTTTCCCAGCTCATGCTCTGTCTTTCTCTCTCTCTGTCTCTCTCTCAAAAAAAATAAAATAAAATAAAACGTTAAAAAATAATAATAATCCAGAGTAGGTAACTGTCTTATTTTTCCCTGGGATATGGTCATTTCTTTTGATCTTCCCAACTTCGAAAACTTAGACTTCCTTTGATTTGATATTTGCTTTTGCTGTAATTTTGCTTGTGTTTTTATTTTTTCTTCTTTCTTTGGAGATTTTTCTTATTTTGGGAGGGGGGTCTTTTTGGTATCATGAGTTTTCTTTGCAAAGAAGCATCATGTTTAAAAAAATTTTTTTAATGTGGGTTTATTTATTTCTGAGACAGAGACAGAGCATGAGTGGGGGAGGGGCAGAGAGAGAGGGAGACACAGAATCTGAAGCAGGCTCCAGGCTCTGAGCTGTCAGCACAGAGCCCGATGAGGGGCTTGAACGCACAGACCGCGAGATCATGACCCAAGCCGAAGTTGGTTGCTCAACCTACCGAGCCACCCAGGGGCCCCAAGTAGCATTGTATTTAAAAACTACACACACACATTTACTTATGCCCAACTCTTACAGCACTGTTTGATAGTGGCAATTATTTAGAGAATTCTTCTTATTCCTTAAGCAGTAGTTTATTTGAAACTGCATCTTTTTCTCAAAATACTTTAAAATGTATGAAATTTACATATTTTCAAAGGCATGAGAACAGTTATTAGCAGTTTTCTGCAGCCAAATATAGTACAATTAAATTAATGTCTGTCACTTCATTACTGTGGCATCTTAGAGGAAATATGATTGAAGGTTCAGAATAAGAACAAATTAAATTTTTATACAAGCATTATTGAATTGTGTACTTAGTCATTGAATATCATAGTCATTTATAATTAGAGGGTTTAGTACCATCTTTCACTCATAAAAAACTGTTGGGTGAATTCATACCTGCTATAAGCCAGGCCCCAAACAGGCACACAATTAATGGCTTTTTTAGAGATGTAATTTTTTAAAGTTAATAACCTTTTAAATTTTATCTTTCTTGGGGTGCCGGTTGTGTCGACTTCATCTTAGGTCATGACTTTGTTGTGCCTGAGTTCAAGCCCTGCGTTGGGCTCTGTGCTGACAGCTCAGAGCCTGGAGCCTGCTTCAGATTCTGTGTCTCCTTCCCACTCTTCCCCTCCCCAACTCATACTCTGTCCCTGTCTCTCTCAAAAATAAATAAACATTAAAAAAAGAAAGCTTAAATTTATTTTTTCTTTCTTGCTCATTCAAGTCAAGAAAGAGAATATTTCAGAGCATCTGGGTGGCACAGTTGGTTAAGTGTCAGACTATTGATTTTGGTTCAGGTCATAATCTCGTGGTTCATGAGATCAAGCCCCTCATCGGGCTCTGCACTGACAGTGTGGAGCTTGTTTGGGATTCTCTCTCTCCCTCTATCTCTGTTCCTGCCCTGTTCACACATACAATCTCTCTCTAAAAATAAATAATGAAACATTAAAAAAAATATTTCGTACCCAGAGTTGACTTCAACCCTGAGTTAATATTTGGGCCATGTTTTTCTAACTGAGCAAGTATTAAAGCATATATAAGAAAAGTCATATTTGAAGCAGGTACTTACCATTTGTGTGTATCTCATGTTCTCAGCATAACAATTATTATTATTATTTTTTTACATTTATATATTTTTGAGAGACAGAGCACAAGTGGGGGAGGGCAGAGAGAGAAGGAGACACAGAATCCGAAGCACGCTCCACGCTCTGAGCTGTCAGCACAGAGCCTGACGTGGGGCTTGAACTCACAAACTGTAAGATCATGACCTGAGCCCAGGTTTGATGCTTAACTGACTGAGCCACCCAGGAGCCCCTCAGCGTAACAATTTTGTAACCCAGACAACTTGGAACACGGGGCTGTAAGCTTTATTTGTGTATACAGTCCCCATCTGTATTTGGAAGGTTTTAAGTTATTTATTAGATACTTTTAGCATGTTAAAGGAAAAGCTTTATTTTTGCTTTCATTGGAAGTGAATAACTTTGTAGAGTACAAATTTCTGAAGGCAAGAGACTGTTCAACCTGGAATATGGGTTAAGTCTTTCTTTAGCTTAAGTTTATTTCTTTAAAAAAATTTTTTTTTATTTTTTATTTTTTTTATTTTTTTCAATATATGAAATTTATTGTCAAATTGGTTTCCATACAACACCCAGTGCTCATCCCAAAAGGTGCCCTCCTCAATACCCATCACCCACCCTCCCCTCGCTCCCACCCCCCATCAACCCTCAGTTTGTTCTCAGTTTTTAAGAGTCTCTTATGCTTTGGCTCTCTCCCACTCTAACCTCTTTTTTTTTTTTTTTTTCCTTCCCCTCCCCCATGGGTTTCTGTTAAGTTTCTCAAGATCCACATAAGAGTGAAACCATATGGTATCTGTCTTTCTCTGTATGGCTTATTTCACTTAGCAGCACACTCTCCAGTTCCATCCATGTTGCTACAAAGGGCCGTATTTCGTTCTTTCTCATTGCCCTGTAGTACTCCATTGTGTATATAAACCACAATTTCTTTATCTACTCATCAGTTGATGGACATTTAGGCTCTTTCCATAATTTGGCTATTGTTGAGAATGCTGCTATAAACATTGGGGTACAAGTGCCCCTATGCGTCAGTACTCCCGTATCCCTTGGATAAATTCCTAGCAGTGCTATTGCTGGGTCATAGGGTAGGTCTATTTTTAATTTTCTGAGGAACCTCCACACTGTTTTCCAGAGTGGCTGCACCAATTTGCATTCCCACCAACAGTGCAAGAGGGTTCCCGTTTCTCCACATCCTCTCCAGCATCTATAGTCTCCTGATTTGTTCATTTTGGCCACTCTGACTGGCGTGAGGTGATATCTGAGTGTGGCTTTGATTTGTATTTCCCTGATAAGGAGCGACGTTGAGCATCTTTTCATGTGCCTGTTGGCCACCCGGATGTCTTCTTTAGAGAAGTGTCTATTCATGTTTTCTGCCCATTTCTTCACTGGGTTATTTGTTTTTCAGGTGTGGATTTTGGTGAGCTCCTTATAGATTTTGGATACTAGCCCTTTGTCCGATATGTCATTTGCAAATATCTTTTCCCATTCTGTTGGTTGCCTTTTAGTTTTGTTGGTTGTTTCCTTTGCTGTGCAGAAGCTTTTTATCTTCATAAGGTCCCAGTAATTCATTTTTGCTTTTAATTCCCTTGCCTTTGGGGATGTGTCGAGTAAGATTGCTACGGCTGAGGTCAGAGAGGTCTTTTCCTGCTTTCTCCTCTAGGGTTTGGATGGTTTCCTGTCTCACATTCAGGTCCTTTATCCATTTTGAGTTTATTTTTGTGAATGGTGTGAGAAAGTGGTCTAGTTTCAACCTTTTGCATGTTGCTGTCCAGTTCTCCCAGCACCATTTGTTAAAGAGACTGTCTTTTTTCCATTGGATGTTCTTTCCTGCTTTGTCAAAGATTAGTTGGCCATACGTTTGTGGGTCTAGTTCTGGGGTTTCTATTCTATTCCATTGGTCTATGTGTCTCTTTTTGTGCCAAAGTTTATTTTATTTCTTAAAATAAGTTCCTGGAAAATCGGGTGTACACCCAAATTTTGAAATATTTTATCCTTGACTTTAGTTTAATTTCAGAGATACTATCACAAAGGAAGAAAATTGCCTCTAATATGTAATCATACCATACTTAGGAATGGGAATAGTGTCTTTAAAGTTGTATCTACGTATTCCATATTCTCTATATATGTACATATAATATATATATGTATTATATGTATTCCATATATTCCATATCTTTTTAGCAGGTTTGTAACTTAGTAAATATAAGTGGGGGCAAATTTGGCAAAATTTTTGGTAATTTATCTTGTGTTCGTCTCTGTGTGTAAGTCTGTTTACCGAAATAAGGAATATATTATTACATATAAAATATATGTACATATGTTATAAAATATACGTGTATTCCATATGTACATACATGTGTACATATATAATATACACATATACATATAATGTGGATTATATAATGTTATATAACACATTTATAATATAGATACACATATAATGCATACATTGTATATTATGTATTATGTTATATATAATATGTATAATATATAATATATGTACGTGTATAGGTGCATATATAATATATACATTATTTTATATATGTGTGTGTATATATATATATATATATATATATATATATATATATATATATATACATATATACCTAAATGTATACTGCTGGCCCTTGAGCAACATGGGTCTGAACTATGGGTCCACTTATATCTGGATTTTTTTTTAATAAATATAGTGTAGTACTTTAAACATATTTGTTCTTCTTTATGATTTTCTTAACATATTCTTTTCTCTAGCTTACTTTATTATAATTACAGTGTATAATGTACACATAACATACAGAATATATGTTAATCAACTGTGTTATCAGGAAGGCTTCCAGTCAACAGTAGGCCATTCGTAGTTAAGTTTTGGGGAATCAGAAGTTATATAAGGTTTTTCACTGCATGGGGGGTGGAGAGGGCTGGTTCCCCTAGCCCCTGCACTGTTCAAGGGTCAACTGCATAAACATGCATATAGACACACATATAAAACATATACATATATAAACACAATAAATATGTATGGGACAGAATAGTACAGTAACTTAGTACTCTACTTGTACAGTACAGTAACTTGTACTGTAACTTAGTACCTTAGTACTTACATAACTTAGTATCTACCTCAGAGTCCTAATTAAAGTATGGTAACAGTTATACGTAGGAGTACTATGTAGCCATTAGAGAATTAGGTATTTCAAAATGTGCTGATAAGATGTTCAACATGTATTAAATAAATAAGGTAAAAAATAAAAATAGTAGAAGTAGTACAACTGTGTGATGGGGCTCCAGTGTGTAAGAGAATAAAACACCTTCTATATACATGGGTACCTACAGAGCTTATATGTATGCGGACAACTTCTGAAAGGATGTTTGAGATCCCTCTTGAATTGGCAAGGACTTATACAAGTCTCTTCTGTAAGAAACTTCTACTTTTAAGTTTACAGTCTGAACTTTTTGAAACTTTTCCCCCATCAGTACATTTTTTTGGTGTATGTTTTTTTTTTTTTTTTAGAAAAAAACCATACAAGCTAACATTTGGAACCACAGTATAAAGAGATCGAGGGGGTAGTGTGAGCACAGAGCCTGGTAGGAGGAGGTACTATAAAAAAAGCACCTTGTACTCTGCAGAGTTGTATGCTTTTTATATAGATCATTGGTCTGATTCCATTGACAGGGGCATAGCCTCCAAATAGTTGAGGGTAAAGACCTCAGGACACCACCATTCCTGTCCCTGCCAGGTGTCTTCGCGTAGCACATATTTCTATAATGTTTAAAAACATGAGTATATGTGTATGGAATCACTCTTATTTGTTTATTTACAGAAATACTTGACAAATTTGGTATCAGACTGACCTTTCTTTTCTACTTAATGTCTCTTTTTTTTCCTCTGGCTGCTTTTCAGATTTTCTGTTTCTTACTGGGTTTAAAGAATTTGGTTATGATTTGCCTTAGATTTTTTATTTTTCACATGTTTATTGTAGTTGGATCCATTGATCTTGTTGGATCTTTGGGGCTATAGTTTCCATCCAATTTGGAAAATATTTGGTTGTGATTTCTTTAAATTTATTTGTCTTTTCCATCAGCCCTGTCTCCTCTCTCTCCTCTCCTGTGGGGACTCCAAGTATACATACATTCTGCTGTTTCAGGATGTTCCATGGTTTCCTGAAGCTTTGTTTGATTTTTAGTTTTTTTCCCCTTCTCTTTTTCGTTTGGCATAGTTGCTGTTGGTGGATCTTTAAGATCACTTACCTTTTCTTTTGCTATATCTAATCTGCTGTAAATCCCATCCATTGTATTTTTGTGATAATCAAAGACATTGTTGATTTCATCAGTGGGACCCAGACTTGCTGTGTGTGTTTTTATTATCTTCCATGGATATGGTCAACCTTTCTTTTGGATATTTAAGTGTAAGAAATTACCTTATAATAATGATTTTAATCCATTTGTCTACTAATTTTATCATCTTTGTCATTTCTACATCAATTTCTCTTGATTGGTTTTTCTTATTATGATTGTATCTTCCTGCTTCTTTTTGATTGGATGCCAGGCACTGTAAATTTTATCTTGTTGGGTACTAGTATTTTTATATTCCTAAAAATATTCTTGAGCTTTGTCTTGGCATGTGGTTAAGTTACTTGGAAACAGTTCGTACTCTCTAGGCATTGCCTTTAATGTTGTTTTTGGGATTTTTGTTTGTTTGTTTTATTTGTTTGTTTTTTAATGCTGCACTAAAAGAGCCTTTAGTCTACAGTTAATTTTGTCCCACTGCTGAGGCAAGACCTTTTTGAGAACTCTAACTAGTGCCTCATGAATTACAAGGTTTTCTACCCTGACGTTTGGGGACAGGCTGTATGCCCAGTTGTCTGTCAGCTCTGAGCACTGTGTCTTCCCATCCTTTGGTAAACGTGTCCAATCCCTTGTGTTGGGGAGGATTCAGCTGAATGTTGGAGGGAGAGACCACTGGCAGGTCACAGGAGTCCTCTGTGCACCTCACTCTTGTCCAGCATCCTGTCCTCAGAACTTGCTTCCCCTCACACCCACCAACTGCACCCTAACTCAGGGGACCTCAGGGCTCTGTTTGGGGTAACCATAGGGCTCCTTTTTGTTTCTTTTGTGTCTCACTTTTCTTCATTTCCTCGTGTCTAATGTCTTGAGAGCCATCTTTTCCACATATTTTGCCCAGTTTTGAGTTGTTCCACATGGGAGGGTCAATCTACTCCCTGTTACACCATCTTGAACAGAAGTGGAAATCACCCCGCCCTAGACTTTAACTTTAAAAAATTGCCGGAGAGGCGCCTGGATGGCTCAGTCAGTTAAGCGTCTGACTTTGGCTCAGGTCATGATCTCATGGTTTGTGACTTTGAGCCCTGTGTCGGGCTCTGTGCTGACAGCTGAGAGCCTGGAGCCTGCTTTGGATTCTGGGTCTCTCTCTCTCTCTCTCTCTCTCTACCCCTCACTCGCTTCGGCTCTCTCAAAAATAAACATTAAAAACAATTTTTTTTTTAATTTTTAAGCAGAAATTGAAAAAAAAAGTCCTTGTCCACCTACTCCTAGTCTGAAATTCCAGAGGCAGCCACATTCACCTTTTTCCTGGTATTTCTCTCTAGATGCTGTAGCTCTCACCTTTCTCAGAGCATGCTGTCTGAAACAGCACCCTGTTCAGTTCTGTCTCATTACCCTGATGCCTTGTTCTTCACGTGCTTATTTCCTGACCTCACCATATTCATTCATGTGTTTATAGTCAGCCTTCCTCACCAGATAGGCTGTATGTGCCATGAAGCCTGAGCTCCTGTCCCTTTTGTTCACTGCTGAATCCTCAGAGCCTAGAGCAACCCCTGGGTACATTGTAGTCCCTCAAGCCCCTCAGTAAATATCTGCTAAAGACATGAGTGAATCAAACAAATCCTGTGCTTTTGCTTTCCCAGCCTCTGCCTGTGCTGTCCCAACCCTAGAGGCAGGTAACAGCCTTGAGGAGTTTGCCAGGAAAACAAAGCAGGGAAAAAGATTTTCCAGGCAGCAGGGACAACATGTATCAGAAACTCTTAAAAAAAAAAAAAAAGAAGTGGGGTGGGGGGTGCTGCCATGGATTTCAAGAAAATAAGATTAAATAAATTTTTTTAATGTTAATTTTTCAGAGATAGCGCCTGTGCGCGCGCGCACACACACACACACACACACACACACACACCTGCAAGTGGGGGAAGGGCAGAGAGAGAGGGAGACACAGAATCCCACGCAGGCTCCAGGCTCCCAGCTGTCAGCACAGTGCCCGACCCGGGACTCGAACTCAGAAACCACAACACCATGACCTGAGCCCAAGTCGGATGCTCAACTGACTTAGCTACCCAGGCGCCCGCAGAAAAATAAGATTTATGACATTGATGCCATTTCTTCACATCGTCCTGGAAATTCTGATTAACCAACTTCCTTTCCAAGATATTTTCCCAGAATTTAAAAGAAAAACCCCTAACGATATTAGGTATATTGTACGGTTTTTAAATGGCAACACGGTAAAAATAGTGGCGTGAAAATGTACCACACACGGTGTCTGTGTGTGTGTGTGTGTGTGTGTGTGTGTGTGTGTGTGTCTCCACCCGCCCCGCCACCCACCCACACCCTCGCGCCCCCCTGAACTGACTGACTGAAAAGTAACTGTGGAACTTAGTAATGGAGCCATCTGGTCGATAGAAGGGATGACATTCCATGAGGCAGCCACTGTGTGATGTGTCTTATCCCTGGCCTTCAAGAGAGGTGACCCTGAGGGCTGACCCAGTAGGTTGAGCCTTTCTGAGTCTTCAACACTCTCCTTCTGTGTATCCAGCAGCAAACATGCCAATTAAAGTGGTATTTTTTGGTTTGGGTGTTCAAATTTTTGTTTACATGCTGATTAGTTAACATACAGTGCAATACTGGTTTCAGGAGTAAAATACAGTGATTCATCACTTCCATACAACACCCAGTGCTCATCACAAGTGCCCTCCTTAGTGCCCATCCCCCACCCACCTCCCTCCACCAACCCCTCAGTTCTTTATCTATCATGGTCGGTTTTGCGATGAAGCCTCGTGTAACTGGACTCAGAATATAACTTCAATTGTCTCATGCAGTTCAGCAGATGGAAACTACTTTTATTGCCTCCACACTGTCCTGCTTTAACTCTGGGACCCGACACTAGAAAGGGATTCTGCATCCTATTAACCAAGCCCGGACATGGGAGCTGTGCTTCTTTTGTTTGTGTTTCTCAGGGTGTATTCCTCATCGGATTCCTGGCAGCATCTTTGAAGGAAAAGAATTTTCTTTATTGAATTAGTAACCAATTTTTTTTCTAAAAAAATAATATACATATATATGAGACTTTGAAGCATATGGATATGTTTTGAGAAGAAAATAGTTTCTATTTTCACTAATTGACCAAAGAAAAGTATATTTGGGGAGGTTTCCTGAAAAACCAAATGTTAGTATAAAATATTGATTAAATTCATAAATATTTACCATTTGCTTGATAAAAGCACGTTTCTTAAACGGAGTCAAAGAACAGACGACTTTGTTTCTGATTCGAAGAAGTACAAATATACAAATATTTTATGTTTGGTGATTTAATTTTGTCTTTTCAAATAAGTAATACATATAAGGTAGATATACAGAGCCAGAGGGGATCTGATTTCATAATCACGGCATTGTGACCTCATATTTCATGTGCTACCATTAAGTAGTTTTCTTTAGGGTTAAAGTAAGCATGCTTTTAACACTCTTTTGTGTCTTGTGACCTCAAGTTTAGCTTTTTCCAGAAGGGTGACTGAAAGAGGAAATAAGGCTTACTAAGTAATTGAACAGTGTTCCTTCATCTTGGTGTTGACCACATCTCGCTCAGCAGAACAGGAGTTCAAGACAAACTCTTGAAAATAACAGATCACCTTCTCTTCCATTCTTGCCAAGCATCCTTCCCCCACCCCACCTTAACATTGTGTTTTCATGAGGATTTCACAATATCTCTCATCCCTTGTTCCCAGTCTTGACCCCAATGACCTAAGAATCAAGAAAATGTCATGTTAGTGCCTACTAATTAGCGCACCCAGAGAGCCTTTTCTTCTGGCCTTTCAACCTTCTGGAGGTAGGAACGCAAGCTGTCACTGGCATCATGCAGGGAAAATGAGCCTTTACTACATTTTCCCTGTTTTGCAAACAGTGGAATAAGCCCAGCTGAGGCTAGAGATGAATATGCAGGTTAGGAAGAAATTAACCTAAAATGCACTGCTGTTTGCCTGATTGTCTTCTAGGTGACACAGCATGGCCGGGCGTCGAAATACCCACCCGTAATGGAATGCTCTAGCCTGCTGTGTCTGCCAGACTCTCGCTGTTGTCAGACAATTTGTTTCAATACCATCATACTCATTGGTGAAATAATTTTAAGGGAGGAATGTGCTCTGATTTAAAAAGTTTAAGGAGCATCCGAATGCATTTAAGTTTCTGTTGTTTTTAGACACGTTACAGGGAGACCTCACTTGGTACTAACTAAAGCATTTGGCTGGAATGCTCATTAATCAGTGCTGTTGGACCAGGGTCTCCTGAGCCTTCTGGGTTTTGGGGGCTCAGCTACTGTAATTAAAGGGATGAAATATATCATGGTCACAAACTTACCACATCAGACAACTGAGAGGTTTGAACTGGTGGAATTAATCTTTTTTTAAATTTCTTTTCTTTAGGTGTTTAAGATAGAAGTACTAATGAATGGAAGAAAACATTTTGTTGAAAAAAGGTACAGCGAATTTCATGCCTTGCACAAAAAGGTAACTTTTTTTCCCTTTTTCCTTGTATGTTAGATGCTGTAAGGTTAAGACTGTTCTCTGTGTTTTCTGAGAACATTAACAGTTCCTGGAACAATACAGTTTCTTTTATCATGACTGAGGTTTCCTTTTAAAATAAATTATTCAGTCCCTTAAAGGTGTGCTTTTTGAGTAGGTGGGTTTTCTGTTAAGGTCTTTTACATAAACAGATGTAAGGGTGTAAGCTCTTTGGGTGTTATGGGTTCACAAAGAATAAGACTGAGGCCTTATTTCATCCATGAAATACACTTAATGTGCTTTACAAAAAGGAAAGAAAGAAGCAAATGATGACTTTACAGGGAGAAATTTATTAAAATCAACTTACAGTTATCTGGAAAAGTAATATGCATGTCACATGTGTCCAGGAGCATTTGGGGAAAATGTAAAAGGAGAACATGCACAATCCTTTTGAATTGTAAAGGCCACTTTGTAAGATTGGCGTTCGAGTTCTTGGATTCATTTCATTAAAAGTCTGAGATAAAAGAAACAAGAATTCAAAAGGAATGGCTGAGTTTGGGGAGAAATGATAAAGAAGAGAAGAGTGAATACTTTTTATTTTCTGACAAAATTTAATGTTTTGCAGGCTAGAAATTATTTTTGGGGTGCTGACATTACCTTAATATATATGTGTGTGTGTGTGTGTGTGTGTGTGTGTGTGTGTGTGTGTGTATATATATATATATATATATATACACAGTGTGTGTATATATATATGTATATACATGTATACATATGTATATATGAGTATATAAACAGATGCATGAATATGCACACACACGTAAATGTATGCCACAATTCATTTTCTTCACTTCTGTTACTTTATTAGCTAAGAAGTTAGATGGGAAGATACTAAGTGAATATGTTAAGAAAGAGAGTCTATTCTTTTAATTTTATTAAAGACCTCTTAAATGTTCTGGAAATTATCAGTACATAAATCATGTGACAGTGTGCTTACTCTATATTAAAAGTTCTTTAGTTATTTTTTTTAAAGTGAATTTCCCCACTTTTTTTTTAAGTCAAGAGAATGGAGTATTCAGTATAAACTTTAACAGGATATTATTGAAAAATCAGTGAAACTGTTTCCCTCTGTACACTTTTCTCTTAGGATGGCAGGGGATAACATAAAAGTCATTCCTCAATTAAAATTTTGTTAAATCCAGATTCACTTCCAAAAGAAAGGACGCAGGTGGGTACAGATTTAAACCAGACGTTGCTGTTAGCTTTTAGGAAAGCTCCAACCTAGGAGTCTGAGAGAGGAACAAACCTGGAGTCTGGGTCTCCGTGCCTTCGCGAGGGCTTCTGTTTTTGTTTGCTTGTTTTTCACGGAAGCAGATCCCAGGGAGATTTCTGCTGGGCACCTCCTGCAATAAATTCTGACGCTAAGATTAAAACCAGATCTCAGCCCCCTGCTCAGCCTCTGATGCCCAGGGTACGGACTAGGGCGCCTGTCACATGCAGGCTGCCTTCCTAACCTCCTAGCTCACCATGACCTCGACACAACCCAGCTGTCCCCAGCAGATATTCCAGGAGCAGCTCCACACCAGGCACAGCTGGGTGACTGCCAATTAGGCCCGCCCCGAGCGAGAGCCTGCCGTGCTTCCAACCAGTGCAGGGTCGTTCCCCCTGTGCTCTTCTCGAACAGGATTTTATTTTCTCCCCAGCGATTATAGGCAGTTCTTAGATACTCAGAGTCAGAAAAAAATTCCTGGGTTTTCTGGGATTCTTGTCTCAATTTCTGCATTTCGGTTAAGAAGGTTAGCTATTCTTACAATCATATAATCAGGCCTACCAGAGTTGAGAGAGTAAAAATTCTCAAACGTCTCAATTTTTTTTTTTTAATTTTTTTTTTCAACGTTTATTTATTTTTGGGACAGAGAGAGACAGAGCATGAACGGGGGAGGGGCAGAGAGAGAGGGAGACACAGAATCGGAAACAGGCTCCAGGCTCTGAGCCATCAGCCCAGAGCCTGACGCGGGGCTCAAACTCATGGACTGCGAGATCGTGACCTGGCTGAAGTCGGATGCTTAACCGACTGCGCCACCCAGGCGCCCCTCAAACGTCTCGATTTTGTGTGTTTAAAACATCCTGGCTGGTACATAGAGATAAAAATGGCTTTGTGAGGCAGAGTTCTAGTTACGGATTTACTTGCCCCATTGCGATTGTATTAGATTTGGCTAAAAGGTTACCATAGAAGCTAGTTAAGGACAGATCATGGTAGTGGTGTGTGCAAAAAACAGAAATCTGTCATCTAGAGTGTACAACTGTGTTAAGGATTGAAATCAGCCAAAAATTTACTCAGAATCCACAAACTACTGATCGCTGCTGCCTGTGGTACAACTTGACCTTTTTATTACATTTTGATACCTGTTCCGAGTGCTATTTCTTTTTAAGATTTTATTTTTAAGCGATCTGTACACCCTGCACGGAGCTCGAACTCACAGCCCTGAGATTGTGAGTCACACGCCCCACTGACTGAGCCAGCCCAGCGCACCTCGGGTGTTACATTTTTATCGAAAATATTTTCCTTTTAAATTCAGTCAAGTCTATTATGTAGTTTTCTTGCAATCCTCAACTATTTCTGCGCTGTGTGCAATTTGCTGTGCTGCTAGTGTCCTGGTTTTTCCAAAATTTTACTTTTACTTCTCACTTGTTAAAAGTGTTTGGCCACTGTCCCCAAGTTAATTCTAAAATGATAAATGAGCTATTAACAGGTGCTTGCATCTTTAGAATAACAGGGGCATAGCTCTTCTGTGTGCCTCAGATAAAAATGCTTCCTGGCTTATTGTCAGGCTAATTTGGAGGCAGAAGGTGAGACTGTTACCCATTTCACAGTTCATCTGGTTGTCTAAAGAAAGTTCTTAATGATTATCACTTCTCCCAAACTTTAATAATTGTTTTTTTTATGATTTTATTTTTTTTTATTTTTTAATGTTTATTTATTTTGAGAGAGAGAGAGAGAGAGAGCAGGGAAGGGGCAGAGAGAGAGAGGGAGACCCAGAATCTGAAGCAGGCTCCGTTACTGTCAGCACATAGCCCAGTGCAGGGCTCGAAGTTATGAACCATGGAGATCGTGACCTGAAGCATGGGCTGAAATCAAGAGTCAGACACTTAACCACCTGAGCTACCCAGGCGCCCCATTCGTTTACACTTTTCTCAGGATTTCTTTCTATTTTTTGGGAACATTCAAAAGGTGTTTTTTGTTTTTTCATTTTTTTCACACCATAAAGCTAAACCTTGCAGGAGGTTTGGGGAGAGGGTAAATAACCCATTGTTACCCACACATATTTCTACTCTGCTATCATAATGGCTGTTTTCCTTCTTTTCTTGAGGTTTTGTTTTTGTTTTTGTTTTTTTAAGATTTTATTTTTAAGCATTCTCCCTACCCGACGTGTGGCTCGAAATCACAACCCTAAGGTCAAGTCGATTACTCCACCGACTGAGCCAGCCACGTGCCCCTCTCTTCTTGAATTTTTTAGTAAAGCAAATGCTGCTGGGCTAACCATGTTCCTGCATGGTGGTAATTACGGGGTCGAAGTTAAGTGTGTAGGCTCTGGAAGCAGAATTTTCCTGAGTCTGCCTTTACCTCTTCCTGGCCGTCAAGTTCATGGAGCAAGTTACAAGATCTTTCTGTGTCTCACGTTCCCCATTTGGAGAATGGGAATAATTACAGTACTAACGTCTTAGGATTATTTTACAAACTAAATGACATTGTGTGTGCATCATATGGTAAACTTCCAATTATTGATGGCTTTCATTAGATATAATATTTTCCATATTCAGGGTGGTTTCCTTATGCTAGATTGCAAAAAGAAGCTTTCTCTGTCAAAGGATTTGCATATATCCTACCAAATTTCTTTTCAGAATGGTTATAGCAGATTTAAAATGCAGCCAGCACATTGGAAAGTACCACAAAATCTCATTGTGTTTGAATATTACCCCCCAAAATTATATTTATTTACTTCAGCAAACAATGTATGTTGCCTTGTTGCTGTTTTCATTGGCGTGTCTTAAGTTTGTTTAGAAGTTGTATTCCCTGGGTGCCTGGGTGGCTCAATGGGGTTAAACATCCGACTTCAGCTCAGATCATGATCTCACCATTCTTAGGTTCGAGCCCCGCATCGGGCTCTGTGCTGACAGCTCAGAGCCTGGAACCTGCTTCAGATTCTGTGTCTCCCTCTCTCTGCCCCTCTCCTGCTTGTGCTCTGTCTGTCTCTCTCTCAAAAAAATAAGAAACATAAAAATAAAAAAAGAAGTTGTATTCCCTTTTTTTGGACTGGTCTATCTACTCGAGTGTGATTTATTTTTACCCGTTAGTTTGTGTGGCCTGCTAATAAAATTTTAGCCATTTGCTGAAAGTACTTTTCACACAGGACCTTTTGGCCCTGATATTTATTTTAACTTACAAAAGCTTTAAATGTGTATGTTATCTGTTATGTCAGTTTTCACTCTCTCAGATCCTGAATAGTAGTCATTTCTTCCAGAGTGGTGATGAGTATCTGCTTCCATTTTCTCTTAGCTTTTCTAGATTGGTATTTTTCATAGTGTGCACCTTGGACCATCTGTAACAGAACAGTATTGAATGACGTGAAGATTCTGCGTACTACCGGGACATGCTGAGTTAGAATCTCCGTGATGGAGCCCCGTAATGCGTCCTTTATTTTTATTTATTTGTTTATTAAAAATGTTTGTTTATTTTGACAGATAGAGCATGAGTCAGGGAGGGGCAGAGAGAGAGGCAGAGAAAGAATCCCAAGCAGACTCCCCGCTGTCAGTGCAGAGCCCCATGTGGAGCTCATGAACCGTGAGATCATGGCTCTAGCCAAAATCAAGAGTCAGATGCTCAACTGACTGAGCCACCCAGGCACCCCAGTTATCTGCCCTTTAAATCAGGATCCCAGGTGATCTCAGTGCCTCTTGAAGTTTGACAGTTCCTATTGTGTGGTTATATTTTTAGAGGCATCTCTTAGACAACCCTCCTCACCCACCCTCTGCCTATCAGGTGCACTGAAGCCACAAGGTTTGAAACCTCAGGGGTCTTACCTGTGTTTCTCTTACCTCCTGTGTTCAGAGCGTCACCAAGTCCCGTTGATTCATTCTTCCAAATTTCTATAATGTGCCCCATTTAATTTTCCTCTTCTCTTTTTCCCTCCCAAGCCAGAGTCTTACTAATTGTCTAAGTATTGCTTTAGCAATTTCTGATCCTTGTCTTCTGATTCTTTCTGTGCTACAGATCAGTTTCCGTAAAGCACCATTTTCATCATTCTGTGGCGCAAATACATTGAAATGGGTCGGTGTTGTCAACCGTATCATGGACATTGACCCTCACGACCACTTATCTTAAACTCTCTATTAGTTTCCAATTACTGGTAGGATTAGTCATCACAAACGTAGTGGCTTAAAGCAACACGCATTTATTATGCATCGGCGGGCCGCATTCCCCCTGGGAGGCTCTGGGAGAGAATCGTTTCCCCGCCTTTTCTCACTTACAGAAGCTGCTCAGAGTCTGTGGCTTGTGGCCTCTCCCATCTCCAAAGCCAGCAGTACGGTCACTGCAGGTTCTGTTTCTATCATCACCTCTGCTGTCTCTGCCTCTACCCTCTCTGATGATGACACTTCCGCCTCTCCTTTGAGATTCCATTGGCTGTATCTGCATACCCCAGGATAATGTCTCCAGCTCAAGATGCTTGACTTAAGCCCATTCTTTGGCCAGGTAAGGTGACACAGTCTTAAGTTCTAAGGGTCAGGACATGGACATCTTTTGCAGGAGGGAACCGTTAGTCTGTCAACCACAAACTCCTTTTCTAGTTGACCTTATTTCTCACTTTCTCATGAGAAAACAGCGGTGGCAGCCAATTAGTCTCCCCACTCACCCTCGTGTAAGAAGATCGCTCTCTGTCTTTGCTGTGCTGAATGGCCTTCCCTCTGTGTTCTGATCTGTTCAAACCAAACTGAAATACTTCATGTTCTCCTTCTTTCCTGGGAGTTTCTTTTATTCCCTCAGGTCTTTGTTCTTGGAATTGCTGTTCCTTTATTTTATTTATTTATTTTTTTAAAGTAATCTCTATGCCCAACGTGGGGCTCAAACTCATGACCCCAAGATCAAGAGTCACATACTGTACTGACTGAGCCAGCCAGGCACCTCCTCGTCTTCCTTTAGAGTAGACGTTTCTGCTTAAATTTAAAGCATGTAAGAGATCATTAAAATTTACTTGTCTCTAAGTCTTGTCTAACTAGAAGACACTTTTTTGGGGGTTTTATACACGTTGGGACCGTATCTTATCTTTCATATCTTCCTCCCTGCCTGTTAGTGTTGGGCACTTATTAGGCATTAAATAAGTAGTCGGCAAATGGGATGTTTGGAGGACATTCTGCATATTTATGAATTAACTGGAAGAATGTTTTGGCTAAATAACTCATTTTGATTGTGGGAGTTGAGTTCCCTGTAATTTCCATCCCAGGTTACACGAGTAATTCCTTTGTAGCTGTGTAGTCCCAGATGGGACCAGCACGCACACCACACTGCAACCCAAGCGGGCCCCCGCTTTGTTCCTCTCTGTTCACTCTTAGCCTCATATCTTTAAAAAAAAAAAAAGTTATGGGGATTTCTCCCTACTGTTGAGGCCCAGCGGTGATGGGAAGAGCCTTAGGCTTGTATGAGTTTCCCCTGTGCCCCAGTGGCACCTGCCTGCATCTCCTGTAGACGAGCAAGTTACCACTTTATATGGTGGTCCTTGAGAACAGCTCTGCCTCCCCAGGCCCACGGTCACGGGCGTGCGGAGAAAGTCCTGCCCTGCATGGCCAACTGGGGAGCATATTTTACATGCCTTCTCAGCTGTTCACTTTCCGTTCCGGCCCAGAGGTTTCAGGGAAATACGGTGCTGGTTTGTTACGAAATTAACTGTCCTCATTCTTGTTATTGCCTACTTTTGGCTTGAATAAAATAGTACATTCTTATATTTAAATTAATGAAGTACACATTTCAAAAGAACCCGAAGCTGCCATATGGGGTCACACCAGGAATAAAGCGCCTCATGTAGTCCTTCTAGAGGGAACCCTGAGGACGGACGGGTACCGAGGTGGAGGGAAAGGTTGAATTTTACCCCAAAGGCTCCTCACTTCTTTCCTTAACCTTTTTGTCACATATCCAGCTCTTTGTTTAGGTGCTTGGGAAAGTATCTGTGTTCCTTTCTCTGGAAGATTGGCACTATCACCAGTGAATACGTGGGACATCTGTGTGGAGGAAAGTCTGAGTAAACTCTTTGAATGGTATAAAGAGGAAAGGGAGGGGTGCCTGGCTGGCTCACTCGCTGGAGCGTGCAACTCTTGATCTTGGAGTCATGAGTTCGAGCCCCACTTTGGGCATAGAGATTACTTACAAAAACCTTTTAAAAATTAAAAAAAAATAAATAAATAAAAAGATGACTCCAGGCAGAGGGGATTGTGCCTTCAGTATCACGTAATCTGGTGGCTATCCGTGTGGATCAGAAAGGCCGTGTGGCCGGATGCAGCATGGCCAGAACAGTTAATCATCCCATGGAGTGGCAGAGGAGTATTTATCTTGTGAGCAGCTGAGCCCTGCTGGAAACATATTGTCTTGGGTTTGTCTCTCCTCATCTAAAGCAATTCATTACTCACCTACAAACGCTGTCACAGATCCCCGCAGCTATGATGATCGGCCTCCTCCATACTCCTGACATAAATAAAAAGGAAAAGTGTTTTCAGTACTCTATCTTCAAGATATAAAAAAAAAAAAAAAAAAAAAAAGGAGAGACAGATAATGGAGTTGATTTTCTATTTTACAATGTAAGAAATGTCACGATTCAACAGTTTTTTTTTTTTTAATGTTTATTTATTCTTGAGAGAGAGAGAGAGAGTGAGCAGGAAAGGGCAGAGAGAGAGGGAGACACAGAATCTGAAGCAGGGAAAAGGCAGAGAGAGAGGGAGACACAGAATCCGAAGCAGGTCCCTAGCCTGACGTGGGGCTCGAACTCACAAGCTGCGAGATCATGACCTGAGTTGAAGTCGGATGCTTCACCAACTGAGCCACCCAGGCGCCTCACGATTCAACAGTTTTAAAGGAAGTTTCCTGAGGTTTAAATTGTAACCGAATAAATTTATTACCACAGAATACTTGAGCATTTTTCGCTTTGTCTCTATTTGAGAAATACCTCAAATGGTGTAGAGATGAGATATATATTTATTCCCATACAATCATAAATGGTTTCTCTCTCTCCCTTGTTCCTCAGTATTGGATCAGTCTTATAAATAAATGAACATGTGCTAGTGTTTCCCATTTAACGTAATACCTTTGCCTCCCTGCTTCACTCCCATGTTGCCCGCATTACTCTCCTTTCTTGGTAGATAGAATTCCTTGAAAATGGAGGCTCTGCTCTATCCCTTCCTACTCCCTCCTTACCCACTGTTTGACTTCCCCAGCCTGGCTGGGCAGTCGGACTGTGCCCGCTTCTTGGAACCCTTTCTTGTCTGAAGGTGCGGTTTCACCCCCTGCTCGGTGCCTGCCTGCTTCTCTGCCCTGCTGCTCAGAATCAGAGATCTCTGCCATTGTAGCCATGTCCCATTGCAGTGTAAGGAACTGCCACTCACTCAGCAGCTTAAAACAAGACAACTGTATCATTTGGGAGTTTCTCTGGAGCACGAGTCCAGGCACAGGTGTACTGGGTTCTCTGCTTAGGGTCTCACCAGGTGGGCATCCAGGTGTGGCCAAGGCTATGGTCCCATCTGGGGCTCAGGGTCCTTTTCTAAGCTTGTTTAGATGAAAGTAGGTTTATTGCTGTCATGGGGCTGGCCCCCCCCCCCCTTTTTTTTTTTTTTGCTGATTTTTTGGCCAAGGGTAGCTCTCAGCATCTATGCCATGTGGTTGGAACATGGCAAAGCCATGAGTCTGTGTGCTAGGACCGGGTCTCATAAAAGGTAACCTCATCAAAGGAACGGCTGTCCTGCCCACATTCACTGATCCCATATGGCCCCATGGGAGGGGATTATGTAGGCACACATGCACTAAGGGGCAGGGATCTTGGGAGCTGTCTTCAGATTCTGCCATCACAGCAGTTTTTTCCCATCTGTGCCAACAGAGAAACACCCCACTGTCACGTCATCTAGTTTCATGGTTCTCAGTACCACTTAACGTATTCTGATGCCTAGATCTAGGCTCCTTTCCCCCTGCCTACATTTTATCTCTATGTGAGTGCCTCGGGGGCATCTGAGACTTAGAATCACCAAAAGTAAACAATGGATTCCTTTGAGCCAGGAGTATTTTTCACTGGATATATTAGGAACTTGATTAGGTTTCTTAAACAGGTGAGAGAAGATTCTCACACTGCAACAAAACTAAAAGCAGACGCTCCAAGTTGATGTTGCAGTTCCGCAGTATCCATATTCCAAGTTCCTTCTGGTCTTCCTGCTTTACCATCTTTATCTTAGCACGCGCCTTTCACCCTTCTGGTTACAGTACAGCGGCTGTCGCTCCAGGAGTGCTTCGCGTTTCTGTCAGGAAAAAGAGCCCCATTATAGTGCTGCCTGATTATGGAATCTCTCATGACCTCCTTAAAGTGAATTTATATTAAGTCATGCCCTTGCTCAAGACATTCACTAAGCTTCCCATTTAAAATGATATGGGGGCGCCTGGGTGACTCAGTCAGTTTTGGCTCAGGTCGTGATCTCACAGTTCGATGATGGGTTCGAGCCCCATGACAGGCTCTGTGCTGACAGCTCGGAACCTGGAGCCTGCTTTGGATGCTGTGTCTTCCTCTCTCTCTGCCCCTCCCCCACTTTCTCTCTCTCTCTCTCAAAAACGAATAAACATTAAAAATTTTTTTTTTTTAAAAAGGAGCAATGTGTGAGGAGAAAAACTTGTTTATCTGAGTTTTTGAAACTTTGAAAAACAATTGTGATTTCCTAGGCTACTGTCTAGGCATTTTACAGTATGATAACCCTACTCACACCCAGAGTCCGGACATTTAGGTAAGGACCTGAGTTCAGGATTCCCTCTATACATTCCCACTTGGCTTTTCTGGCACCTTTTAAAATAACCATTTGGAGTCAAGCCCTCGGAAATTTGGTGACCTCAGTCCTGACCAGCTGAAAGTGATCAGTGATAGGTGCTTGCCACCCTTCTGTCTTATCTCCTGCTTGTTCCTGACCTGCCACCCCTCCCCCACTTCTGGGGTCTCTGACAAGTCTTCTGACTCTCTTTCCTCTCTGTGGGTGTAGTGAAACCTTGCCTTCATTCACAGCAAGCCCATAGGGTCCATTTCCCCAAAGTGGGAGCTCAGGTGTTCAGGACGTATGCCCCTTACTCAGCAGGTCGTAATCTGCACATTCTTTTCTTTTTTTATTGTTTATTTACTCATTTATATCTTAGCGAGCAAGAGAAAGCAAAAGAGCAAGGGCAAGAGTGTGTATGAGAATTGGAAAGGAGCATAGAGAGAGAGGGAGCCGGAGAATCCCAAGCAGCCTCCACGCTGTCAGCTCAGAGCCCAATGCAAGGCTCGCTCTCACAGAGTGTGAGATCATGACCTGAGTCAAAATCAAGAGTCAGACGCCTAACCAAGTGAGCCACCCAGGTGCCCCTTTAATCTGTATATTCTTACTTCCAACACCAGGTCTGGCTTCCCGCTACACAGTCTCAGCAGGCTTTCCATATTTTTAATTAGAACATTAAACTTCATTCCATTTGAGTCGTGTGTTGGTTTCATATTGCTGCTCTAACATGTTAGCACCAACTGAGGGCTTAAGACAACAGATATTTATTTTCTTATTCTTCTTGTGGTCAGAAGTCCACAACGAGTTTCCCTGGGCTAAAATCAAGGCATCCCCAGGCTGGAGGGGCGCGTCCATTCCCTTTCCTTCTAGCTTCTCGAGGTCCCCTGGGCTCTCGACCCTCCCTCTGTCAATGAAGCCAGCCACGTGGCATCCTCCAGACTCTCTCTGAATCGGAGCCTCCTGCTTCCTTCTCATCGGGCATCTTATTATTACACTGAGCCCACTTGGATAGTCGAGGAGAATTGTTCCATTTTAAGACCCCTGTGCAAAGTACCTGGCCATGTAAGGTGACCTTCACAGGTTAGGATGTTGATGTCATAGGATGAGTCTCCCACAGGCAGCACTAACTCAGGTTCCAGTAGAATTTTTCTTTATATATGTTGTCCCTTAAAACTGCTGCCCAGAAAGGCTTAGCTGAGAACCGTGATTTTTCATGAACAGAATTTGGACCTAAATCTTAGGAGCATTGGAAGGATCAGTCTCTCTGTTTTAAAAAAAACTTAAGTTCATTCTATTGTAGACCTTTTGAGAAACTCTCCAAGTAGTTTGGTCTAGTTTACGTGTCATTTCCAGCGAGATAGTTAGAAACGTTGCATTTTATTTTGCTTTTTTATGTGAAATAATATGTAGAAAGACTTTACTTCTTCTGAGCAAAATTTCATTATATTAATTGATTTTGAAAATTATAGGGGTGCCTGGGTGGCTCAGACGGTTGGGTGTCCGACTTCAGCACAGGTCACCATCTCGCGTTGTGAGTTCAAGCCGCGCGTCGGGTTCTGTGCTGACAGCTAAGACCCTGAAACCTGCTTCAGGTTCTGTGTCTCCCCCTCTCTCTGCCATTCCCCTGCTTGTGCTCTCTGTTTCTCAAAAATGAATAAACGTTAAAAAATAAATTTAAAAAGATTATAAATGTCTTTACCTCCATTATAATGCATTTACTGAGCTTTTAATTTTTTGGAAAAAAGTAATCCAGTCTGAAATACTCACTGATATACAAGCATAGCAAAATCTACCAAAACCATAAAACGCTTATCCCGAAACCTAAACACTTAGGAAAGCCAAGTAAAGAATTTGTTACCGAAATTTCACTGTAATTATACTTTCTTGTATCTTTTTTATTGGAGATAGTTGTGGCTCATTTTCTTTTACTGCCTTTCCCCCTCAAATAATGTCTTTATAATTGAGACATTTTTTCTGTATTTTTGTTTGTTTCTATCTTTATAGCTTAAGAAATGTATAAAAACTCCAGAAATCCCTTCTAAACATGTTAGGAACTGGGTCCCAAAAGTCTTGGAGCAACGACGACAAGGTTTGGAAACATATTTACAGGTAAGATGTGTTTAGATCCTCGGTCAATAAAACGCAGTTTAAATAAATTTATGTCTCGATATTTTTTTTGTCAGAACTTCTGGGTGAGATGCAAAATATATCAACAGTCAGACATTCTAGATTAAAATAAAGAAAGTTTAAAATTAAAAATATGTTGTCAGTTGGTCCTTTTAGCTTTAACGAAGTTGTCTTTGTAATTGGTTCTCTGGATCAAGGAAGTGAAAATTTAGTATAAAGGTAAAAACTGATGTAAAGCAAATCTGTCCATGTTTTAATTCAGCTCTGTGAATTACTTTTTGCTTTTCGTTTGCTTTCCAAGATTTATTGCTTTCTCATGGCATTCCTAGCCTTTAGTTTTGGGTTTTGAGGACATAGAGAAACTGAATTTTTGTTGGGCCTGGCCAGTCCATATGTGGAATCAAGTTGAGAACAAGTCTGATGAAGTGTCGGCTTCTTTGAAAATTAGAATGTGTGCTTGTGAAAGAATGCGATAGGAGGCTCTTTTCTGCAGCTGAGAGGAGCAAGTGGAACTGTTGAGGGAAGAAAGAACAACGCTTGTCCTAAGTGACAGGAAAAGCAAAAGAAAAGATAGAGCAGTGCCAACTTCTCTCTGTTTTTAAATATAAAAGGCTAAAGGCCTCAGATGAATATTTCATGTAGTCATTAATCCGAAGAGAACCACACGGGGCAGGTGCAGGGATGGCACAGGTCGGGTGTTCAGTCAGGACACTGAACAATTGACAGGCAGATGCATGGGAATGACCCAGGTGAGCATAGCTGGGAAGATAAGGAAGAGCAGAGCTGGACCTCCCCTGAGGGTTATGGATTCGCCGTGATGAGCTATCCGTCTGAGACATGTTACATCACAGAAACAGCGGCTGTTCCTCTCCTTTTTATGAATAATACCTTGTAACCCCTGTAAGCTTTAATCTTAGGGTGGGTTCTGTGCAGGCAGGTAGCTGGAGGCTCTGGGAAGCCAGGACCCAGTTTCCACGACAGAGTTTTTCTGGGTGGTTGTGCCTGAACCACTCTTGGTTACAAGGGGAGGATATGCTGTCACCGCACGCTTCAGATGACTCTCTCCCACTAGAGAGATGCCAAGAGCCTCTTGGTGGCCTTGCATAGTTTTCTTGGTCTTGATGGTGCTCTCCAAGGAGAGTTGACATGCTGGAGACCTTGCGATCATCTGAGGAGGGCTGTCTTGACTGTTTTTGTTCTCTTCCTTTGGGCATGGCGGTTTTCACTGCCTCTCCCTGAAAGTGGGAGATTAAAGGAAAGGGGGACCACAAAGGACAGGAACATGTGTGGCTGTGTTCCCTGGGACTCTGTACATGGAGCTGTGAGCGTTCCCAAGCTTCTGGCAGCATTGCAGAGCAAAACCAAAGCAAAAAACCAAAACACGAGACTTTAGACATTGTGTATGCAAAGGGTAGAAAGTCATGTTCTCTGTAATTAAATGGAATAGGTAAACAGTGCATTCTTACTCATAAGCCAGATTTTCCACGGATATTGTATATCTTCAAGCTTTCATTGTGAAGAACGCTTTCCTCTTTTTCTTCCCATTGTCTTTGACACATGACTTCCATTACTACTTAGTGTAAACATTTTAAGTTGTTTGTACTTTGAATATAAATATGCAGATAAAATCATCTGGCACCGAGAGGAGTTTACAGTGACTCTCAAATTGGGCTTGGAATTTTCTATTCTCAGAAATGGGGCTTGAAAGATGTGGTTGAGGGACCAAAAGGGCTTGGTTCCTGTTGTGAGTTTAATATTCGTTTTCTTGTCACTTCAGTCTCCAAGGAGTTGCAGGGAGCCTTCTCTTCTCCCTTTTCTACCTGATTCTCTTTGTGGGCAGTGGGAGCTAGGTGGAACTTGGAAAGATGAGTGGGAATGCTTTATCTGTCCCAAGTGAAATGAAAACCCTGGGTTATGCATCATTTTGGGATAACTTGTGGTATGTAAGCCTCTTGAGGAGTAAGACAGCTTCCATGATCTTACGGTTCATGAGTTTGAGCCCCATGTCAGGCTCTGTGTTGACTGTGCAGAGCCTGCTTGGGATCCTCTCTCTCCCTCTCTGTCTGCCCCTCCCCGGCTTGTGCTCACTTGTTCACTCTGTCTCTCTTTTTTTCAGAATAAATAAATAAACTTATAAAAAAAAAAAAAGGAGTAGGCCAGTCTTTTCATGAACTGGCCCTTTTCTGGCCCATAAACCTGAGAGAGTATTATAGCCCAAGTCAGAGCATCTAAAGCTCACTGTGACCTTAGACGTTACCTAGTCCAACCTGCCTCCTGCCCTTCATTTACGTTCATGATTGTCTGTCTGGCCTCACTTTCCCACCCATAGAACAGGCAGATTAGCCTTTGACAGGGCCACAGAAAACACTTGTCCAGAGATCAGCTAGTACATTCTGGACCATGGGTGAGTGCAACACCATTCCCTAAGGTGGCCCACACTGCTCTTTTATTTTAGAGATGGAGAAACTGAGGTGTAGTATGGTTACAAAACCTGCCTCACTTCCTGGAATTTATTAGTTAATGAGATGGCCTGAAATGTTAGTTTCTTAACTCTCAGGAGGCTCTTTTCAAGCTGCATTGTAGAGTTTCTAATTTTTCAGCCTTGACATAGTTTTACTTAAGGCTATATTAATAATTGTAAAAGAAATGTCCTTATAATCATAAACTTTCACAATTTATTTAACTACCTACCCCCATCTCCCTTGATAGATTGATAGATTGGGAATTTTTAAAATCTATAACTTGATTATTTAGAATCCTACAGGGGCAGCTGGGTGGCTCAGTCGGTTAAGCATCCAACTTCCTCTCAGGTCATGATCTCGTGGTTTGTGAGTTCGAGCCCCATGTCAAGAGCCTGGAACCTGCTTCAGATTCTGTGTCTCCCTCTCTCTCTGCCCCTCACTGTTCATGCTCTGTCTCTCCCTCTCTCTCTCTCAAAAATGAATACACATTAAAAAAGTAAAAAAGAAAAAAAGAATTCTTAGGATTCATTGTGTCTTCCAACTGGAAAAGTTCCATAGCTTCTCTCTGGTTGTGAAATTGTTCCATAAAGTACAGGTACACCTACTCTGCAACGAAAGACAAGACACACATAGAGGGCCTAACCAGGTCTAACGTCGTAGAGTCCCAGAAAGAAGGAAGAGGGGAAAATACAAAAGTAGGGGAGGAAATAATCAAAGGAAAAATAGTTGAACATTTTCCCCGGCTGGAGGCTGTGAGCCTTTACATAGACCAGGTGCCCCGAGGGCAGAACCCAGAGAACCATAGAAGCCCTCCAGGGCTCGGACACAGCTGGCAAAATTTCAGTATGTCAGAAATAAAGATCCATACTCTTCCAGAAAAGAAAAACAAACAGCGGGCAAGGTTGAGGTTCCGCCCTGGCCTCATTTTCTTATCTGAGACTGGTCGAGTGGGCGGGTCCCTCTCCGTTCTTCAGTAGCAGCGTGAAATCGCAAGCTGGCTGGGCTTAGACAAAGACTTTTCATGCGTATTTCTCATGCGTCACTTGTTGCAGTAATGTGAGATTTATGTTTCTGAGACAGGGACACATCTCATGTCATTTACTGAAGAACAACAGCAGTTTACGTTTTCATCTTATTCATAAGGAGGGAACAACAGTTAACTCTGCAGTGAGTGTTGGGAGCTAGAGATCCAAGTGACCCATAGAAATCAAGACTAAGGATAATCTCAGCCAGAAAGAAATGCCTTAAAAGAAAAGTTCACTTAGAGAAAACAGTCCACAGCTGGTGTGGGGTTTGTCAAAAAGCACTTGCAGAATGCTATAGTCAGAGGACCCGATTACCTGACTAGCCTGCCTCTCATTTGTTTTTTGAACATGTAAAATATACTACAATGTTCCCTTGGGCCAGTAGTCTGGTGGACCAGAGTATTATATTTTTAACTCTTCCTCTAGTGCATGAAACATTTATTAAAATTGACATCGTGTGCTTGAAAACGCGTCTTCTCTAATTCTTGAATGCACTGAGCTATATATAATCAAATGAAGCTGGTTAAGTGTGCTATTCAGTCAAATGTGGCTTTTTGATCTGCAAGAAAAAGGTGTGTTCAGATTTTCCACTTACATTTCAAGGATTGCTCCTATGATTGAGCTTAGTTCAAACATCCATCCTTTCTCTCTTGGTCCCTTTTTTTGTGACCTTTAGTTTTTGTTGCCCACGTTTGGATTGGTGGCAGATTTCCCCTGCCCCCAACCCCCCTTTTTCTCTTTCCATTTTCCTTCCTCTGTTAGTTTGCATCTATTCTTGTCATAGTTACCTGTTCTCTTTAGTCTCTTCCTTGAGCACAACAAGGATTTTAGGATGTTTCACATCTCATCACTCTGGACCACTCTAGATCTAGGAGTCTGGGTTGACGGTCCCTGTTTTGTTTTTTTCCACTTGGAAAATACTGTGCCACTTCCTTCTGGCTTCTGTAGTTAATGATAAAATCCACTGTCATATTAGTGTTTTCCACTTGTATGTGAGGTGAGGTTTTAAGATGTCTTTTTTCAAGATTTTATCTTTGTTGTTAGTTTTCAGAAGCTTCATTGTGTGCCTTGGTGTGTATTGCTTTGGGTTTTTCCTGTTTAGAGTTTTGTTTCTCTGCTCCCTGCTTTCTCCTCTCCTTCTAGGACTGTGATCGTAGGGATACATGGGGTGTTTTGTGCTGTAGTCCCACGGAGACTTGGGTCTTCTTCTGGGTTTCTTTTTTTTCAGACTTTTTTCTCTGCGTGGGTCAGATAAGATCATTTCGGTTGTTCTGTCTTTCCATTTGCTGACTTTTTCCTCTGTTCTTTCCATTCTGCTGTTGAACTTGCCCACTGAGCTTTTTATTTTGATTATTGTATTTTTCAGGTTTAAAATTCCCACGGATTGTTCTTTATATAGCTTTTATTTCTTTGCTGACCCCTATATGTCTTTGTTGAGTTTTTGTACTGTTTCTTTTGTTTCAAATGTGTTCATAATTACTCACTGAAATATTTTTTTCTTTTTTTTTATTATTTTTTAACGCTTATGCATTTTTGAGAGAGAGAGAGACAGAGCATGAATGAGGGAAGGTCAGAGAGAGAGGGAGACACAGAATCTGAAACAGGCTCCAGGCTCTGAGCTGTCAGCACAGAGCCTGACGCGGGGCTCGAACTCACAGACTGCGAGATCGTGACCTGAGCCGAAGTCGGACACCCAACTGACTGAGCCACCCAGGCGCCCCTACTCATTGAAATATTTTTATCTTGGCTGCCTTACAAGTCATTATCTAACATCTTTGTCTTCTCAGTGTTGGCGTCTATCGATTGTCTTTTTTATTCAGTTTGAGAGCTTCCTGGATCTGATACGAGGAATGATTTTGGTTGATTCCTAGACATTTTTGTATTTTGTGACGAGACTCCGGATCTTATCTAAACCTCCCATCTTGGCTGGCCTTCTCTGATACCCCTCAGCCTGGGGGACAGGTGGGGGGACTTTATCTCATTTCTGCCAGATGCAGGTAGAAGACCAGATTTCCCACTTGGCCTTGGTTGACACCTGGGCTGGAAAGGGCCTTCTTCATTACTGCTAAGAGGAAAGGAGTCCCAGCTCTCCCTTGGTTGCCACTGACGCTTTGGGTGGGGCACGTTACTGTCTTGGGGCAGTGAGAATCCTGGCTCTCTGCTTGGCCCTCTCTGACACCCCCCTGGCATTGAGTGCCCCATTGAAGTCTCATGAGGTTGGAAGTCTAGGCTTCCTTCTAGGCTTTCCCTGGCTTGAGTGGAAGTGGAGCAACTATTCTTTCTGTGGTCGTTGGGTTGAGTAGAGTGATCGGTGTCTAAAAGTTTTCTCTCTTACTAGGCTATCGTTTTCACAGCCTTCTTACTAAAGGAAATGGGCTTTTATTGGGGCTTTATTTGTCTGCAACTCTTGGTATTTCCTGGCTGCCAGCTTTTTCTCCTGTATGTCGAGATACGTGAAGCAAAACGAAATCCCAGGAAAGATAAAATGTACCTCTGTGGCATTCCTTAGGTGCTGGCAGGTTTCATTTCTTCCCTCAACCTTAGGTACAATGTCCAATAAAATGTTTTAGTTGCATTCAGCAGGAGAAAGGGAAAAGTATAGCTGTTCCATCTTAACAGAACTGGAAGTCTGTCCTTTGAGTTTTTAGGTTTTAATATTATACTTTTTTGTTTTAGAAATTTTGTCTGATTTTTCCCCCCCCCAATCTGCCTGGATGTTTCTTTGGAGGTCTGTTTTTATCTTTTTCAAATATTTTAACTGTTGGTTTCCCAGGAAAAATGGTTATCACCATTTTTTGTAGTAATCACTACTGTTTTTGTAGTTTTTTTAATGAATAATTTACAGAAATTCAAATGAGAAAAGTGAAATACAACTTCACTAGAATTTTGATCGGAATTTCAGCATCACAAACTCAAAAGTTTTAGTCCTTATTTTCCTAGTTTTTAAATGGGCAGCATCTTTTGAACAGTATACCTCCTTGATCTTGAACTACTCTGCATAAACCTGAAACATAAATCATCTTGTAAGCCTTGTAAAAGCTTCCAGATTTTAAGTATATCTCTAGTAGGTTCTAGCTTACCATTGTTAATGGTTCTTTTTCTTAGACATGCATTTTCACAGTCCAAATCTTTGGAAACCTTGATGGTTAATAGATGTGTTGAAGAGACAGTTGCTTCTATCGTTGCTGCCTAATTGCAAAATATTTTCCTTTTTAGATTTAGAGACACAACTAGAATGACTAAATTAATAAACTTTTTTTAAACTTCTACTCTACTGTTTCCTTCCAGACACCTTTGTATATGCTTTTGTCAAGTAAAATAAAGCATGTGTTAAATAAATCTTGGTACACAAACATCATAAAAAGTGAAAGAATAGTGTTCCACATTCGTTTAGCGAAATGAAATGGTCCATGTTCTGGATGTGAAGTAATGTATGGTAAAGTTCTTCCTATCGAATGAATATCTCCAAGAGAATACTGTATTTCCTTTTTTGTCATTGATCTCTAAGTGTGAGAAAATTCATCTGTGATAGCATCTGAAGTTTCATGATCTATGACTTTACCTATGCACCCAATTTTGGTATATATTATGGAAGCCAGTAGTCAGATGTGGCTAATAAACATTTGAAATGCGGCTAGTCTGAATCACGATGTTCTGTAAAATATACACAGATTTCAAAACCTTTGTACAAGAAAGAATGTAAAATATCTCAATAGCTTTTATAATGATTACACTTGAAGTAATATTTTGTATAGGGTCGAACAAAATATATTGTTCCTTTTTACTTTTTTCATGTGGCTACCAAATAATTTAAATGTGAAATTTACTTTTTAAGTTTATTTATTTATTTGGAGAGAGGGAGAGAGGGGGAAGGGCAAAGAGACAGGGAGAGAGAATCCCAAGCAGGCTCCACACCATCAACACAGAGCCAGATGTTGGGGCTTGAATTTATGAAATGCGGCATCATGACCTGAGCCGAAACCAAGAGTCAGAAGCTTAACCAACTGAGCCTCCCAGTGCCCCAAATTTTACATTTTTAATTATTATGCAGTATATCTGTGGCTTCCATTTTACTTCTGTTGGATCGTGGTGGTCTAGAGTATTCCTGTCTCTCTCTGTTGTCATTATCTGAGTCATCTAATCATCAGGAAACACTTTACTCCCTTGATTTTTTTTTTCTTTATTCTTTTGGGTAGAAAATGAAAATTGCTAAATATTTAACTGTGTTCAATGAAAACTTTCCAAACCTTGAAAGATAATGAGTACTTTGGGCAACACAGTAAGAAAGCTAAAGCGTATTGTAATGATTATTATTTATTTCATTGTCTTTCCAAATGATTCTGTTGTTCTATAGATGTTCTTATTATTTTCGTATTTTCTTAGCACAGTTGAGAATAACTGATGAGTAATGATGAAATGATACTTAGAATCACAAAGTAGCAAAGTGTTGCAAGGTATAGGAAAAATAAGATTACTAAAATTCAGTAATGTGTATTAGGAAAGAATCCAATTGATTCATATGGTAATCCTAAGAGTGAAGGAATTTGGTTCTCTTTTTTTAAAGATACACGAATTTTCTTTTTTTTGGAAGACATGTAAGAAAGAATAAACGTCATAAAATACCAATTTTTATCAATAGAAACACTTAATTTTCTCTTTTTAAAAAAAAAAAAAGTTTATTTCTTTATCTTGAGAGAGAGAGAGAGAGCACAAGCCAGTGAGGGGCAGAGAGAAGGGGATACAGAATCCCAAGCTGGCTTCATGCCATCATTGCAGAGCCCGATGCGGGGCTTAAACTCATGAACCCTGAGATCATGACCTGAGCAGAGATCGAGAGTCAGGCGCTCAACGGACTAAGCCACCCAGGCGCCCTTAATATTCTGCCTTTTAAATGTAATCTGTCATTCTTTTGATTCTTCTTTTCATCTTTGGTGTTCTGTTTTACCGTAGAACTTTGTTACTGTAGTTATTCTGTATCTAGGCATAGATTTTTTTTTCATTTATATTTTTGTGTATTGTGTGTATGTTTGTGTGGGTGCGCACACGCTCTCTCAATCTGAATATAGGTACCTTTCAGTGTCTCTGGAAAATGCCCAGGTATCATATCTTTGATTGTTGCCTCTTCCGTACCCCCCCCCCTTTTTTTTTTATTTTTTTAATTCTCAGTCTGACAAAAGTGATGTCTTCATAGGTCTCATTTGTTTCTGCTAGTTTTTGCACATGGTACTTTGTTTCCTCTTAGTGTATTTATGTGTGGTTTTTGTTTGTTTCAATTTTTAGCTTGGGTAATGCATTTCCTTGTACCTTCATCCTTGGGGATTTTTTTTCATGTCCAGGATTCAATTTACTTTTTACACAAGATAGAATTTTTGTTTGCTTTTGCTAATCACCTAGGAGCACTACCAACTGGGTGGGACTTCTTAGCTTGGAAGTTTTTTTGGACCACACAAAAGGCATTAGATTAGGTTCCAAACCTGTGAGTGGGTTTATTTCTCTGTTTCCCTTCCTCTGGGTATGTATCCTTCAACAGCTTCATTTGGAGTTCGCCTCTTAGATCCCTGATGCCCACCTGTCTTGAGCAAAGCTTAGGCTTTATCTTCATTTCTTCTGTTCATGCAGCTTTCATAGTAGATGCTCAAAGTTCTAGGGTTCGACTTGCCTGTGGGAAAGGACCAGCTCTGGTGCTTGCTTATCTATCAGGATTTCAGTTTACATTTGATGTAAGGATGCTCGTGATTCCTTACTTTTTTATTACCTCAGTGATGCATTTTTTAAAAATTTCTTATATATATTTATATATATGTGTGTGTGTATGTGTGTGTGTAATTATATTTAATATGTATTTATATTTTAAAATATATATTTATATTTATAAATACAAGATATGTGAAATATATTTAAATGTATATATTGTGAATGTATTTACATATATAGCATTTTTAGGATCCTCAGTATTCGTTTCCAAGAAAATATGGCTTAGTGAAATGTTCAAGTGCTAAATCACTCCTCCTGGTTAGCCAGATACTACTACCAGGATTTACCATATGGACTTCTCTCTGCAGTTACATACATAATTTGCTACAATACGTTCTTCAAACACAGAAAAGTTTGGAAAATAAGTTTAATTATTTTACTGATTATAAGATTCTGTTTGACAGTGTTTGCTTCCCAAATCAAAATGGATTTGATATCCTGTTCATTCAGGGGAGGGTATGTGATTATGCAGGAATCTCTGGGAGGGTCCACCTGCCTCAGCAAGTGACTTGTCATGTTCCATACCGGAGCAGAAGCCTTTATAAAATGCCACCTGTCATATACATGTGCTGTAAAATAGACCTTAAACATTCCCACAAGTTAGTTCCCAAAGAGGTTGCGTCGTGACCTAAACATGTTTTTTTGGTTTTTGTTGTTGTTGTTGTTTTTAAATTACATAGCTAGTATGTAGGCTTAATGCCCTGGGGTACATAGAATAATTTTTTTTTTTTATCTGCCTTTGACTCTTATTCAGCCACCACCCTCCCCACCCCAGTGTACTTAAGAAGACACTTTCTTCCAAAGTAGGCTGGCTTTCTGATTCCACTGTGCATATTTTCCAGCCTTTCTTTATCTTTTTTTTATGTTTATTTTTTATTGTTGAGAGAGATAGACACAACACAAGTGAGGGAAAGGCAGGAGATAAGGAGACACAGAATCTGGAGCAGGCTCCAGGCTCTGAGCTATCAGCATAGAGCCCAACGTATGGCTCAAACCCATGAACCGTGAGATCATGAGCTGAGATCATGAGCTAAGCCAAAGTCCGGCGCTTAACCAACTGAGCCACCCAGCCTCCCGTATCTTTTTTCTTTTTTTTTAATTCTTATTTATTTTGAGAGAGAGATGGAGAGCAAGTCAGGGAGGGGAAGAGAGAGAACGAGACAGAGACCCAAGCAGGTTCTGTGCTGTCAGCAGAGTCGGATGCAAGGCTCAAACCCACGAACCCTGAGATCATGACCTGAGCCCAAATCAAGAGTCAGACGCTTAACTGACTGAGCCACCCAGACACGCCAGCCTTTATTTTTAACCTGTCTTTATCTTTCTTTTTTCATGAGCTTCTTTACCCTTCTAAAGATTCTGTGGCAACTTGATCCCGTTCCCCATTTTGCAGTAAGAAACTACGGCTGACACGCTGGAGTGGCGTTTTATTTTGGTAATTGTTGGGTGAACAGCCGTTGGGATGCCTATCACCTGTTGCTACATGAAAATGCTGGAATAAGAGCCCAGGTACCCCCAGAATTGCTTGGTCATTAAGTGTCTGATACCATCATGGCATTGTCTCAGAACTGTCCTCTTTTGCTTAATAAGCAACTTCTATACTAGTTGGAGCACACCCTTAAACCGTTTTGTGAATCACATTTTCTTCCACACTTCCCTTTTCTTTTTTTTAATTGAAGTATACTTGACATACAATGTTATATCGGTTTCAGGCATACAGCTTAGTGAGTGGACCATTCTATCCACTACACAATACTCACTGCCATAAGCTCGGTTACCATCTGTCACCGTACAGATGTTACTGAGTATATTCCCTATGCTGTACCTTTCCTTCTAGATTTATCTTTTAATGACCATAAACCACTTATAAACCAGATATTTTACTCGTACATTACATAAAACGTCAATTTTGTGGCCAACAGCCATTTTTTAGATCTGTTTTTTCATTTTGGGTTCACTTCTTTGAAGTGCACCAGGAATTAATATTCTTTTGGGGGGACCTTTTCTCCATGTACTGTGCAGACCCCCCAAAATGTATTTTTTTGTTTTAATCACTCCATGAGCATCATAAGGTAGGCACAAGTGAGCTGACAAGGACAAAGTAAATGAAACTGAGCTGAGATTCAAGTCTTTAATGTTTTCAAGGTTCACTTACCAGAGAGGGGCTCCCTCTTGCTTTATCCCAGCAAAATTGCAAAGCACTATGTGTCATAAGCTTCCAGGATTGTGAGTGGTCAGAACCAGAAAGGTTCAGTTTGGAACAGGTTTCTATCTAAGATCTTAGAATTATCATTAAGTTAGTTTTACTTCGTAAAGGAGTTTCCACCTCTTTATTCTCATATAATCATAGATATTTCCAAAGGTGAAAATTTTCCTCTGTATAATATTTTCATCCTTTTTCTCTACCTTCCATTTTGGTATTTTTAAGATATATGTGTGTGTCTCTTCCTGGCCATCCAGTTCTGGCTGAGGTATTTAGCCAGAATTTCAATTATTATCGAAATTTTCTCTCTTCATCCACCCCTGGCAGGGTAATGTCATTGATGAAGCTGAGTGAACTTGGAGTGCATACCCGGGAAGCCCCATGTTGTTCCGATGGCCACCCTATCTGTGCCTTATAGCTCAGGTCCTTAGAATTTTGAGTTTCTCTCACAAATTAAGAAGTCATATGATGGCGGTTTCGCTTCTTACAAAGGACTTCCTTTAAAAGGCACCTGAAGTAAAGACCAAGATCTCGTGTATTGGGGGTGGGGGGCGTACCGGGAAAAGAGGGATGTACAATTTGGGCTTCACCAAATCACCATAAAAGCCTGGAGAAGTCACAGTAAGTATAAAGGTCCTGCTTATCACACGAGACAAACTGTTCTTTGTTCTCGTTAAAGATGGTGAACAGGGTGTTAAATAATATTAATGGCTGGGATTGTCAGTACTTAACAGTACTTTCCTTGTACAAGTGATTTTATTGATCGATACAGACTCCATGTAACGGGGCAGATTATTTTTAGTGATTTCATCGAAACCTTAACCAAGTTTGTTAGTGTGCCACGTATCTTTAAATAGATCTAGATGATGATGTAGATTAAGAAAAGCAAACCACCATCCATCTCTTTTTGATCTGTTAATAACTTAAATCCATCATTGCTAGCAAGTGTTTTCAGATTCTGTTGCGCATACGTTTCTCTTGTGCCTGGTTAGAAATCCTGGAACCTTGTTTCACTGGTTGGTTGTTCATGTAGGAAAACCCTAACCACTTATCCAGAATTGAGAAGGCAGGTTAGTTGTCATACTTGGCGAAATAATTGTCAAAACGTGAAGAAGAAAAATTGTGTTTCCTAAGTTTCATTTTTGTAGGCACTGCCCTCTAGATTCTTAGGTTTTATGATAGTTCTTGAAGACTGTTTTGTGCTAAGCTGAAGACACTACGAAAGCTATAAATACTTAGCACAGTATATGATATTTCTTCTCGTATAAATATTTTTAATTTTAATTATAGAGAATTGTGCTACTTAATATCAAATGTGTTTTTTGCTTTCTCAGTGATTTGCTTGCTTCCCATTCATCTTGAAATGAACTTCATTTAAAATAATTTTTAGTGGAGTGCCTGGGTGGCGCAGTCGGTTGAGCGTCCGACTTCAGCCAGGTCACGATCTCGCGGTCCGTGAGTTCGAGCCCCGCGTTGGGCTCTGGGCTGATGGCTCAGAGCCTGGAGCCTGTTTCCAATTCTGTGTCTCCCTCTCTCTCTGCCCCTCCCCCGTTCATGCTCTGTCTCTCTCTGTCCCAAAAATAAAAAAACGTTGAAAAAAAAAAAATAATTTTTAGTACTTGGGGCGCCTGGGTGGCTCTGTCACTTAAGCGTCCGACATCGGCTCAGGTCACAATCTTGTGGTTTGTGAGTTTGAGCCCCACATGGGGCTCTCTGCTCTCAGAACGGAGCCTACTTTGGACCCTCGGTCTCCCTGTCTCTCTCCTCCTCCCCTGCTTGCTCTCTCTCTCTCAAAAATAAATAAAAACATTTTTAAAACTTTTAAAATAAAACAAAATAATTTTTAGTACAGAACAATTTTTTTAAATTTCCGGTACTAGCCATATGTATTACTCCTTTAAAGAAAACAATACCTTTTTCTTTCGAGGAAATACATGAAACCAGTATTTTTTTAAATGCTTATTTAGTTTTGAGAGAGACAGAGAGAGAGTGTGAGCATGAGTGGGGAGGGGCAAAGAGAGAGAAGGACAGAGAATCTGAAGCGTGCTCTGTGCTGACAGCAGAGAGCCCGAAGTGGGGCTCAATCTCGCAAACCCCGTGCTAAAGTCAGACGCTTAAGCGATTGGGCCACCCAGGAGCCCCTGCCGGTATTTAGAAAATCCACAGAGTGCATTCTTGCTTACTTTGGGTGGGTGAGCCTGGCAAAGGAAGCCTGACCTGCAGAGCTATGGATATTGAGCCTTCAGAGGTCATATAGGTCAGTGGAGGTAAGGGCAGTAAAGGCAATGTGAAAAGCTCTAGGAACCTCACACCTGATGGGGAGGAACCTGTGTGGAAGAAGGGAAGGGAAGGCAAACAAGCTGTATGCACCAAAGTGCCTTGAATGAGGCTTACAACTTAAAACTTGGGGACTTTTAAGACTATGAATTACCAAATATTGACCACCTGATTTGGCGGTATGTACTGATTTAAAAACCAAAACCCTCTTAGTAGTCATAAAGTTAGCTTTAGTGCCCTAAACGGGAGCCTTGGGTTGATAAGATGAATGTCTGGGCTAAATCGTCCTGGACAGCTGTCTCTGCTTGTTGGCCAGCTCAGGGCTGCGTGCTGTTTCTAGAAAGGGGGTGGGTGAGATGTGGGGTGTTAACACACAGACTTGGACTCATTGCAGAACGCCAGCTCCAAGCCCCTTCTAGAAACAAGTAGTCCCCCTCGTGTCATTTCATCTATATGGATGCAAAGGTAGCCACATACTTCTTTTTCTTTGCATGCAAACTCACCTTACAATGTGGATGCCTTTGTCTGATGAAAACTTAACACCCTGAGCCAGCATTACGTTTCTGTGACTTTTCGTTCTTTTACAAAGATGGCTATAGTGGGCTTGACTCTGTCTTCGGTGCTACCACTTTCCATTCAGAGAAGATTTTATGAAGCCTGACATTTTTTTTAACGTTTATTTTGAGAGAGAGCGCGCGCGCACGCTCGTGCGTGTGTGAGTGGGGAGAGGGGCAGAGAGAGGGAGAGAGAGAATCCCAAGCAGGCTCCATGCTCAGCATAGAGTAGAGCCCGACACAGTGCTCGATCTCACAAACCGTGAGATCATGACCTGAGCCGAAATCAAGACTTGGACACTTAACCGACTGACATTATTCCTGAGGTACTTTTGATTTGTATTTTATCAGATTTGTATGTGATAGACTCATGAGTTTTGAAAGAACTGGCTTTTTTCATCAGGTTTAGTTTTAGGTTGATGACTTCAGTTTAATCAAAGAATCTGTTCCGTGGTCTTTTATTTTCTGATATAAACAGTCTTATTTCTTCACAGACATCAAGCATTCTTTCCTTGCAGGGGCACCTGGGTGGCTCAGTCGGTTAAGCATGCAACTTATGCTCAGGTCATGTTCTCACACCTTGAGGGTTTGAGCCCCACGTCGGGCTCTGTGCTGACAGCCCAGAGCCTGGAACCTGCTTCAGATTCTGTGTCTCCCTCTCTGCCCCTCCCCTGCTCCCGCTCTGTCTGTCTCTCTCTCTCTCTCTTTCTCTCTCTCAAAACTAAATAAACATTAAAATAAAAAAATGATAAAGAATTCTCTCCTTGCAGATTAATGTATTTTTAGTATATCAGTATTTTTGTTACTGTTCTGATTTATACAGGTGTTCATATTCAGCAACTTTGAAAAACATAAAGGAGAAAAATAATTTTCTGTAATTCTTCCACTTAGACCACTGTTCCTGAACCAGGGGCAGTTTTTCCTCGCAGGGGACATTAGATGACACATATAGACATTTTTGGTTGTCACAGTTTGAGGATGGGGTGCTACCAGCATTTAATGGAGGGTGTGGTCAGGGATCCTGCCCAATATCTTACAGTGCACAGGACAGCCCCCAACAAATAGTCACTTGCTCCAAAATGTTACTAGTGGCAAGACTAGTTTTATAAACTCTTTTCTTAATTTAAAAACATATCTCAGGGTCCCTGGGTGGCTCAGTCAGTTAAGCGTCTGAGTTTGGCTCGGGTCATGATATCACAGTTCATGAGTTCGAGCCCCACATTGGACTCTGTGCTAACAGCTCAGAGTCTGGAGCCTGCTTTGGATTCTGTATCTCCCTCCCTCTCTGCCCCTCTGCCACTCATGCTTGTATGCTCGCTCTCTCTCTCTCTCTCTCTCTCTCAAAAATAAATAAAAATATTTTTAAAAATTTTTAAAAATAAAAACTTATCTCAAACATTTACCATAACTATATTAGGTATTCCTCTAAGATAAGGTTTTTAAAAATCCTTTATTTTTTTATTATGGAAATTTTCAAGATATATAAAATAATATAATAAAATTGCAGATATCCATCATCCATCTTCAGTAATTATCAACTCAGAGACAATTTTGTCCATATTCCCAGACATATCCCACCTTCCCATATTATTTTGAAAAAACTCACAGATATCTTTTATCTATAAATATTTCAGGATGTATCTCTAATAGATAAAGTTTTTTTAAAAAAAACTATTTTAATAAATGCTCCATTATATTCTATGCTATGGATGCATTATCATTTATTTCAGAGCCTGCTCTTAAGTTTTGGGATTCCGTTTAATTTTCAACCTAGAGTGTTTTGGGGTTTTTTGGGGTTTGTCTTTGTTTGTTTTCGGTGTTTTTTTGTTTTTTGTAGATCTTCATATGGCATATTCTCCTGGTTCCACAGGTAAAGGGGAAAGTGTGCAAACTAAGCAAGGCGAGAATGAGCACAAGACCCTTAATTTCATTAAACACTGTGTAACTGGTAAAGATTAATGTCCATATCTCTTGCTAATTCTTTCCAATTACTTAGTTCATATAAATTCCCAAGCCTGGTTAATTATGCTGAAGTCAGGTAGTAATTTTGAACACTGTTCCGACAACAAGGGAATTTTCCTGGTCTAACCTTGCCCTCTCACACAGACTCTCAGCAGATTAGGCCCTCAGCCCAGAGTCCATTCATTTTCTGCTCAGGCCTAATTGCTGCCGACTGGCTGCCACAGGTACCTGGATAGCCTGCGTTTAAGGAGGCAGGGACTTCTGAGAACAAATAAGGAAAGATTAATTGTTTGTTTTGGGCCCTCCCAAGAGAAATGTGGGTCCTTAATCAAGAAAAATAATTTCTTCTGTTGATTTGGCTTATTTGGAGAAAAGATAATTGTGTAAAGGTACGTGCAAAGTGGTGCCTTTTCTAAGAGGTATTGCCACTTACCTCCACAAGAGACAAGGGCACGGGGAAATAAATGTAAGACACTGACGAAATGGATGAGGATGCCTCACATTTCTCATAGTAAGTAATCTGGCTGTTGGGCTTTCATTGGGACCAATAGTGCTAGCTGCAATTGTCATTTGTTTTGTCTGGATCTTTGGAAAACTAATCAGGGAGACAATAGTGTAAAAAAAAAAAAAAATCAACAACACTTTTCCAAATTGTTCTTAATTGCTGGAGTACAAAGTGAGCTAAATGCTGTGATGTTTCCAATTAAGGAACCTGTTTCAAGCAAGCGCCATTAAATCTATCTTTCCCAGTCTGATAAATAAGCGATCAAAGAGTAGAGGAGATGAATTGAGACCAGTTAGTTCCAGATTCCTGAAAACAGGCCATGTGAACGAATATTAGTAATGATTTGGGGCAATTTTTGGCACGGGAACAGTGTCACACCTTCTGGCCAATCAAAAAAGGAAATTGATGAAAGGTTACCATATTGCTTACGGTTTTTAGTATCGAAAACTCTTTGCTTTCTCGAATCTCAGGTTGTGTGAGAAAGACTTTTGACGTGTTCTAAATCAAAATTGACCCATGACTTCAGCGAATGAATTAAAAGAGAAAAGTATAATGTCCCTCTGACAGGAAGGAATAAGGTTGTAAACACCGGAGTGTCTATACTAGTCAGGAATCAGCATGATTTTTCTGTAAAAGACCAGCTGGTAAATATTTTAGGCTCTGCAGGCCATACAGTCTCTGTCACAACCACAGGACTCTGCCACTGTCGTGTGAAGGCTGCCGTAAGATGTTAAAAGACGGTACGTAGCAAGGGAGAGGGCCTGTGTTCTAATAAAACTTTATTTACGAGGGGATGCAGCAGGCCAGATTTGGGCCTCGGGCTATAGTTGACCCTTGAATTTAAAAGCCGGTCTAGAACCTCCACTCACTGCTGTCTCACCTGGGGTTGTAACTTAACCAGTCTGTGCCCTAGTCACCTTTTCTGTAAAGGGAGTTTAAAAGGCCTACCTCATAGAGTTGGTAAAGAGGACCACGTGAGCTAATGTATATGAAGTACCATCTAGTTCCTAAAATAGAATAGACCTACGTTGAAGAGCAGCTCTCCCTTCTTCCTTAGATCTGTTTGCCCCCAGTCCCAAAATATCCTCAGGACTCCGAAGAGCCACAAGGATTAATGCCTAATCTTAATTATTTAGCCGTGGAAATTAAATTAGAGGATATTCCTTCAGGAACCATCTCATCAAGTCAGCTCAAACCATGACTAATTTAAAATACTATTGAGGGCCATCCTGGGCAGAAATGTCCAAGATGCTGCAAGATGTTGTCACTAGGAAGTTCCAATGGAAATGCTTTATCCATTCACTCGCTCATTGATTCATAAAATAAACACCCTTGGAGGACCTGTGCTGGGCCGCAGAGTCTGCCTGCGCTTTACGTTTAGTCCTTCCCAGTCCCAGCTCAGCAGCGTCATCTGGTATTTGAGGTTGAAGTGAGTCTGTTTAAATATGGACCATTTCGTCTAGGACGATGTGCACTGAGGCTCTCTGAAAAGCCCCTCTGTTTTCCTCAGTAGACAAAATAGTAGGAAGTAAATCAGGTAAATCAGCTTAAACCTTTTGAAGAACCTGCTGGTCAGGGGAGACGATTTGAGGAGAGCCGGTGTAGGCATCTCATCCCTGGGGGGCAGCACTTGTAGCCCTCTTACTGGCGTATACAAGGCCAACTGTGCACAGTCCCCCCGTTGGAATGTAGAAAGCAGTCAGGAAACTTGCAACTATATTTCTTTTTTATCTGACAAACAAGTGAAGCCAGCTTTATGAATATTGCTGCTCAGACTGATTCCGACCCTTTCACAAGTCCAGATGTCAGGCAGCCTGGGGTCCACAACCAGGGGCGTCGCCCTGGTGCCCTTGATTGCGTGTTCGTTATAGCTTATTGCCTGTCAGGTGCCTCATGAGGCTGTGTTACCAACTGAACCTCACGGAAGGCGCAAGTTGCTTAAAAGCGAGCCTAGCAAAGGAAGGGCAGACTGAAGACAAAACTAAAGATTGCTTGCCCGGTGAACAGCAGGAAGGAGGCAGCATCGGTGCGGGCGCTGTCCCCCAACTCCTGCCAGCTGGCTGCGGCCTCGGCGCAACCCACCCCCCACCCCCCCACCTCCGAAGGCTCCGGGAACCCCAAGTGGGAAAGTAACTGGCTTTTGAAAGAACACAAGCCTGGGAGAGAACGTTTTGAAAATGGATGTCTGACGAAGTTTCTATCATTATGGGATTTGGCTGCCAGGATGAATGTGTGTAACCTAAAATTCTCTCTACCTCCCTTAAAACTTGGAAACAGAATTTTCTAGCCTGTTCAAAAACCTTTCACAAGAAGAGTTTCAGTTGGGTCTTGGATCCAGATTTTTCTAAATGCAACATTTTTCCACTTGCTCTCCAAGAACAACTGTGTGACGTCAGGAAAGCAGGGAATTTCTTGGCCAAACCTCATTAAAACGTCTTTGTCTTACTGGAGGTTGGAATGGGAAAAATTGGTACTCTGACTTAGCAAGTGCAGCTGTTGGACCTACCGGTCTTTGTGAGATAGTGTTTCCAACAAAGGCAGTTCTTAGCACCAAATATTTCTGAAATGAACAAAATTCTCAGTCATTCTCGAACATAGTGCAGAATAGTCACTTAAGACCACCTTAAGAGGGGCTCCTGGGCAGCTTAGACAGTTAAGCCACCGACACTTGATTTCGGCTCTAGTCATGATCTTACACTTAGTGAGTTCGAGCCCCACATCTGGCTCTGGGCTGACAGCGTGCAGCCTGCTTGGGATTCTCTCTCTCCCTCTCCCTCTCTCTCTCTGCCCCTCCCCTGCCCTATCTCTCTTTCTCTCAAAATAAATAAACTTAACAAAAAAGAGATCACCTTAAGGCAGCATACTCAGTTACATTCTAATGTTAAAAGTATCGTTATTTGTAATTTTTAATAAAAATAAACATTCTTTGTATCATTGATAAGCACAATAAAATAAAATTTGTTTTAAATCTTGTTTCATCTTGGGATACCTGGGCGGCTCAGTCGGTTGAACATCCAACTTTGGCTCAGGTCATGATCTCGTAGTTCCTGAGTTTGAGCCCCTCATCAGGCTCTGTGCTGATGGCTCAGAGCCTGGAGCCTGCTTCGGATTCTGTGTATCCTCCTCTCTCTGTCCCTCCCATGCTCATGCTCTGTCTCTCTCTGTCTCTCAATAATAAATAAACATTAAAATAAATAAATAAATAAATAAATAAATAAATAAATAAATAAATAAATAAATGTCTTATTTCATCTTTATATTTCTTAAAATTTCCTTTTGTGTATTTCTTACATAGCACATAATTAAGACAGTGATACCTTAATGGTGTATAATTAAGTAAATATGTATATTTTAGGATGGGGGCTGAACTCCTTTTCCTTTGAGAGGCCTATGATGAAAAGTGTTTGGGATACACTACTCCCTCTTTGGCAGAACCCCTGTTCCATTCGTGCCAAGGTGTTTTAAGTAAGTAAAATAATGTAGTTACAGTGTGTTTAGAACTTGTGAAAAAAAAATTTCTTTTCCTGTAGGGCTTATTTGTAATTTATTAAACAAAGTGCTCAGGTTCCCCAAAAAAATTTCGAAGGGCCTTTCCCAGTTCAGAACTTGGCAAACTCCCATCTTGCTTTTGGACTAAAAATGGCAGGTTATTTTCAGGCTCGACGAAGAGTCTTACCTCCATATCCCTGAAGCCAGAGTAAATTCTAGTTGTGGCAATACACTTAGAGTCTAAAGAATGTCTAGTACTTTTTTTTTTTTTTTGAGAGAGAGAGAGAGACCAAGTGAGCGAGCAGGCAGCTGAGCAAGGGCAGAGAGAGAGAGAGAATCCCATGAGGGAAAGAGTGAAAGAGAGAGAGAGAAGCAGGCTCACCTTAAGTGGGGTTTGAGCTCACCCAATGTGGGGCTCGAATTGACAAACCATGAGATCATGACCTGAGCCGAAGTCAGATGCTTACCTGACTGAGCCTCACAGGTGCCCCGGAATGTCTAATACTAAAGCATTCCCTGGCTTTGCCTTCTCTACTTTTTCTTCTCATTTACAGAATGGGTATTATTTTATTTTAACTTTACTTTTTCCGCAGATGCTGTTTGCCTCCTCAGTGAGGGTTGTGGCTTCTACCCTGTTTTCTGTGCTCCCTGACCCTCCTAGTGATTTGAGATGACATTTGAGTCATTGTCTCTTGCCTCAGCGTGCCTTTCATGTAGCAGATACGTAAATTGATTTTTCGCTTTTTCTCCCTCATCCACCTGGGCAGGAAGGTAGAGCAGCGACATCTGAACAGAGGATATGTTGTTGGAACTCTGATTGTCTGTCTCTGTTATTGTTTCAAACCGTTCACGATGATGCCTCATGCCCTACTGAGACCGTCTTCATCTTCCAGATACACAACGGAATTCGGCACTGCTGTACCCAGGATGCGCCTCGGGCTTATTTCCAACATTATTCATCATCGCATTGGCACCTCTCTGGTGGACACTTTCTCCACAGAGCCTCTCGGGTACTATTTTGGAAAAATCTGGGCCATTTTGGGCCATTCATAGGTTCCTTTATAAAATCATTCTTTTCACTAAAAATAGTCCCATGACTGTGCCCTGCAAGCTATTCATAATCAGTCAGAGAAGTACTTTCCTTGGTTGTCATCACCCTGCCATTATCATTATTCAGTGTTTCTAGATCCTCATGGCAGTTTTCCTCATTCGCTTGGGGTACTCTAGTTCACCCTGAGGTGGATATTCCTACTCACCGTCATCTCTGACCTACCAAAAAATTGTCTCATGGCTCTTTGTCAGGTACCAAACTGTCATATTCCTAGGCCACGTGTCCAGAATTCCAGCCTTACTCTTCCTATCTCTTCTGTGCCAATCACACTAGCTGACTACCTGCCCCCTTGTCTTGACCCTTGTGTTTACCCTACTCTGTACCCTGTATGTCCGGATACCCCATACCCCGTATGTCCCTTTCTCGCATCTCTGTTCACCAGAGCATCCTGAAAGGCTTATTTGCAGTTGCCCCTCCTTCGTGAGACCTTTCTTGATTCTCCACACACAGATGTGATACTCTGGAGCCCGAATGCACCTTAGCTGTGCATACACCAGCACATCTTACCTTCTGTTACAGCTCCTAGGGCAAACTTCTCCACACCAAGTTTTCAGTCCTGCCTGCCACCCACCTGGGCTCCCCTAAACATCTTCCAACTTCAGTTCAGCCCACCCTGATGGCTGTCCAAGCCTGCAAGATGAATAGTTTGGTTTTAATGATATCTGGTATCATTCTGACCCTTTCTTGTGTTATTTTTTGTTCCTCTCTGGTAGTTGGGGACATAATCTGAGATTGGAATAACAGTAGTGCCCACATTCATCATGCAGTTTTTCACTGCATTGTATTCTCTGAGTTGATAGTGGTATTTCTGTATTATTTGGTATGTACAACATTTAAAATGGGGCTGCATAGAAATTTTAAATTGTATACAGCAAAAAAGTCACCACGAATTCGAATCATGAAACAAAAAGACTGGAAAATATGCATAATATATAGGACAGAAGTCTGATTGCTGTGGTATGCAAAGAGCTGTTACAAATCACTAAGAGAGAGATAACCCAGTAGGAAAATGGACAGAATTCACTTATTTAAAAAATTATAAATGCTCAGGAAACAAGAGAAAAAGATGCTTTATTATTAATCGGAGGGTAGTAAATTAAAATGAGATATTTACTTATGGAATTGCAAAGATTCAAACAAAACATTTGTACTATACCTTTAAGGTGACTGCCCGTTGTGGCAACCTTCTGGAGAAGCAATTTGGCATTTCCCTCTCTAGGAATTTATCCTACAATTATTCTTGCATAGTTGGGCTATGCTGTATGTAAGGCTTTTATTTCATTGCAATGTAATTATACTAGAAATTGCCCAATAAGGTGCACATTAGTGGAAAATGTAGTGGAATACACTACTCCTTTCTACTACGGTGGAAAGCTCTCCAAAATACTCCACAGCAGTTCCAAAGAATGCTTTAACTGTCTATATGTAGGGACAGGGAAAGATGTCTAAGCATTATGGACTGATGCCAGAAGAAATAAGGGAGGTCTTCCAGAGACCCTTTTAATGCTTTGTCTTATGATTAGTAACATTCACAATTCAGAGCTCTGTGAAGACCAAAACACAGGGAAATCTTGTAATCGGAGTCATAGAAAACAGACAAATGGGGAAGATCCTATCTTTTTATGGTTGAAGTTTTTAAAAGCCTTATTTAAGGAGAAGAAATCCGTGGTATTTATTTATCCTTATAACCACAACCTTGTCTTGCTATTCTTCTTACTGGCAAGACAAATCACACGAGCTTAGTATCCTGCTGTATCACCGCCGGCTGAATAAGAAAATTTGCTGTGGAAATACAAGGATGACAGTCACTCTTCCAGATTGATGCTATTTATTTTTCATTGGCACAGAAAAGGTTGCTAAGCATCCCCTGGTCAGGTTCTGCCAGCCCTTTACGGCGGTAATTGCATTGTTCCATGTCTTTATCAAGGAATCCCTTGCCAGTAAGTTTTTGGGGAGGGACAAGTGTCAAGGATGAGAAGCCACAATGAAGTGCTCGTGACTGAGCAAAGATTACCCTGCTCAGGTCATTCTACAAAACTTGTCAGTTTGCTGCCCAAATAAATGCCTAGAGTCCGTAAAACATGGAGCAGAGTGACCCCAGGAAGAAAAATCAATTGCAATTCATATTTCATATGTCTATAATTGCTTGTGAAAGCATGGCACTGGTTTGTTTGCAGGGCGGCTTTGCCTCTCCCGTTGTTTCTTTCCTCATTTCTAATGGACATGTCTTTCACATGCCCTGATTTACAGTGAAGCAAAATTTGGGGCCTTTTTTTCTTGTCCATATTACCATTCTTATTACCGGTGCCCTGGACTGGATTTGATCAGTGCATTGAACTGTAGACAGGCATAGACCATGCGCTAGAAATGGCTGTTTTGATTTGAGATTCTGGAAGCTCTGGGTGTTTTCATTATTTGTTTATTCATTTTGCTCTGAGGTCAGGGCGGGAGCGTTGTGGAAGAAATCGCCTTTCATTGGGAGAGGTAGTCATTTATTAGGACTTTGAACATCAAAATCGAAAAAAAACTGTTTTTGTAGTCGTGATCTTAAATGCTTTTTTATCAAGGCAGGGGACCCATAATAACTGCTAATTTGGAAAATCACCCGGTGTGTCTTATCAACCCTCTCTGACTCCAGCTTCCCCCCACCCCAAGTCTTTATCATGTGTGGCTACTTTTGGATTCGTAGCCCTTCTGTGGACTGAGATGTCATAGGCATGGAGAAAATGCTGCTTACTTTATGGATTACTGTTAGGTCAACAAAACTTTGGCAGCATTGATTAACTTGACAGTGAGTACAGCAGTACATTTATCACTTATGGCTGTGCTGTAGAAAATCTAATAAGAGGCAAACAATTCCCTTTAGAGCTGTAACAGGTTCACTGTGGCTAACGGTGCGTGCACTGGAAATTTCTGCCTTTAAATTATACCCTTGCCGCTGGTTGGGTCATTGACTCAAAGCTACTCCACTTCCCTAGTCGAGCTCTTGTTATTAATTGCATCACTGTTATTTGACTTAAATAAATATTTAAATTTCACTGTCTATGTGGTGTTTTTAAAATGCAAAGATGAATTAGATACAGTTCTAGAATGATGATTTTGAAATAGCAGCTAGAAATAGAGAGTTTTAGTGTGTGAAACTAGGAATATGACAAGGAAAACTGCTTCCCACAATCAATGCTCTCTAATGTAGCTTGTGTCATAATGGAGAACTTTGGGGAGATTTTAGCCTACTCTAACTACTTTGTAAAGAAAAGTATTTGTAAGATAACTCTTTGACATGAAATGACTACAAACGCATACTGATAGAAATCCGGTGGGATATTTCTTGGTTTTTTTTTTCCTTGATGCTAAAGATCCCCATTAACACTTGTAATATTTGTTTATTTTCCTTCCTCCTACAGATTAAATAGCATTACTCATTTTCCTCCTATATCACTTAGATTTTTAACAGTGCTCTTAGGTATATATGTAAAACAGAGGACACGATAGGTTTTTTGGACAGTACACATTCTATCCAGTGATCAGAGAGGTACGTGTAAGTGTGATAGATTCAGTAGATCTGGGTAAGTAAGAAAAAGGTTAGGTCTTTAAACTGTTGCAATAGTATTCTGGAAAACTAAAGAGTATTTGATTGGTAGGAAACTTGTCATTCTTGTGGTAAAATATACAGAAAATCTGAAAACACGCAAAAAGCAAAGCTACCTTCTCGGGGCAATCCTTATTTCACTTGACACTGTTTTTCTTTCTCTTAAACTCCTTTTTTAGACTTTCTGAAAAGCTGTTTAATTTATCTTAATTTTTTTCTTATTCCCGTGCTATGCTGAAATTCATAATTCAGCTCGAGAGACCTGGTTAAAATGGAAAAAATTCCAGTTTTTTGGTTTTTATGTGTTTTGGTTTTTTTGTCTTTTCTTTCTTTCTTTCTTTTTTTTTTTTTTTTTTTTAGTGCTTTGTATTTTGCTAGAAAACAGTCTCGAATTGAGGGATTTTATACGGTAGCATCTGTGAGACGATATAGTTTTCTTTGTTGGGAGAAAAGTGTTCTGCCTGAATCAATTGTCAAGAGGTTTAATATAATAAGGCAGCTTGTGGTATGACTAAAAGAAACACCGTGCACATGAAATTCCCACAGCAGTTTGTTTTTAGAAGAAAAACTGAGTTCCCCGGAAACATGAATACATTGAGAAGCAAGACTTAATAAGACAGACCGTAAGGAAGAGCGGAAGGGCTTGCTGTCCAAAGGTCCACGTCAGCGATCTCATCTGATATTTGTCTTTGAGATTCTAAAAGGCGTATAAACCCAAATTACTTCTTTCTTGAGCTTTGAGAAGTGCTGTCTTTGAATCAGTAACATTCAAGCCTGTTGATGTTAGTGTTTTGATTTAATTCAACGAGAATGTGTTCTCCTGTTTAATCTTTAGGGTAAGCATAATGTATCTCCTTTCTGGAAACTGTCTTTTCGGGAAGGGCCACGTCTACCGCTGTGGGTCTCGCAGGTTACAATAGCAGTACCCCCACCGCTTGCCCTCGTGAGCAGAGGCCGGGTATTGATTAACCATCACGCTGGCATCAGAACTACTCTTAGGATTCAATTTTTTTGTTGTTTTGCATATTTTATTGATCACAGTGGTAAATGAGCATCAAGCGTGCAAGAAGACGATGAATTGTTTACTTGCATAAAATAACCTTTCAATAAGGGAAGATGCATGGCTTACACTTTGGTTCTGTTCTGCGGCCCGAAGCAGATGGCATTCAGCTGCTATCGATTTGCTTCCATAGTTAAGGAGCAGCGTGCAACCCTGCATGCCCGCTGCATGGTGAAAAGGGGCGCAGGTTTGGGGGCCAGGGTGGAAGCCAAGAAGGACCGACTAGCCCTCCCTCTAATCCTAAGGAGAGAAAAAAAAATCGTATTTGAAAACCATGAATATCCACTTAAATGGAAACTTGAATTAATGTAATCAGATGTGTGCTGGTGTTTTTAGAGAAAGAACATTGGTGGTCATCACTTAGGCAGATGTCTCCAGTGAATCGCCAACTGAGTAATAATCAGAGAATACTCATTTTAAGCATGTTGTATCTAAAGAAAACTAAATAAAATCTTTCCCCCTGCCTCTGGGGTAGAATGAGGTAATCTTCAGATAGATCACGTATTGTCCACTGCCGAGCCTTCTGGCCTTAGACAGAAATGTCCGCGTAAGCTGTGCCGACGGTCCACTGCTTAACCAGTTGTGCTTTATCTCTATTTATACAACAGTCCGCCCATAGCCTCTGTCAGCAATCACATTTGGTTTTGAAATGTCTTTCCGTAATAGGTAGTTACAGATGTCGAATTTATAAATATTTCCCTTGAAGCTGTATCCAACAATGACTTTACATCTCAAAAACTAAGGATAGACTAACCTACCCGTGGTGACTTTCACCCCCCCCTTCCAAACTTATTAAATACTGAAAACCACTTGTCAAAAGCAATATGAACAAATAGCAAATCTATTTACATCATAAAGCATGTATTTGTCACTCAGAGATGCACATATAAGTGAAGTTTAGCTGAATAACTTAATTTTTGTTTGTAATTTATAATTTTAAATATAAGTAAAATACTCCTAACAAAAATTTATCATGAAGCTGCTCGCCCAATGATAGCAAAATTTTGCAGATTTACTCCACCGGGTTTTTTTTTTTCTCGTAAATAAACTGTTAGTACAAATGACAGTCCTAAAAACATTCCCATAACTGTTATTCTTTAAAATGGAAACATTTTTTTAAGTTTTATGTGTTTATTTTGAGAGAAAGAGAGAGTGAGCAGGGGAGGGACAGACAGAGGGAGAGAGAGAGAGAGAGAAAGACAGCATGAAGCCCAAAGTGGGGCTCAGTACCACAAACTGTGAGATCGTGACCTGAGCCAAAATCAAGAGTCGGGTGCTTAACCTATGAGCCACCCAGGCGGCCCTACAATGGAAACATTTTACTGCAGGCTGTTTATTTGTGGGGAGAGGGGCAAGTTTGTTTTGTTTGTGGGGAGAGGGGTAAGTTCACCTGGTTGGGTCCCAGGGGAGTCCTGAGTCATGTGAGCTCCATGTCCCCCAGCCTCCCCCCTACCTTGGCCATAAAGGTTTGGGGAGGTGAAATTTATTCATTCGCTTCTGTAACAAAGAGCATTTATTCCTCACGTTTCTTTCTCATCTCTTCTTCTCCTCCTATGAGAAAAGCCAACTTGGAGACCAGAGGAGTTTGAGGTGGAAAGAGACTTGTGTGACGTGCCTGTGTGTTGAGGGCGTTGTGTGTTCTGATTGGCCATCACCACATTTTACTTACTCTGAATCCCTCCCCCTGACCAGGGTGACCCAGAGAATACCTACTTGGTGCTTTTTCTTTTCTTTTCTTTTCTTTTCTTTTCTTTTCTTTTCTTTTCTTTTCTTTTCTTTCTTTCTTTCTTTCTTTCTTTCTTTCTTTCTTTCTTTCTTTCTTTTTGTTTTAATGTTTGCTTATTTTTGAGAGAGAGAGAGCTTGAGCTGGGGAGGGGCAGAGAGAGAGAGAGGAGGTGGGGGGGAGAGAGAGAGAGAGAGAAAGAGAGTCCCAAGCAGGCTTCTCTGGGCTGACAGCAGAGAGCCCAATGTGGGGCTGAACTGCATGATGGTAACCTGAGCGGAAGTTGGACGCTCAACTGACTGAGCCCCCCAGGTGCCCTAGTGTTTTTTCTATGAACAATAAGCTCTTGTTTCCAAGGTAGATAGACAAGAGCAGTTGGCATCAGGTTTGTGAAACGAAAAGGAAAGTTGCAGACAAGGAAGCCCATCTCTTACAGGTGGGCGAGTGGGACGCGTCTGAGAAAGGAGACTCAAGGCAGGACCTCTGATACTGGCAGTGCTCTTGCTTTGTCTCAAACAAACAAGCGCTGGGTCCATGCGGCCAGCAGGTGATCAGGAGGCGGAAGGTGCAACGAGATTGTAAGGGACAGATGAGAATGGTTCAGGACCAAGCGACCGGCACTCTCTTTGCATGCCACTGTGTTGGTTGGAAAGAAATGAAAGCAAAATTATGAAGGTTAGGATTGATAGACTCTCTTAGATAGTTTATACGGTAGGTTATTGAACTCTCCTTCGAGTTTCTCTTTTTGGACCTGTTCTAATTCAGGTAAGACAGGTGATAGGAGCCAATTTAGTATATTTTTAGTAGGCAAGTACTATTTCCACCTGACCTACAATTATGTATACCAAAAGTTGGTATGTTTAATTAGTCTTCTGTTAGAAAAAAAAATTCCTCCCCATTCTTGTGGCAGTACCGAGTACCAGCCCTATTGAACAGTCTTTTGGCTGACCCAAGAAAAACTTGGTTAGCATATAGTATTTATTTAGCTCTATCAACTGACAGTCACTCTCTTGAATGTCACCTGCCGAAGAGTGGAAAGACAGAAAACAAGCACTTTTTGTTATAACTTTACTGAGGTGTCAACTCCCTTCCATGGAATACACATGTTATACATGGACAGTTCTTTGTAAACTTAAGAGAGCTGTGTGACCATTTTCGCAATCCATTTGTTTTTTGTTTTTTTGTGTGTTTTTTTAATTTTTTAGTGTTTATTTTTGGGAGAGAAAGAGAGAGCATGAGCGGGGAGGGGCAGAGAGAGAGGAAGACACAGAATCCAAAGCGGGCTCCCAGCTCTGAGCTATCAGCACAGAGCCCAACATGGGGCTCGAACTCACGAACCACGAGATCATGACCTGAGCCGAAGTCGGATGCCTAACAACTGAGCCACCCAGGCGCCCCTCACAATCCATTTCTTAGAACATTTTTCTCACCCGCAAAATTTCCTTTGTGCCCACAGAATCTCCTTTTTCCCCCTGCACAGCTTGAGCAACTTTTATTATAAACTGGAAATACCAAATGCATGTTATCAGTTGGTGGTCCCTCCTTTTCTTTTTTTTTTTTTTTTTCCTTCTTCAAGTAGGCTTCACACCCAGCCCAGTGGAGCTTGAACTCACAACCCTGAGATCAAGACCTGAGCTGAGATGGAGAGTCAGATGCTTAACCCTTAACTGACTGAGCCACCCAGGCCCCCTGGCGTCTCCCTTTTCTTATTCATTAGTCTTTGACTCTCTGCTCAGCGGTCTCCTTCAAGTTCAGGTCCTTGCAGTGGAGACCACCTTGCAAGGTTGTAGCCGCATCTTCAGATATGGCTTTTGGAACTCGAACTCCCAGGCAGTTAGGAGAAAGAGGAGGTAAGAAGTGGGGGAAAGGAAAGACAGGAAGGAAATAATGGAGCTTTCCTTTTATTTGTGCCTTAGTCATTTCCTTTGGCACACACGTGTATTTTCCAGGAGAGAATGGCTGGTAGACAGTAGAGACCTCTTCCATGCTCATTTTGTCCCTGACGCCTCCCCTACTAGTGGATCCAGCAGGAAAGGGAAGGGGAACTTACATTTGTTGAGCCCCTGCTGTGTCTTCCTAGCTTCCTAGGTGTGGAGGGATTGAACTGAAGGAGGTCTTGTGTCCTACTCCACTTGGTGAAGCTTGTTCTTTTAGCAACCATTTGATCCTCTCCCATTTACCCTGTAAGATGCAGTGCTCTGTGTCATGGTAAACTGGTGTATCTATTACAAAACTTTAGAATTATAGCACAACTTAATTATTTATGCTTCTGAAAAAAAGAGACGTCTCAATCATCTAAAATATTAACTGATAACACAGGGCACCTGGGCGCCTCAGTTGGTGAAGCCTCCAACTCTTGATTTTGGCTCAGGTCATGATCTCACGGTTCATGGGTTCCAGCCCCATGTCGGGCTCTGTGCTGACAGCGCGAAGCCTGCTTGGGATTCTCTGTCTCCCTCTCTCTCCGCCTCTCCCCGCCTCTTTCTCTCAAAAGAAATAAATGAACTTAAAATTTTTTTAAAGACAGAAATTGATGAAATCAGACTAAAGGGAAGTTATATTTTCAATAAGTAATATTTCTTCTCAATGCTTAAAAGAGTCCCAAAGACAAAAGTAAAGGAAATTCATATCTGTTGTTAATAAAGAGCTCAAGTGAACTTTCCTGATACTTTTTTTTTGCAAGTGCAGCAATTTAGGTCGTATTTTGATCATTCTTTCACTTCCATCCCTTTTTTTCCCTCTTAAATGGAATAGTATTTTTTTTAATGTTTATTTTTATTTTTGAGACAGAGAGAGACAGAGCATGAGCAGGGGAGGGCCAGAGATAGAGGGAGACACAGAATCTGAAGCAGGCTCCAGGCTCTGAGCTGCCAGCACAGAACCTGACGCAGAACTTGAACTCGAACTCAAGGACCGCGAGGTCATGACCCGAGCTGAAGTTGGACGCTCAACCGACTGAGCCACCCAGGCGTCCCTTAAATGGAATAGTATTTAAATTTTGCATATCCTATTGACTTTGGCATAATGAAAGGCATCTTCTAGTTTGTCTTCTGTTCTTCTTTGACTCCCTTAGGGCAACTAGAACCTGTGATTTTTTAAGCATTGTTGCAGTGTTTGGCTTTACCATATACCTCCTACGTAAAATATAGATTATTTTCCTTAGATTCTGTTGACCTCAGTCAAATCCATTTAAGTCACTGACCAGGGCAGACTTTGAAGCCAAGACCAGGAATTAGCTTGTAGTGTTAGCATGACTGGCTGCTCAAATTTCATCAAGATCCTTCATATAGAGCCAGCAGAGTAATGAGCCATTCTTTCAAAACTATGTGTGTATTGCTCCTGTTTTTATTTATGATGAAGCTGGTGTATTTGAAAAGGTATCCTTTTGGGTTGGCCAAGTAGTCCCATTAATTGTGCTAGTCATTCATCATATCAGTGACAGACGGCTACTAAAAAATTATTGAGGCCACTGTTTTTTCCAGAGTCATCCCTGTTTGCATTAACTCGTGAAGAAATGCCCATTCTTTGAACACTGGGTTTACTTGTGGAGAGTTTAAACACAGGGGTAAGTCCACCCTTCTTTGCTGTAGCTCCTGCCCCCTGCTGTTTGTATGCTCATCACAGCCATCTGTTCAAAGTCTTCCCTTGAAAGGTAGCTTTCCCCCCTGAAAATATAATTAGCCAATTCGTTGCTAAGCATTTCAACATTCCAGAGTGTATTTTAAGAGCAGCTGCTGTACGCTCCCCACAAGTGCATTGTATCTTTTTTTTTGTTGTTGTTGTTGTTATTTCAATGCATCCAATTGATCCTTCTTTTCTCTGTATGCAAATGACACAGTTAGTGGAGTTGGGGATTTCTAAGCTTAAAGAGGCTCCTAAGAAATGAGAGCATTAACCCCAAGTGCACTGCATTCCCTGAACGTCTTGCATTCTCCTGCTCAGACTTGAAGTGGGCACCTGCTGTTTAATGTAATTAGTTTCAGAGGGAATGTCAGCTCAGTCCTCAGGAGTTTACTCTGACCCAAAAACCCTCGTAAGAAAATATCAGTGAGACAAAACAAGAAAAGTTATCACAGTCGGGAAGCTGCTTCTCACCGCGTTATTCGTTATTTGGGGGCATGTTTTAGAAGATTCCTATTTGCTGTCTGGCTCCGTGATTTTCTGGTTGCAAAACTGTGCTCAAGACAAGATTGCTCTAGCAAGTAGCTGTTTTCCTTCTCCAAAAATGACGACGTGGTGGGCTGCGTTGAAAGGAAGAAAGAAAGGAAGGAAGGAAGAAAGGAAGGAAGGAAGAAAGGAAGGAAGGAGGGAAGAGAGAGAGATATGAAAACATTTGGAGTTGGAACTATAGTTTTCAGCACTTACTCTGATGGAGTAAAAAATTAAAGACAAATTAAGCATATTCCTTTTCATCCTACCTTTTTCCATTCAAACGTAAGTTGAACAAGGCTGTTTGCCAGTTCCCTTTTTATTCCTATTGATGTTTAGCTTTTAATGAGCTGTAATAAAGGGGTCAAAAAGGGTCTCATGCAAGTAGCAGGGTGAATCAGACACGAAATAGTGGTATCGCTGTTCTGTTTGGCTATTTTTCGTAGATGAGCACTTGCTTATTTTGTTGGCAGTTTGTAAGGCACCTCATCTAGTCTCATGATGTTCTTTGTTTATTTCCCTCTGTCATCCTCCTTGGTTGAATCTTGATTATATATTCAGCCACACCGTGGCTGTGCTCCAGAGCTTGAGGGAGGGGATCTGAGCCCACCTCCAGCCATAGGGTGAAGGGGGGTGCTGCTGACCCTTGAAGGATCAGTTGGGTGTGAGAGAAAGAACAGAACTGCTAGAACCCTTTAGGGAGAGAGTACAGCCAGGAATTAGTGCAAGACCTAGATCCTCAGCTCATCCTCCCCCAGGGGCAGACTCTCCAACTTGGATCTGGGCTTGGTGTTGCTGGGCTTGGATGACCGCTCATCCACAGAATACTTTTGATCTGTCTACCACAGAGGTGGTAGTGAGGATTAAGTGACCTCGTGTATGTGAGGCAACTTTGCAAGCCATAAAATATTCTGCAAATAATACATATTACAGTTTTTTCTCAGCTAAGGCCTTGCTTCATTTCCTACCTATCAATAAATCCTTGCTACACCATCGTGTAGCAACTGGACCTCCTGCTGCTTTTGGTCATATAGTTGCCTCAGAGGCCCTGGTTACCTCCAGCAAGTGTAACAATCATGGCAGACTCCAGTGGTAAAGTTTTCTGTTTACAGTAAGCCAGACTTGGCCTTCTCAGTACAATTTCCGCAGCTGGCCCCGATTGTGCCTGTGGAATGATCCTCATGCATTCAAAACCCTGTGTTGCATGCAGAGGTAAAAAGGTAAAGGTAAATGGTAAAAGCCAGGTGGACATTTGCATGAAATAATTGCAAGTGCTGTGTGCTCTAAAGGAAGCAAATAAGGGAGCCAGAAAACAAGTTCCCAGGGAGTAAGAGGGAGTGCTTGGGTTTCACTGATCCAGGAGCACACCTCCAGGGAGATGTGTACAAGGCAGCTAGAGGGAAGGGCTGGGGACAGAAGTAGCAAAGGCACGTTTGTGGCTCTGGTGACCCCTGTGGCTGCACCTTTTTGAGCGAGTGGGAGAGGAGCTCCAGATGGGTGCTAATAAAAGGCTATATGTGGAAGGTGAGGGAAAGGTGGGTGGTGGTGCTATCCTTTGCTGAGATGAGAAATTGAGGAAGGTGATGGGTGGTAGTGGGGGATGGGGTTGTTCATGTTTTTGTTTTTATTTTTGTTTTTTGTTTTTTGTCATTAATGTTTATTTTATTTTTGAGAGATAGAGACAGAGCACAAGTCGGGGAGGGGCAGAGAGAGAGAGGGAGACACAGAATCCGAAACAGGCTCCAGGCTCCAGGCTCCAAGCTGTCAGCACAGAGCCCGATGCTGGGCTCGAACTCGGGAATGGCGAGATCTTGACCTAGGCTGAAGTCGGACGCTTAACTAACTGAACTACCCAGGCGCCCCTGTGTTTTGGTTTTGTTTTTTAAAGGAAATATCAAGTTATACTTTGGACCTTTTGAATTGAGGATGTCTCTAAGAAATTCCCAGTGGAGATGTTAAATAGGTATTTAGTTTCAGAAGAGAGAGCCAGCCTGGAGAAGTGAATTCGCACCTCATCAGCATCAAGGTCTTAAAAATCCATGGCAGTTGGTACTGCTGAGTTAGGGAGAGTGTTCCGGGAGGAGAGAAGAGACTGCTGGCTAAGCTTTGAAAAATCCCTATATTTTGAGGCCAGGTAGAAAAGAATGAGGAAAAACACCAGAAGAGTTGCAAAGAAAAGTGGGTCAAGTGGTTGTCTGGTTGAGTACTGGCTGCCCAGAAGCTGAGTGAGGTCTGGACAAAAGTGGCCATTGGCTTTAGCAACAGGGAAGAGGTCTGTGATCTTGACAAGCTGAGAATGGCAGAAACCAAAGCCATTTTGTAGAGAGTGGTGTAATGGATGGACTGGAGATAAGAAGGGGACACAACATCTGCAGAACATTCTTGAGAACTTTTGCCGTGAAAGGAAGCCGAGAAATAAGCTGTATCTCCTAGGGGGATATTTTTTTTCCTCATTTTTTCATTTGTTTTGTTCCGTTGTTTTAAAATGAGATGCTAGAATAAGTTTATATGCTGATAGGTACAATTCAGCAGACATGATAGAAGGGCGGATGGATGGAAAGAAGGAAGGAATTGGATCAGGAATAGGCTGAGGAGACCAGGGCTGTAACTAAAGAAAGAAATACTTGGGAAAGTCAAGAAGCAGGCTGAGAAGCAGGCTGAGAACCAGAGCATGAACTAGAAGAATTGGCCTCTGACAGAAGAAGGGGCATTTCTTCCACTCACGCAGAGGAAGAAAGAGAGGTTGATGGAGGAGACGTGTGGATAGAGTCGGTAGGGTGAAGATAAGGGACCTCAAATCTGGTGGCTTCTGCATTCTCGTCAAAGCCTTTGTGAAGAGTGGTTATCAGCTGAGACGTAGGGAGTCAGGGGGATTCAGAGAAGAGAAAGTATGAAATGGGGAAAAGTGGTTCCTGTGGAGCAGTGGTTCTCAATGTCTGGCTCCTGGCCAGCAGCAGCAGCATCACCTGGGAACGTGAAATCTTTGTTGAAATGGAAATTCTGAGTGCTCACCCCCCAGACCTACTGGATCAGAAACTCTGGACATGGGACCCAGCAGCCTGTGTTTTAGCAAGCTTTCTAGCATGATTCTGATGCTGGCTGAAGTTTGGGAACGACTGTTCTAGAGTAAGGGAGCAAGACCATATTTTGTGAGTAAAGAGCTTGAATTTAAAGTGAAAACAGCTTGTTCGTATTGCGTGGTTTTCTTGTAGTATTTTAGCATCTGGGTTGAGGCATAGGTAAGAGATGCTAGGGTTCGACCAGAACTGTGGTGTCCGGAGTCCAACAGAGGGAAAGGGACTCACGGGGTTGGAAGTGTTTGATTCTGATGGTAGATCATGGAAACTTAAGCTGGACGAGGAGGGCAGAAAAGCCAGAGGGGCCTGATGGAAATGAGAAAGTCCCAGATCGGTGCATTGGAGGTCTCACACATAGTGGAAGGGCAGTGCCATTGCAAAGAAGGGATCTGTGTAATAGCAGAGCAAGGTCATGTCTGAGCTTACTGGCCCGTAGAGATAATGCTTTGAAGATCTGACTAAATGAGTTCTGCATAAAAATTCCTTAGAACAAATACTTGGCCTGTGTGCGTGCATTAGTGCCTGCATTAAGAGGCCAGGAAGTTACAACATAGTTGGACCGCATACAAAGCACAAGCTTTTTAAAATAATAACACAAGTAAAACCATATAAGAAAATGTCTCCTTTCTTTAAATCAGCTGTTTCCATTATTTAGCTTCCGTAATAATCTTTTAGAGTTCCCAGATCCAGGTCCATCATGGGCGAGGGGGTTCTGCCCACGCACAACACCGAGAAATTCTCAGACACTAACAGGGTGTCCTCCAGTTTAACTCCATTCTGACAGTACCTACCCAGGGATACCATCAGATCCCGCAGGTTATGGATTCTGTCCTGCAACACTGTTCCCACCCCCGGCTTCACACACCAGTGGTAAGCTTCAGGCTCTTACCTGTACTTCTGACTGCTTGGCTATGGAGTAGAGGTTCCCCTGACCTCCTCCTTGGGTTCAAGTAACTCGCCAGAAGGGCTCCCAGAACTCAGGGAATCACTTAAGTTTACTAGCTTATTACAGGATAAAGGCTACTTATGAATAATCCGATGGTGAGATATGTAGAGTGAGATCTCAAACAAAGGAACTTCTGTGCTCGTGAACTTAGGTCCCAGCTTGGGGGTGCATGGAAGTGTTCCGAGTCCCCAAGTGTGGAAGCTCTCCCAAAAGGACTACAAAAGCCATTCTCTTAGGTTTCTATGGGGACTCCATTGCATAGTCATGGTTGACTAAGTCATTGGCCATTGGCTGATTCGACCTCCAGCCTCTGTTCCCTCTCCAGAGGTTAGGGGAAGTGGGGACTGGTACTGAAAGTTCCAATCCTCTGATCATGTGGTTGATCTGACTGGCAACTAGCCCCTGACCTTGGGTGGGTCCGAAATTCACCTTCATTAATAACAAGACACCGATTTCAACTTTACGGCTTGGAAGCATTTTCAGGAACTATGGTATGGATGGTGACCACATATATCTAAGAAATACATATTTGATCATCTGAATGACCAAATCATTATATCACAGTCAGATTGGGTTTTTTGTTCATCTTATACTGCTGCTGCTGCTGCTGCTGCTGCTGCTGCTGCTACGAAGAAGGAGAAGGGGAAGGAGAAGAAGAAGAAATAATGATATTTTTTAGGTCCTTATGGTCTATCAGGTACCACAGTGGTGTCTTCATGGCCATGGGTCTTATTTCATCATGACTACAGCATCTGAGAGGAATACTATTACTTGACCCTCTTAAAGCACAGAGAAACTAAGAAACTTGCCTAACATTAATTTTAAATAACGGAGGTGGATAAATGCTGGGAAGTGCATACAGTTCTTGTAAACTGAAACTACCTCCCTATCACTTCTTGGTACTAAGTATGAAATTACAGGTGTCATTTTCACTTGATCATTGGCTGCCCCAGGTGATCACCTCTACTGAATCTTGTGGAAACACACAAAAAAGATTTGTTGACAGAAAAATAGGAGTGTGGCTGTCCACTGCTCCCAGGTACCTCCCCGGCTCCTTTTCCAGGGCACCTATGGGGCTGGCTGGAGGTGAGGGCAGTTGAGTCGACCAGAGCCTGGGATGATTGGTCTGGTTGACTAATGTGGGTAGTGGATAGGACTGAGAAGGTGTCTAGGTTGTCATGCAATGGGTCCTGTGTTGTGTTCGGCCATACTTTTGTAGGTACCTCTACCTACCCCACTGATGTCTGGCTCCACAACAGCCTCTGTACTAGGGACAGGCCATGGACAGGGAGCAGAAAGGAATCCAAAAGTGTTATCTCTGAATGTCTTTCAGGTTCTCCTTCCTCTTCTTCTTTTTTAAAAAATAAATTTCTGTTTCTCCCTCAAACTTAGCTACGATCTTGAAGCTATAAACTGCTTGAAGATGTATATAATCATTTTAACTTGCTAGAGTATTAGTGTAAACCTTTACTATCTTCCTTTAATTGCTCTTAATAGAAAGCTGTTAAAAGATCATAAAATTTGTGATTAAAAGGACCCGGGTAAGGAGAATTGTATTTTCTTCCACCCGCCAATGCTAAATTATTCCCTATGGCTCATTCTACAGTGATTTGGACGATCCTTTGTAAAAAAAAGTTTAATGAAACCCTTTCTATTTCCACAGGGATACTGTCTATGATTTGTTTAATAGACCCAATTTGGTAGACTATTTTTTCTGGATAATCAGCTTACATTTTTCTTTGTTTAGTTTCATCTCATTAGCTGTATGCTTGATTTCTTTCCTGTTCCATAATACATGTTCTCGGTACCTGCTGTGTGTGATGGACATGTTTTTTCATACAATGGTCCTTTTCTTGCTTTTTATAGATTGTGCAATATATATGTGAGCCTAATTGCTTTTTCATTTTTCGTAGTCTGTTCCTTATGGTATGGACATCTTTAGTAAGTTAAAAATGGAATATCACGGTCTGTTGGTTGTTTCTCTTCCCTTCTTTCCTTCTTTCCTTTTTATTCTACTCACTTTGAAGTAATAAAGGTGGAATTGCAGAGTTGGGTTTTTTCCTTTCATTTTCTCTGTCTTTTAAAGTATTCTCCCCAGTACTCTGTTCTGTGGGCCAAGAATAGGACTTTATGATCTGTGGAAGCAAGAGGTTTCCATCAGTAGCATATGTGTTTGACCACAGATATCAGCCCAAATAAAAGGACTGAACTAAAATTGGGGTTTATCTTTCTCAGGCATAGTATTTTCTCACGTGCTACCAATGGTAGATAATTGTGGGTTTTGGTTCAGTGGCTCAGGATTATCGGGGGTTGCATCTCTCTGTTTCTTGTGGCCTTTCCCTCCTGATCATAAGGTGGCAGCTGAACTTAGAGATCACACTTGATGTTCCAGGCAAGAAGAGGGAGGAAGCAGGTAGAGAGATGAGCGGAAGATGAAGGAGGGCCAGCAGAACCTGACCGTTCCTTTTCGGGAACATTTTGGATCTTTGCCATCCAGTGACTTCCACTGACATTTTAGTGGCCGTTTCTGTGTCCCATGGCAAAGGCATTTGGAGAATGTTGGGGGAACAGGTGTTGTGATGGTTTTGTTGTTGTTTGCTTTTTTAACCTTGGCTAATGGTCACACCCGCCAACAAAATTGATGTTCCATTTATAAGGATGAAGGGAAGCATGGGTCTTGGGGAGCACCTGACGGTCAGAACCACAGCCTCCAGTGGCAGAAGGCAAGGCAGAAATTTCATGTTTCTGCTTAGGTGTAGGGTAGCTTCCCGTGCATTCATTCTGTTCCTCCTTCCCGGGATACCTGGGAGTTTATCTGAAAAAGGCTGGTATAACCTGAAAACCTCCAGGAAAGGGTCCATGTCCACTGTTGAGTATGATCCCTGAATAAACATCTATAATTTAGTTCCAAGTATGGGAGTATTTATCTCAGCGTTAGATTTGGGAGAAGGGCTAGAATAGATAGGCTCTTTCCATGGATGCAAAGAATGGGGTCCCACTTAGACTTCCTGTGAATGATTAACAGCCATGTACATATAGGTCTACTTTCTTCTCTTCTTGCTATTGTGTTGCATCCTCCTTGGTGTGGTCCCGCTGGACTGCTCTTAACCCACCAGTGTGTTTTATGTAAGCGATTTTATTGACTACATTTTTGGTTGCAGCCAAGAGGTCAAGGGCTTCTTTCCCCTTTTCTTTGTTACTCCCTCCTAGGTGTGTTTTTAACTTTAAACCTCTGAACTGTCTCTGCCAGGGCCACTTTCCATCCTTTGTGTCATTTCTCTGAGGACCTGTTCCCGCATCTTGACACAGTCTCCACTCACCATCTGGCCTCTTCCACTAAGTCTTCCCACTGAGTACCAAACACCATGAGTTCTGCTCATCCAAGGGTCTTAAATTCCTGCAAAATAACAACTATAGCATTTACACAGGAGACTCAATGCGGTACTCATAATTTGACAAATATAAAATGGCATTAGGGGTCTTCATTAAAAAAAAAAGAAAAGATACTTGCCTGGTGTCCTATGTCTTAACTGCTGTGCCATAAGGACGTGGAGGCCTAGGAAGTCCTAAGTGATCTGACCCCACCACATGAACCCCACCAGTGCCGGAGCTGGCTCCAAGTGTACAGTTCATGAAGAAGGAGACTGCTTAAGTGAATCAGAGGCATAAATTAGGTAGTTGGAGGAAGGTTTAAGGGACTTGAGAGAGCAGATTGTTTTCAAGCACTTTAAATACTTTAAAAACATCAGTTCATCCACATGCCTAGGCTATTCTAATTGTAAATCTTTCATTAAAAACCAGTCTCCTGAGGCTGTCTCCAGGCAACCCCACACAAGCCCAGTTCTGATTACTATTTCTTCTTTAAAGTATTAAGACAGCCTTTCCATAAGCATATCCTATAATTTGTATTTAAATTAGTGTCTTACCCCCCCAACACCCATTATTTGAATTACCAAATCAGGTTTGGTGTGCTTTGTAATAAGTTTTATTCAAATGTGTTCATCCCATGGTCTTACTTTTGCCTTACAGGTAAGCAGTCAGTTTATGATTGCTTTTAGAATTTGTTTCATTTGGTTGTTTGTTTTGATTTGTTTTTATTGGATCATCAGGGAAATGCCTCACAAATGCTGGTGTTATCTATAATCTGTAATTGAGTCACATTGTTATTCAACATATAATTAGGTCATTGGAACAGATCAAAAGTGTATAAAATGTGGCTTTAAAGTATTCTTCCCAGTCAAAAAGGAATTGAGTTGGTCAGAGATTGTCAAATAGGTTTTGAAGTGTTATGAGGCCAGATTTTTTTTGGATTATGCTTTTGTTTTTTCAGGTGTTGGTGGTTTTGTTTTTGTTGTTTTTTTTTTTTTTAATATAGGGCAGAGATTAATGGAATTTATTGCCTTTCTTCTTCTGTAAGAAGAATAGTAAGATGTAAGAATTAGTCGAGATGTTAAGATAAATTTAAAATCCAAGGAAAATCAGGAATGTATTTTAAGAGAGTCAGTTTCAGTGTCTCCTTTACATTTGTCAGCGGGCTCAATTAAATTTATAAATACAGCGGGAAATATATTTTGGGAAAAATCAGGATTCCAATTAATTTCACTAAGAAAAGAGCTAAACTTGTAGCACAGTACAATACATGTCAGTAAATACTTATGGAATGAGTGAATGACCGAATGGAGACATCACTTGGTCCAGTAGTTTTCAACCTGGAGGGACCTGGCTTCTGATCCTGACTGCCCCCTACCCTCTGAGAAACCTCACACAGGTGATTTAGCCTTTCCAAGCCCCAAATCTTTCCTGTGTAGAATTTGCATGATGATGGTGTCTCACAGTATTGTGAAAATTAACTAAGATGAGGGGCTTGGCACAAAGTAGGCATTAAGTAAATATTATTGTAGTTTTAAACCACTGTGAAAATGTCCATATTTGGTAGGTCAAAATTCTGGAAAGTTAATATGACTCAGTCCACTCTTAATCCTCACAGCACATGAAATGATTCTGGTTTGTTTGTTTTTGTTTCTTTCACAAAGAATTTAGCCCATACTGAAGGTTTGGGGAAAGTTTCTTAAGGGAAATAATGCTTGAGCGGAGACTTGGAGGTAGGGGTTGGCCATTTGAAAAGAGGCAGGAAGGGCGTTTCCGGTAATGGAGCTACTCTCTTAGTAAAAGGATAAACTAAGCTAAGTAGACTGTTTCACAAGTGTTGTCTGGATAGATTGAGTCTCACCAGATCTTACCAGCTCTATTGTGCTCTGTTGTCAACGGCAGAGTCTACTGGCCCAAGATCCTTATCATGAAAAATGTTTGAGCAAAACATTCGAATATATGCACATTTAGTAATAACTTATATAACTGTGTTCCTGTATAAATCCATACATTAACAATTAGGAAGGATAGGGGCGCCTGGGTGGCTTAATTGGTTAAGCATCCGACTCTTGGTTTTGGCCCACAGTTCGTGGGTTCAAGCCCCGCGTCAGGCTCTGTACTGTTGGTGTGGAGCCTGCTTTAGATTCTCTGTCTCCCTCTCTCTGCCCCTCCCCTGCTCATACTTTCTCTCTCTCTCTCTCAAAATAAATAAATAAACATTTTTTTAATTAGAAAGAATAGATTTATTTTTTTAATTTAAAATTTTAAAAAGTCTATTATTTATTTTGAGAGAGAGAGAATGCAAGCAGGGGAGGGGCAGAGAGAGGGAGAGACAGAGAATCCCAAGCATGCTCTGTACCACCAGTGCAAAGTCCAACCCGGGGATCGAACTCACGAACCATAAGATCATGACCTGAGCCGAAATCAAGAATCAGATGGTTAACTGACTGAGGCACCCAGGCCCCAAAATTAAAAGAAATTCTAATATCTGTTTTCCTGAATCGTGGTGATCTTGCTGAATTTCCCACATGCCTCTAGCCTACTTTAGAGACCACTGACCTAGGAAAGCCATAATGAACATGGACAGTTTTCCTAATGCTTCCCAACCAGGTTTTATGAGAGTTTAAGGTTTATATTTTTCAGTTTCCGCAGGGTCTTGTAAGTTCCAATCTGAAAAGTTAACGTAATCATTGGCTGAAAGCTGATTGTATCCTAGGGATCCCTGTCAGGGTTATGCTTCCTAGGAACAGAAACAAAATCACACAGAAAGGTCATACCTGAACCTGACCTGAACTGTCCCACAGATATGCCCTGCTGATGATGAGCTTATGAATCAAAACTACAAAACACAGAAGAAAATAAATAGCTATGAGTGAGAGTCAACAGACACAAAACAACAGGATTAAACCCCAAGAATTTTAAGTAAAGGAAATTTAATGAAAACCAAAAATGAAGATGTGTTAAAATAATTGAAGGCATAGGAAAAGATCAAGCATCGAAGAAAAATAGACCAGGTCGATTTAGAAAAGAACCAGTAGAAATGAAAATATAGTTGTTACCATGAACTCAGTGGCTTGATTAAGTAGTGGTTTAGAGGGGCACCTGGGTTGCTCCATTGGATAAGCATCTGACTCTTGGTTTTGGTGCGGGTCATGACCTCAGGGTCGTGGGATCAAGCCCCGAGTTGGGCTCCCAGCTGGGTGTGGAGCCTCTTGAGATTCTCTCTCCCCCTCTCTCTGCCCCTCCCCTGCTCATGCGTGCATGCTCTCTCACTCAAAATAAATAAAATAAAATAAAATAAAATAAAATAAAATAAGGAATTTAGAGACAGCCAGAAAAAGGATTTAATGCTGGATCTGAGGGGCACTATTGCTGTCACCATTTATAGTCACCATACCATTCAGATCATATCATGTGTACCCGGATACCCCACCTACCACTCACACAGGTAACACTGCTCACTGGCCCCAAAATCCACAGAAAAAGAGTACAATCCTTGACATGACCTGGAAGCCCTCCCTCCCCCCTCCAGCCTCTCCAGCTCAGCTTCATTGTTTTCTCAGACACAGCCACACTGGCGTCTGTTTTTCTAATATGACCACGCTTCCCCCTTTGAGCATGCTATGCTGTGTGTCTGAAATATCCCGCTCCTTTGCCCTATCAGCTCATTCTCCCAGTTCCTGGATCACCTTCCCAGGGAAGCATTCCTTTGCTCCATAGGTTAACAAGGATGCTTTGTTACTAGCACTTAAAACAGCTAGCCACTTCCTTCAAAGTACTTGTTTCCGTTTGTAATCCTACTCTTATTACTGGGATTGTTTGAACACCATTCATTTTCCCCACTAGACTGTACGCCCTGTTTGTTTGGCCAACCATTGTGTCAGTGGTTGTACCTAGTAGGTGTTTGATGAATATTCCAGAAGTACACAGCACATAAATTTTTATATTAAAATAGCTCTGAAGATGCTTGGTGTTTCAGTTGCTGTTGTTCCACGATGAGTTTGGTCTTTTTAGCTATAAAATGGTATTTCTTCTCTAAGATCTTTCGTAAGCCAAATTACATTATTTCTTTTCGCATATTTTTTTTTTCTTTACCATTTTAAATAGGTTCTTGTGGCATTCAGCTTTCAAGGTCCTCAGATTTCTTCCAAAATAGTCTGTAAAGCCCTGTGAAACCATAGCACTTGTCTCTGAATTCTGTGAACAGTGCAGTTTTTTCCAGACACAGAGTTAGGTGCATGTTGGGAATGGTGTCACACACAAAATGAAGGATACATGGCAACACTGGGCTCTTCAGACACACATCTGATTTTTTTTTTTTTTAGGTGGTCATCTTACTTTTTAAAAGTGTTCCTTTGAGGGGCGCCTGGGTGGCTCAGTCGGTTGAGCATCCAACTTCGGCTCAGGTCATGATCTCGTGGTTCGTGGGCTTGAGCCCCGCATCGGCCTAGGCTCTCTGATGTCAGCTCAGAACCTGCTTGGGATCCCCTGTCCTCCTCTCTCTCTGCCCCTCCTCTGCTCGCTGTCTCTCAAAAAAATACATAAACATTAAACAATAGTAAGTATTTATTCCTTTGATAAGCTTACTATGACTCAATTTTGAAATTCTGAGCAGTTGCTGGGGTGCAGGTGAGCAGAAGCCTGAGGACTGCAGAGCCTCTGTGCACTGGTAGCTTTGGTCCCAGAGGACAGCGACACTGCAGCCCGCTTACTGCAGTGAGGAGGCATTGATTTTTCTCCCTCTCTGTTCTTAGCTGCACCTCTGAGGCAGGTCTGGTATGAAGCATCTTTCCTGGCAAGGAGAGGAAAACCTGTCATGAACTTTGTCACCCCAACAAACGGACATTTCAAGCCAAACCAGATGGAGGAGGAACAGGGCTTTAAAGACTCCTGAAAACCTCCCGACTTAGTTCAGCATCCTGGCTGTTGTGACAAGAGAGGTTCCCTGCAGTTTGTAACAAACCTTGACCGACGATAGGGAAGAAATTTTTTTTTTTTTTTTTTTTAACGTTTTGAGGAGAGAATAAAAGGATCAAATCAGTGAAAACAGTGCAGCTTTGTGCAGCGATCTCGGAAGGTTAGCAAAGTGGTCTTGTCCAAGTTTTCAACGAGATGTTCCGTTCCTGTTATAATTGGCTGCTGGGTAGGTTTGGACCTAACTAGAATGCCAGCGTTCGATTTCGCCGTGTCCTCGGTGGAGATGTGTCACCGTTTATGCTCGCCTTAGTGACAATTTTCTAAAATGGAAACTCGTGGGAAATCATTACAGTGTTTATATGTCTCCCTTGTCGGATGGCGTTATCCTGTGATATTTTACCAGTGTTTTCCACTGCATGATGGCATCTAGCAAAGGTTAAGGCAGAACAGGTCCCTCTGTAATTTTGTGACTGCATTTTACTTACTGAAGAAGAAAAGATAACTGACAATTAAGTATTTGGGATGTCACAGAAAGAACATGTGCAACTAATCAATGGTATCCTTTGGGAGCATGATTTTATAAAGCTGATAAGGTAGAAAAATCGGGATTTTGTGATTTGTGTTACATGATGATAATTGCACCTTTTCAATAAAAAAGACATTTCTCCTGGAGTAAACATTGAGCTTGTGGGGGATGCTGGTAGCCATGCTGTTGTTTTTTTGCCCTATTCAGGCAATTTTTTTGTAAATGTTTTTGTAGACTATGAGGTTTTTGGTTTGGGGTTTTTTTCGGTTTTGTTTTTTGTTTTGGGCACCCATTCTTTTAGAGTGACGTTTCTGCAGGAAACCTGTTGTAAGCAAAGTCATTTATTTATTATCCTGAAAGTGAGTAACACTGTGTAAAGAATAATAATTACTATTTTTTGCTTCTTACAAGTTGCACTCAATTTCCCAGTTTTTATGCGTATCCGAGTTGGATACAGCAACAGCCCTCCATTACATACATAGTATAGCACACACTTGTTCCATTTCTTGATTTTACCCCGTTTCCCATGTACCTCTTAATAATAACCTGGTTTTTAGTCTGCATGGCTCCTACGTGATGAATTACGTGCACATTTCTTCAGTGCGTTCTTCTGTTAATCCTACAGCTTCTACAATCTGCATGTGTATCAAAGCGCAACTAAAAGACATTCAGAGCCCAGGCTGTTTGGAAACTCTTAACATAGCAGGCTCTTCCCCCACATGGGCCACTTTTGCTTGTTTTATTGCACAGGTTTCAATTAGAAGTAGACAGGTACCTTCTCCGCTGGTTTGCACAGTGCTTTCTTCTCATTCCAGCAGCTTTGAACATCTCCACCTTCCTTTAAAAAAACAAAAACAGTTAATCGAAGGACCACACTCCTTGGCCCAGCGACACATCATTCTGTGCTCGGTACCTGCTATTGGGTGACCTCTTTTGGAAATGATTTTGAGTCTTTTCTTCATGTTCATTGCTCACCTCTAGGCCTTTCTAAATTTATTCTTATTTCTCATTTTGGGGGTGCTAGATAATATTGCACTAAGGGGAGCAAGAGGATTGATTGCTTAGCTCGTTTTATAAAAGTTCTGGAAGCAACTCTTTTTGCTGACCTACCACTCGAGACAACAGCACTTGTATACAGGCACCTACTCTTTGTCTTACATCTGTGGTGTGAATTCTGCCCCTTGGGGTATTTGACTCATTACTTATACCTGTAAAATGGAATTTAATGGGATTTATTTCCAAGTTCTTCTCTAACTTGCCATATTCATTTTTGAATTGTGTTGTCCTGCTGCATAAGTGAGTTGTCCAGCCATCTGTCCAAACTCGGATCCAGTGTCAGACCTTTACCATCACAGTGATCAGTTAATCGATTAAATAGCACTGGGTCTGGGGCCATCACTGCACTCCAGTTCAAAATGCTCCTCTTGTAACACATGTAGGGGACTCATGTCTCCTCGGTTGTACCCTGACCCAGCACTGATGGCGTATAAACAATATTTTCCTCCACGTTTTGCTAACCTTGTGAATCCTCAACACTACAGATTGCTAAATTCTACAATTTCGTATGAAAGACACAGAAGCCATGAGTATGAACTCCTTTCTAATTTTTTTTTTTAAATTTTTAATGTTTATTTATTTTTGAGAGACAGAGACAGACAGAGCATGAGCAAGGGGAGAAGCAGAGAGAGAGGGAGACACAGAATCCGAAGCAGGCTCCAGGCTCTGAGGTGTCAGCACAGAGCCGAATGCGGGGCTCGAACCCACAAACCGTGAGATCATGACCTGAGCTGAAGTCAGACGCTTAACCGACTGAGCCACCCAGGCGTCCCTGAACTCCTTTCTAAATTCAATGCACTAGTAGATTTTGAACCACCAGGAAGAATCCTTCTGAAAGTTAGCCCCACTGCCAGATAAATATTTTCAACCACAGCCCAGAGCTGAAAGCACTAATGAATTCTAATAGCAAGGCAGCACACAGCCCAGTGGGGGTTGCAATTGACAAGGAGGCAGAAAACTAGAACAAGAGGGCCAGCGTGTCCTTTGGGGAGCTGGCCTACAGCACGGGCCCAACAGTGAGTGCTGCAGGCTCCCAGCCAAATGAAGAGTGTGCCCAGCAGCGTTACTGTCATACGGGAACTGAAAGCGGGTGTCCTTGGCTGGACTGTCAGGGGCCTGTGACCCCCCTGCCACTGTCAGCACGGTTATATATGTATGCATATTTTTCAGCAAACGAGATTCTCAGGTTTGATCCAATTTTGAAAGGGATCCATGAATCATGGAGGGTTAAGAAGCCCCGGCTCACTAGATGGACAGTGATCCAAACTTCTAAAACCAATAAAAGAGGTTGTTGGGAATTGATATAACAAGACATTCTGAGGGAACGATGAACCTTTGTCGAAGACTCATGGTGTGCCAAAGACTCTTGGGGACATCACATCATCTTATCCTCACACTAATCCTGTGAGGTAGCCACAGGATTTTATAAAGCTGATAAGGTAGAAAAATAAGGGGTGTTGGAACCCAGTTCTTGTCCTAAAGCTCCATACGTCCTATCACACCATCCTGCCTCTCTAAGAAATGGAAATGACTAAACATTGAAAATTAATAAAAAATCATACTAAGCAAGCTATAGCAATGGGGAAATTTAATTTGATACCTAAAATGTAACTTCTATATATTTATTTTATATTTATTTGTATTTATATAGAATATTTTTTATTTATTATAGGTTTATATGTATTTATTTACCTATTGAATAAAATTGGGTATTTAAACCTGACAGAGGTCCCAAGAAGGTGGAACGCTCCAGGGTGCAGTTTTAAGGAGTGATCTTCTTCAGTGAAAGCTTCTCATAGAAAAAGTTGTAAATGAACAGTCATGAGGCCCCACATCACTGCTGGGGTTCTCAGAGAGTGAGATCGTGTGTTTATGAACTGAACAATCTAGTTGAAACTCATGTAATTTCTCTTGTGCATCTTCGCGCTAATTAATGACAGTCATTTCACTTGTACTTATTATATTACATTAGGTAAACTCTACCATTTTACACTCTACCTCTGTTTGGATTTAAGTATTAATCATTTTCTTACAAGCCTCAGCAGAGTTTAGGAGGTATTGCCACCATGTAACTGAATGCTTAACTGACCCACCGTCTTCCCCCAATGCTGCTTACTTTACCACTGTGAATCCTGAAATCCATATTGGTGACTTTTATGAAAAATATTATTTGAGAATTTTCAGCGAACAGTTAACAAAAATGCTCACAAATTTCTGGAGTTTTCGATGTTCCTTTTTTTGCAAGTATATCTTACCTAAAAAAAAAAAAAAATGTGATCATCTCTTAGTAGTTACTCTGTTTGGGGAGGCTGAGCAGGATTAATTCCTGTCCTGGTGTTGCAGTGTAAACAGCTTTTTGCCTGTCTTTTGTCATTAATGATCATGCTGTAGATGTAGCCAGTGCATTGTAAGCCAATCTGTCAAGGCAAATAAACAATTCACCTTGTTAAAATTCCCTAAATCTTGCATTAATAAAACCAAACTAACCCCCTGAACACTCAAGAGATGTCTTCCTCCATACTGCGGTGATGGATGGCATGTCTAAAGATCCTGGAAATTAAGTAGTTCAGGTCATTAAAAGTGTCCCACACTTGTTATTGATTTAATTTATTTTAAAAGGTGGGGGTGGAGATAAGAGTGTTACCTCCCCCCCCCCCATTTTTTTTTTAATCTGAAAGCTACCACTTGTACACATAATTAAAACTATTGCCTGGGTTACCAGCTCTGTATTTGTTACAACATTAAGCTTTATTATTCAGATAGGTATTGTATCATCCTGTTAAACAGATATCTAGAAACGAGGAAATAATCACTGCAACTTGACGGCAAACATTCCTGGGAGCTTCATATATATGATGATTTTTACAGCCTTTGAGTTCCAGGCACTGAAATAATGACCTTAGAGGCACTCCCAAAATTTCCTCAAGTAGATAAAAATTTAGGTGAAGGTCAGTGGAAATAGTAATGAAAGCATTCCCCTGGAAAAGGGATTTTTTTTTTTCTATTTTGTGTATTGCTTTGTTTTCCTGCTTCTTTAGTTACTGTCCTTAAGCCTCAGTGGGTATAGCCGGCTATGTAAGGAATAGGAAGAGACCAAGGCAGAGCTGGCTTTCCAGATGAGTCTTCTCCAGCAACTGAACAGCAGGAAGGTTGAGCCACTAGCATAGTGCAGGGGTCAGCCTATATTGTTCATTCCATTTCTATGTCCTGAACTGGGCAACTATCTGCAAACTGTGCTAGAAATACAACCACTCGGTGCGTAAATTATGACTAAAAGCAACAGATTATGTTGAGCTAGGTATTTTAAATATACATCATTTGGCCTTTTTGTCATTGGAGCCTTATGCATCACGCTGCACAGCTGTACCTGATCAGCCGTGTGAGTGATACTTGACCATCACTTCTTACTGTCCTGTAAACCACACATGCTTATTGGGGTGTGGGGAGGAGAACCGTGATACAATATGAAAAGGACCCTTGAAGAGAGTTCTGTTACTTTCAGAGATTATTGTACAGTGTTTGATGCTTTCTCCATGGTCTTTGAAAACAAAAACAAAAACAAAGGTGCGGGAGGGAGGGGCAGATGTGCACTCGGTTCACACACCATGGTTCTCTTTGTAAAAAATAGGTACCCATGAAAATGCACTCTCTAATTCTCCATTAGATTTCTCCTTGCACTTGCATAATTCGGATAGCCGAGAACTGACATGGTTCTGCCATTACGCCATGTCTTTAGCAGCGTTCCCTAAATGGAAGAACAGTATAGATTTTTTTTTTTTTTTTTTAGTATATATGCTGATTTACACTTAGTGGTAAAGTTGTTACTGACCCTTTAAGTGGAGCTGTCCACAGAGCATTTAATGTCACTTAATCCTAATGCCCAAAGAGGTGAGAGCTGAGGGATCTTGTCTCAATCTTCCAGTTAGCAAAGCCATGTGTAATATTTCCTAAACAATAGCAATCTCTTATAGACACACACACAGCCCAGACCACCTTATCACTCAGTAAGGAAAATTTGATGTACATATCTTAGCAATATTATTGACGTACCCAGGTTTTTAAAATACTCTCATTGGAACCCCCATGGAGGCAAGAACTACATCTGCCTGGTCGCCCACTGACTTGCGCCCTTGTCAGCACATGACATGCAGTAGATGTTCCGTAAATGCCGACTGGGTGAGAGAATAGATGAAATGGACTATTTGCTGGCACTGAACAGCATGCATGGCTCCTGAATTCTTAGTGGATAAGATGGGGACCACTCCCCATACAGAGTGTGAAGAATGATACTGCTAAGAACTTAGATGGGTGCTCATGATGTTTGGAAGTAGTTCGTTGGATAGATCGCCTAGCAAATTTTACTTTCTCCGTTCTGTTTTCTACTTTTGCAGGCTGTCATTTTAGAAAATGAAGAGCTCCCCAAGCTGTTCCTTGATTTCCTAAATGTGCGACACTTGCCCTCTCTACCAAAGGCAGAGAGTTGTGGGTAAGGATTGTTGTTCACCCATTGGACATGTATTTGAAACTACTCTGCAGTCACTTGTTGGCCTAACCAATAACCCCATCGGTACTGGAAAGGGCCAGCCTGGTCACACCCCTTCTCTCTGCTGGGACAGCGCTCACGCGCCCCCTGCCTGTAGTCAAAGGAATTCCTCATCAGCCCTCATCACTATATTGTGGCCAAATGACCAAGGCTTAGTAACTCAGCTTTAGACTTAAGGAATTGACTTTTTAAGTTCTGCTGCTTCATGGAGTGATGTTACAAGATGGGAGTTATGAACCTAGATAGCCTGTTGAGAGACTCATATATTTATTTGTGGATACTTCAGCTAGGTCTCTATCCCCATACACATACAGTCACATAATCATAAAGCTGAGAAGGACCTTAAGATGATTTTACCCAATTGCCTTATTGTAGAGACACAGAATTAAGCATCTTTCCCACAATCTCCCACCTTGTAGTTGGTAGAACCCAGGCCTTCCTGTGTGAACTCTCTCTGCTGCCCTGCTGCCTCTCTCGCAGAACCTTTTCCTGAGGGTCTGCAGACCCCTGTCTTTGTCTTCCAAGGAACCAAACATTGGCTACCCTCAGCACTTGGGAAGGTGTTTTTCTGCAGAATTAACTCTGAGACAAGCTCCTCACCCAGCTCCGGGCCCCTGACGTGCGTGAACCTTGTTGCCGAAAGCAGTTAGCAACACCCCTGACCAATTAAATCCATTACGAAGAAACACATCATCACAAAGTCTCTGGGAGCCCAAGCAGAGGAAAGGGTTGTATTCATTCGAACTACAAGATTCCAGCTGACCACACCCAAAGTCATGTTACACCCCAGCCGTCCGCGGGACGAGACGATGCAGACACTAGACCCCTCACTGGCAGTGTTTGCTCAGGGCCACCTTCCACTCACCCCAGAGCGAGAATTACACACACACTGCTCACCAAATAGCAGGCGTTGTCAGTGTGCCCTGTTCTGACTTGCGTGTACTTGCTATGAGGTGGGGGTTTATAGAGGGATGTTTTTAAGAAAAAATGTGGGAAATGACAGAGTGAAATCATTTCTCCCTTATACAAGTCTGAAAGTAAAACCATCAGGTTTTTAAGTGATCGTCAGGAAGATTGACGTTCGAGAATATCATGCTCACAAGATTCCTTAGAAGGAGGCGTCAGTCATGCTGTGACTCTGGGAAAACCCCTTTCTTTTCAAAATGTTTCCCATTTCGGAGCTCTAGGATTGCTGGCTGGTTTTTTTTTCCTTGGTTGGTGTAAACAGTCACCCAACTTATATGGTCTTTTTTCTCCTCTTTTAAAAAAATTTTTAGATCGTTTGATGAGACAGAATCTGAAGAATCAAGGTAAGGACTAATACTGGCCAGTCAGGACTTACATAAAACCAGGAATAGGACTGTGGTTTTGTGAAATGTTTAGTTAACCCTGGTGTAAGGGTATCAAGTCATGATCTTCTTGAAAACGTTTGTTAGCAAATTGATTTTCAGATTATAAATATTTGATAGAAAGTTAGAGAAGTAAACAGTTATATCCAGGAGGGAAGCCATAGGAGCCCTGCATTGTTTTGTGCAAGTAATAAGAATACTCTTTTATCAATAATTGTGCTACGAGATTAAAAAAGACGACAGCAACGCTATTCAGCAGTGATTTATCGTATAGATTGTAGATCTGCTTCAGATTCCACAAAGAAATGTTTAGAAGGTGAGCTCCCGGCTTGTTTATTCCCTGTAACTCGGCTTGCTATCCTTCACCCACGCGGTTAGATACATAAACCTTGAGATGTCCCCACACAGCAGTTTGATCCCCTCAAAGCTAGTTTGTAGTGTTTTCTGTTTACCGTCGTCTCCTGATGCTGACATGCCTGTTCTTGACCTTTCCAGCAAACTGTCCCACCAGCCGGTGCTACTGTTCCTCAGGGATCCATACGTCTTGCCTGCAGCCAGCGGTAATCAAACCTGTCATCTGCTAACAGCTCTTTACTGATCTGACCCTGCACCACATAAACCACGTTTTTAATACAGGTCTAACAGAGTGACATTGGTCCAGGGCTTAATAATCTGCCAATAAAACAGTGCTCTTGGTGTAAGAGACATTCAGAATTTTAATTGGGGCAGGGCTTTCGGCAAGAAATGTAATTTTTCTTTCTACTTTACCAGGCGATTTTGAATTAGAGTAATAAGGAGGAAAGGTATTTATCGTCTTTTCATTTTTTTTTTTTTTTTGATGATGTTATTTGGGTCTCTGATGTTTTTATCCAGATGCTGAGGTTTGATTCCAAGGCTCTGGTTCTTTTTTATTTAAATGCTTTTTCCCAAAAGCTGTCTGCATATATCACATGTGTATCTCTACTTCCATTTCATTTATGGCATCTTAGGTGATGGGATGTATATTTTTAGAAGATATATACTTAAATATAATGAATTAATTTAAGCATAAATATAATCAATATTTTAGTTGGGTCCTTTCTTTGTGCCAAGAAATTTAAATTATTCAGAGTCCCTCTCAAAATGTTCCCTTGCCCAGCTCTTTGTGAGTACATTCTCAGACATTATCTCATTGCATTTTTTTAACAGCCTTATGAACTAGGCAGGGCAGGTATCATCACTGGTTAATGAGAGAATCGGGGCTCAAGGAGGTCCCTGACTTGCCCAGTCTCCATAGTTGATGGGCAGACCCCTGGTGCCTGATTTCTTCTTGTGTGCTCTGTGCACAGAGTGAATTTTCAGCCTTTGTTTCTGAGAGTAACTAAATAGCATGGCAGCTAAACAGCAGTAGATAAATTATCTGTTGAAACCATTCCTACATTCTGACAATAAAACCTTATCACCAGCATGAGAGAAAGGACCGTTCTGTAGCCGCAGTCCATGCACTGAGATCCCTGATTTAGCTGTCAGTTCAAAGAAGGCTGGCAGGATACAGCCCGGCTCTGGCGAGGGTCCATTCTTAACACCCTGATCAGAGGGAGCTTCCTTTGCTATATAAAAGTAAAGTCGCATAGTATTTTTCCTATAAAATCCTTTTCAGTGAGGAATACTTAATCACCTTTCTCTAGCATTTGCTTCTGTGTTTAAAAAATACACATTAGGGGCCCCTGGGTGACTCAGTCAGTTAAGCGTCCGACTTTGGTTCAAGTCATGATCTCACAGTTTGTGGGTTCGAGCCCCGCATCGGGTTCTGTGCTGACAGCTTGGAGCCTGGAGCCTGCTTCAGATCTGTGTCTCCCTCTCTCTCTGCCCTTTCCTGCTCATGTTCATGCTCATGCTCATGCTCTGTCTCTCTCTCTCTCTCTCTCAAAAATAAATACTGAAATTTTTTGAATAAAAAAAACCCCACTGTTCCATTCACTTTGATTAGCGTCCTGCCCGTTTGCTTCCTTTATAGTAGTGATCGCATACTTTGTTCCCTTCTTTTTCCCTGTCGTGTTTACCTGCTAATCTCCAGCATCTAGCAAATGCTCAGCACTCGCTGGACAGTAAATACAGCATCTTGACCTGTGCTGTTCCCTCTGCTGGGAATGCCCTTCACCCAGACAAGGTGTGCATCCTGGCACCTATGAGGACAGCTGGCTGCTGCACCCTCGTTCACATGGCACCTGCTCACAGAGGTCTTTCCTCACCTTCCCATCCTGTTGCCCTCAAGCCCCGTGCCCTGTTTCATTTTCCCCCTTTGCCTTTAAGCCACTGCTGGACCTGTCCAGGTGGTGCAGAATTTCTCTGAGTAATTCATGGTATTGTCCTTTTTGCCGAGCTTATTTACTTAAATCCATACGAAATATGCTGATGATGTAAATCACTAACCTTCAAATAGACTTTTATATTTTGGGCGGTAAAGGATAAATGCCTATATGCTAACAATGCATGTTCATATATGCTGTTTGGGCATCTAATTAAAAATTGATCATTGTGGGGCGCCTACTTGGCTCAGTCTGTTAAGCATCTGACTTTGGCTCAGGTCATGATCTCACGGTCCATGAGTTCGAGCCCTGCATCAGGCTCTGTGCTGACAGCTCAGAGCCTGGAGCCTGCTTCAGATTCTGGGTCTTCATCTCTCTGTTTCTTCCCCACTTGTATTCTGTTTCTCTGTCTCTCTTAAAAATAAAGAATTTTTAAAAATATTTTTAAGAAAATTGATCAATATTTCCGTTTATGGCTCTTGGTTTCAGTATACCTCTGTGAGGGAGAAAAACTTTTAGAACTAAAATGCACTTAGCAAAATCATGGTTTCTGATTGAGATCAACATATATAAGCTTAAGTTCTGTTGCAGATTATGAAAGATATGTTTTATGGAAAATTATGTTAACTTCATGTTGGATAAGAGCAAACAATAAGACATCAAGTGTCATCGCCCAAAGGTGATTGAATGAATGCTCATGTACTGGAGACATTTTTTTTAAGTTAGTTTATTTATTTTGAGAGAAAGAGAGCACAAGCAGGGAGGAACAGAAAGAGAGAGCAAGAATCCCAAGCAGGCTGTACTCTGTCAGCACAGAGCCAGATGCAGGGCTAGATCTCACAAACCATGAGATCATGACCTGAGCCAAGATCAAGAGCCGAATGCCTAACCGACTGAGCCACCCAGGCACCCCTTGGAGATATTCTTAAAACCTATTTTGTCTGCGTATTCATTTGCTTCCCTCCCTGATTAGCGTAGAAGTTCTGTGGCATGGGCAGGGACTGCTGTTTACTTAGATCCCCGGTAATTAGACAGCGCTTGGTACTGATGGTAGCTGGTACTTCACCGTGTGCCCAGGTCGCGTTCAAGTGCTTTGTTTCTCCCACCAGTTTCTACAACAGCCTATCAGGTAGGTACTATTATGAAGTCCCTCGCTCGTCATGTGGAACTCGTCACCTCTTTGACCATGTTCCTGTCTACTCTCAATGGCAGCCAGGGTCATCTTTGCAAAACACAATTCATTTCCTTCTCCCTCTGCTTAAATTCCTTCAGGAGCTTCCCGTTGCTTTTCAGATGAAACCAGTTCCTGTGCTTGAGTTGGCCTTCCTGCCCCCAGGCCTCTCCCTCATTCCCTTTTCTTCTTTTTTGTTTCTTTTTTAAGGATTATTTATTTTTGAGAGAGAGAGGGAAAGAGAGAGAGGGCGTGAGGGAGGGAGGGGGCAGAGGATCCGAAGCAGGCTCTGTGTTGACAGCAGTGAGCAGCACGATGCGAGGCTCGAACCCACAAACCATGAGATCATGACCTGAGTGGAAATCAGGAGTCAGACGCTTCACCTGCTTAACCGGCTGAGCCACCCAGGCATCCCTCATTCCCTTTTCCACCCTGGCCCCCATTTCAGTCTTTGATCCTTGCTGGGTCCCTCCTGCCACAGACGTGCCACATGGCTAGCTCCTCTGCCTAGTCCACTCCTCCGAGAACATTTCTGCCCTGCCTTGCGAGTGCTTTTACAGGGTAGGAACTCTCTAGAGGTTGGATTACTACGTGAACAGTGTTTGTCGTAAAGTTTTTGTCGTAAAGTATTGGACCAGCTAATTTCCTCACATAATAACTGTATTATTTAAAGTGGGTGGCTTAGCATAGATCCTGGGTATAATCATGTGCAGCTTGAGGTTTAGAAATTGAACCTCTGAGCCGTGTGATGGATAGGTCCCCCTGTTCAGCTTACCATTCGTATTCTCCCTGCTCCGATCACTGGCTCGTGGCTCCACATCCATACACCTCTGGGTTTCCTTTGTATCTCCTCTAAAAACGTGGCTGGTGTTTCAAGTTTGACAAGATGGTTTTTGTCGTAAATGTGCCCTTTTAAGCTACGAAGACGGCCCCCCAATGTTACTGCTCCTTGGAAGCTCACGTAACAGCACGATCATCCTCGAGACAACTTGGACTAAACGCTCCTGTAAACCACAATGGAAAAAACTGCAGCCGAGTATTCCCTGTAGAAATCTTGGAATTCCTTCAAGTATATTGAGATTTTGTTAGAAATTGAATTGCCAGTGTAATCCATCTTCCTTGTGAGAAAACATTCAGATAAAGAGCTGGGGCCTAGCAGCATTAACCATTAGAACATCCCTTAAATCAATAAGCTACAAATCTGACCGTGCATTCCTGCAGTGCCTGGCCCTGCACTAAAGTGGCTTTAGGCCAAGGCACCGTGACAGATAACGCATCCTAAACAAGGTGGTGTGGATCCCTAAGTTACCGTGGGCCTCACCTCACCTCGTTAAATTCTACCAAACGCAATTGTATTTCGTATTTCACTGATGTGCTTAAGAAAAGCTGTGTTCCTTTTGTTTTTCAGATTTTCCAAATGTGGTTATTGAAGGAGTTCTCCACGGGATATTTTACCCTCATCTGCAGCCCAGGTAGAAATCCTACATGGCTGGAAGGAGCTGAAGCAGGTCTCACGGAAATCAATACCTACCAAATTAACCTAAACTCTATGACATAACAGCTCTAGCTAGTGGTAAAATTCACAGTCCCAGCTTAATTCAGGGCAGGGACATTTCCATTAGAATGGTGCTTTTAAAAATAGAAACTGGACCCCGGGCAGTGCTGAGGTTAAGGCCGAGCATTTGAGAAGGAGAAGGTAGCTGCCAATTTCGAACCTGGTGAGAAGGTTGTAGAATGTCCCTGTGAGCACCGAGCATAACAAAACGAAGGTACTCTCTGCTTTCGTTGCACCACTTGCTAATTGAACATCTTATCCTGAAACATACAGAGACTCATCTACTTTGGTAACTTTTTGTCGTTGTTGTTCAGATTTCGTGACACACTAATCTTTTCATCATGAGATTTTCTCAGTCAGCGATACGTGTATTCTGAAGTGCCCGCACCGGGAGAGTATCACAGAAACATGCTGTGCTAAATGTGAGGATGGAACTAAACTGGAAATTATATCTCGCTGTCAATGTTAGGGCATTTTTAAAAAACCATGTCATTTCTATTTACATTGCAGTAGGGTTGCATCTTACCTAGGAATCAGCTTCTGGGGCCAGTACCTAAAATAAAATGGAACATCGAGATCATCCTCGACTGCCCTTCAGAAAGGCGCCATCAATAAACTCTGTACATCCAACACATCCAGGTTTTCTGCCAATGTTGGAAGAAATGACTGTTTCTTCTGTTGAAGACCAATGGGAGTTGGTGTTTGTTTAGGACGCTTTTGAATAAAACCACATACCTTTCCACACTAGAATCGTACTTGGCCCTGGAAGATGCTTGCTTTCCGAGAGACAGATGTGAACTGACTTGCCTGAGGAGACACCAGAGTGACAAGCCTCATTTTGATTTCCTCACGGTTCTTCAGCACTCATCGAGGTTTACTCGTTCATTAAATGAGTAGAATTGCCACCGGATTAATTGTTATTTTCCTTATCGTTTCCTTGTTACCTCCTCTATGGAATTTATGTAAGTTAAATGTGTGTATCATCTAACGCCACTCTACATCTCACACAAGTTCGTATTTTGAGGAGTACGAGGATAAAAACATATATGCAAACAATGTATGTGCTCTATTCAGGCATTTCATTGAAAACTCATAGCTAGCCTATTTATGGTTATTAATTTTACTAAGCTGCTTTGTGGGAGAAAAATATTTGGATTCAAGACCAATAACTGAATCATGGTTTTTGGTTAGGATATATATATGTGTGTGTGTGTGTGTGTATGTGTGTATATACATATATATATATATATATATATATATATATGTGTGTATATATATATATATATACACACACACACACACACACATACATATATATATATGTTTCAAGCCTGCTGCACACTTTTAGAGATACATTTATGATAGCTATGTGACTTCATGCTGGAAACACGCAAGGACTAAATAATCAAGTGTCATGAACCGAAAATAACTGAATGCTCAAGTGTTGGGAGATATTTTTTAAATGTTTCATTGTTAGCTATTTTGAGTTAAATAAAAAGAGAGATCAAGAAATATTTCAATTTGTCTTCTCCTAGGATTTTATTGGAAACACCAGTTGTGTCTCATCTCTTTATACACACACACACACACACACACACACACACACACACACACAACTTCTCACATACATACTCACATTTATCTCTAATTGAAGTGTTAAATTACCACATCTATTAAGCCAGTAGGTACCCATTAAATAGTTGATGATTTACCAAGATAGTAAGAATTTTTTTTTTAATGTATAAACCAAGCCCTGTTGGTGGCACACACCTCAGGAAACATTTTTTGAGGATTTTTATTTAGTGATGACTTTTATTTTTTATTTAATTTTTAATGTGTAATTTTGTGTTTCATTTCAATTCTGTTATAGGAAATAGAAACCACAGTAGGTATTTTAAGCAGGATGGAATAGTGAGAAATTGGATGCTCATAGAATCTTTTGGAAGGATGAGGAGAGTGAACTTCTAGTGGATAATCCAGGAATGACTTCCAGAATCCTCCAGCAACATCTAATACCCACCTGCCAGGGGAGCTACAACCTTTGCCTTAAGCAGGAATTCAGGGAGCCAGGAGGCTGCTCCTGGAGCTATTGAGGTCAAAACAAAACAAAAAAACTACGTTGTAGCTGTGATCCGGGTATCAGCAAGCAAGATCAGGAGGTAATTGTTACCACTATAACTGCCTCATAGCAGGAATCTGGGGACTGGGCCCTGGAACAGAGTGTCCACCTTTGCCACCTGCACTAACATCCCCTCTCAACACCCTTGACTTTGCTTGCCCACAGCTACAGCCGGAAGATGGTGTTCACCCACCTCCATTTTCCATCTTATGAAAGCGTATCCAGTTGGCAGAACCTTGTGATCAATCCCCAGCCTCAAGGGAGTCTGGGAGGGCTTGGAACTGCCTGGTCCCTGCACTGCAGGAATGGACATTGGAAAGAGGCTGGAATATATTTCCAAGGTTGAAAATTTAATAACAACATAAAAAAGGATATATAGAAAAAGAAAAATCTCCCACCCCGTCTCCTACATCCCGTCCCCGCCCCCCAACCACTGTGCTTAGTTTATATGTGTACCTACAGAGATTTCAGCCACATGCATGCAAAATCATGTTTAGTATACATATTCCATTTCTCCCTTTTTTACAAAACAAGGGTTTTCCAAGACATGGATTCATAGACAATAGAGCAGTAAAAGAGTAAAGGGAAGAAAAAATAAAAGGAAGGGTAACCACACTGTCCCTTAAAGCAGGAGCCCGGGACAGCTGTCATCTGCTGTGCTCCTAGTTCATGAATCTGGTGGTCTGTCTGGGCTGGGTCTCAGACGGTCTCCTGGTGCTTCCTGCGCAGGCTCTCGGGCCTCACCTCCCATCATCTGGCCATTTCCCGACCAGCACCCCTTCTGTCCTCTTTGACCCACCCCACTTTTTCAAACAGCTCTCTATCTCTGCCACCCTGAATACACCAACCGTCCCTACCTGGTAAATCCTCAGTCAGTTTGCTTTGAAAAGTGTAGAAATGTAATCCACTCGGTTTACAAAAATAAAAATGTCAGTAGAAAACAACCTATGTGAATTGCCAACCATTTTAAACAAATTTTTTACTTTAAAATTCTAGCCTCCCCAATAAAAATATTTTTTGATTTTAAAGAAGTGTCAAAATCTCATGATCACAGTTTAGAAATAACACATGGCTCTCATATCATCTGTCACCTGTGATCAAATGATAAGGGCTACTTAATAAGGATTCTGGCACACCCTTTAGAGTGACTACTATAAAAAAAAAAGCAAATAACAACTGTTGGCAAGGATGCGGAGACCTTGAAACTCTTGTACGTTGCTGGCGAGAATGTAAAAAGGCACAGCCTTAGTGGAGAATGGCATGGCATTTTTTCAGAAAAGTATACAAAGTGACCATGTGATCTAACCATTCCACTTCCGGGTATAGACCCGAAAGAAGTGAAAGCAGGGACTTGAGCAGATTGTTTAAACACCCACGTTCTTGCCAAGAGGCGGAAGCAACCCAAGCGTCCATGAATGGATGAATGGAGAAACAAACTGTGGTAGATACGTGCAACGGAATATTATTCAGTCTTGAAAAAGGAAGGAAATTCTGACACGTGCTACAACACGGATGAACCTTGAAGATATGCTAAGTGAAATCGGTCACCAGGGATGACTACTGTGTGGTTCTCCTTACGTGAGGTACCTAGAATAGTCCAGCTCATGGAAACAGAAGGTAGAATGGTGGTTGTCAGTGGCTGGGGGGAGGGAGAAATGGGGCATTAACGTTCACGGGATTTCAGTTGGGGAAGAGAAAGTTCTGGAAATGGATGGTGGTGAGAGCTGCACAACAGTGTGAATGTTTAATACCACTGAACTGTACCCTTAAAAATGGTTAAAATGGTAAGTGTTATGCCTATTTTACCGAAAAAATTTTTAAGTTGTTTTTTTTTTTTTTCAACGTTTATTTATTTTTGGGACAGAGAGAGACAGAGCATGAATGGGGGAGGGGCAGAGAGAGAGGGAGACACAGAATCGGAAACAGGCTCCAGGCTCTGAGCCATCAGCCCAGAGCCTGACGCAGGGCTCGAACCCACGGACCGCGAGATCGTGACCTGGCTGAAGTCGGACGCTTAACCGACTGCGCCACCCAGGCGCCCCTTTTAAGTTGTTTTTAAAGGATTTTTGAGTAAGGATGTAACAACCAGTTAATGATATTTGCCAGGGTGCGGAACAGATTTTGGCACACCTACTTGGTATTAGTCTCATATCCCTGACAACGTCAGATTCTAAAATGATATATATTTTTTTAATGTTTATTTTTGAGAGACAGAGAGAGCCTGAGCACAAGAGTGGCAGAGAGAAAGGGAGACACAGAATCCCGAACAGTCTCCAGGCTCTGAGCTGTCAGCACAGAGCACAGTGCGGGGCTTGAACTCACAAACCGTGAGACCGTGACCTGAGCCAAAATCAAGAGTCCCTACTTCACCGACTGAGCCACCAGGCGCCTCGAACTACCTTTCTTTAATGGTTACTGACTTGTATACTTCGTGCAGGACCCAGTCTAAGGAGAACATCAATTTAGCCCTGGGGTGGCTCCACAGGGAGGTACTTGTCTTAGTGGTTCTGGCTGTGTAACAGAAATGCCACAGACACGGTGTCTTATGAACAACCAAATTTATTTCTCAAAGTTCTGGAAGCTGGAAAGTCCAAGATAGGGCACTGGCACATTCAGTGTCTGGTGAACGTTCTCTGCCGTGTCCTCACATGGTGGAAAAGGGGCAAGGAATCTCTCTGGAGCCTCTTACAAGGGCACCAAACCCTAATTACCCCCTAAAGACCCAGCTCCTACTGGTCTCTACTTGAAACACCCTTTGTGTCTCCCTTGAGAAGATGCTCACACTCACCTGTTAGGTCTCAGCTTAAATATTCCTTCCACAAAGAGCCCTTCGTTGGTCCCGCCACTCTGCACCATGAGTTTTCAGAATTTTTATTGTCGAAGTATTGTTGACATATATTAGTTTCAGGTGTACAACATTAATGAGTCAACAATTCTGTACCTCACCCAGTGCTCAGCGCGGTACGTGTAGTCCCCACCTGCCACCATACGATGTTATTACATTATTGCTGATTATATTCCTTGTGCTGTACTATTCATCGCGGTGACTTATTTTATAACTGGAAGCTCACGCCTCGTAATGCCCTTCACCCTATTTTGCTCATCTCCCCACTCCCCTCCCCTCTGGCAACCACCAGGTTGTATCTGAGTCTGCTTGTGTGTTTGCTCATTTGTGTTTTAGATTCCACATACGAGTGAAATCATATGATACTTGTCTTTCTCTGGCTTACTGTGGTGTGTATCATAGCAAAGTGTTCCTTCTTAGCATTTAACCAAAGAACATGAACTCTGTGAGAGCAGGGCCATTTTCTGACTTGTTTACACTCCATTATGGGGCCAGGAGTAGATCTCAGGAGCCACTGTGGAAGGAGTAGGTAGCCAGCACCCTGTCTTCCCAGCCCCAGTTCAATGCTGGCTACGTGCTCCACAGCAGAAGCTTCGTAGGTGCATGTGGAGTCAATGACCTTGAGTTAGGATTTGCTAACATCTTCCCAAGTTCCCATAATGTTTCATTACATCCCGATTGTTCTGAAAACAACTGTTTTGTACAGTTTGCTCATGAACTCCACATACAGAGTGGTAATAGGTTGGGTAACTACACACTTGGATGATTTCTTAAACTCTCCTGTTAACAAATGATTAAGCTAATTCAGTGATTACAAACCTATGTTGTGCGACACCATAGGGCGTGGTTTTCGAAGTTTGGACCCAGGACCAGCATCATCCAAGAACTTGTTAGAAATATACTTTCTCAGGTCCTGCCCCAGACTTACAGTCTTAGATGCTCTGAATCTGGGGCCTGGAGATCTGATAAGCCCTTTAGATGATTCTTGTGCACAGGAAGTGTGAGAACTGTAACCCTAGGACATTTCAAAGTATTTTCATGTGTATTTTTTTATATGTTTCAATTTTTTTTTTGATTAAAAAAAACCCCTCAATACTTCCAGGGGAACCGGACACAAAGTTAAATCAAGTCAGGATGGTACAATAGAAGGCTGTGATACCTTTAGGACAACAGTCCAACCCGTCAGCATCTCAACAAAACGAACAAGGTATTTTAAATGTAGTAAAAGATAAGAACCATCACACTTAGAAATTGTCTTCCTTCACAAGAACTGTTATATCTGGTTATCATGGTAATTTTTCCTCAGCACAGAAGGCAGCAAAATGTCTTTCTAAATCCTTGATATCTTTCTAAGTTTGAAACTGAGTAAACTAGAATCTTTGACTTCATGGAACTTACAGAATAATGTGATATTGGATGCCTAAAAGCCCCCAAAATGTGTCATTATGAAGTGTGTCAAGGGCTCTGAAGGACTATGAAGAAGGTTTACTTATGCACAGAGAAGATACCTAATTTAGATTGGGGCAGGGCAGGACCCTTCCCTGAGTGAGTGACATTCAATCTGAGACCTGAAGAATGCTGGAGGAATTAGCTGGGCAAAGAATGCGAGTAGGGAGAATGTGTTACAGAGACATCAGCAGGTTCTAAAGCCCTGAATCAGGAGAGAGCTGTAGCCAAGCTCCCCATGGAAAGCCAGAGAATGTGGAGCATAGTGAGGGGCTGGGGCCAGATCCCACAGGGCTCCCCTCGGGAGGTGGCCTTCAAGAGTTTGACTCCTAGCCTGCGTGCAATGGAAAGCCACTGATGGGTTGTTCATAGGAGGGATGTGATCTATTTTATTTCATTTATTTCAGGTTTGTTGACAAATTTTATTTTTATCTTTCATATTCATTTATTAATTAGGCATGAGACATTTTAAAACATGAATTTTTAAAAACCCTCCAGACAGCTGGCAAACAACAGCAGGCGATCGTCAGTTTGGGGTCATGCACATGGTTTGTCCCTCTTGAGCCAACTTAACAAGATCACTCTGGCTGCTCGTGGAGCATAGACTGGCCACGTGCACGATCCAAAGCAGAGAGACTGTTAGGAGGCCCCTGGAATAATCTGGGTGAGAGATGACCTTCTGCTTTAGGGTGGTAGCAGGCACGAGGATGAGACACGGATATGTGAGATCTATTGCACAGCTACCGGTGAACTTGCTGGTGGACTTGAATGTGGAGGGTAAAAGGAAGGGAGAAAGAAGGCAAGGATGGGTTTTTGGCCGGCACAGTTGGGCCGATGGTGGTGCCATTCATTGATGAGGGCTGGGGGTGGGAGGTCGGGACCCGCTATAGGCTGAATGTTTGTGTCCCCCTCAAATTCATACATTGAAACCCACTGCCCTGTGTGATGGTCTCTGGAGGCGGGGCTTTTAGGAGGTGATTAGGGCAGGAGGGCAGAGAACTCCCTTGTTGCTTCCACCATGCAAGGCTGTCGCAAAAACACGTGAGTCCTAAACCAGGAAGAGGTTCGTCACCAGTCCCCAAGTTTGCCACCAGCCTCCAAAATGGTGAGAAATAGATTTCTGCTGTTTGTAAGCCACCCAGTCGATGGTACTTTGTTGTAGCAGCCTGAATGCAAACAGGACCCTTGTCACCCAGGGAGTTCCAGGTTTGGGGATAAATCCTTTCCTTCTTGGTCTCTTTCTCCAGTGGATATACTGTGACTTCTCCTTTATGAGTTTCATCTGCAGCAGCATGAAAGCAAAACTAGATGCAACACTGTTCCCCCCCCCCGCCCCGGCTGAAGGAAGCTCGCCTAGATCTTTCCCACTGTGGTGATCGGTTTGTGCCGAAGCCTCTTTCGCTTCTTGCACGAGGGTCGGGAACATGCTCTGCAGCCGGGAACAAAGCAAAGCACAGAGAGCTCCATACTGCTGCCTACCTGAGTCTCCAGGTGGTGTGTGGGGTGAATGTACACACTTCTGTCGTTGACCCCCTCCCCCGGGCAGGCCACGTGAAGCCCCCAACAAACGGAGATTCGACCGTGGTCTCCAGAGCGGACGCCACGACTTCCACAGTACTGAAGGCTGGAGAGAGTGATTTCTCATCACCTCTCAGGTCAAATCCAAAGTACTCCCCTGGGGCCTGGTTCTCCACCAGCTGCCCACAGCCAGCCACGCTCATGACCACGGTTTGACACTGAAGCCGGCTAGCATCCGCCGTAGACACCGCCCCTTAACCTCACCATCCCCTGGGTTTCTTCCTCTTTAATGTCTGACGCCCACCTCATTTTGGACCATCTACTTCTACCAAGCTCTTCACACCTCCACTCAGAAGGTAAAGAGGAAAAGCGTAAGTTGTTAGAAGATTACAGTCTTTGAGCAAAGCAGAAACAGTGGGAAGATGCATGGCCGCGTTTAACAACCTTTACGGTCCTGCGAGATTTTAAGTGCCTCATGGTATAAATGCAGACCTATTGTTTTTGGTTACCGGTTCTGAATGTATTTGCTGGGCATCAGTTATGTGTAAAATACCGGGGAGGGGGAGGATTACAATGAAGATCTAATCCTTGCCTTAGAGGAGCCTCCAGTCCAAGAGGAGATGGGAGACAGCAAGCAGGTCAGTAAGTAAGCAAGCAGTTAGAGCCCCCCCAGGGAGGAAGTTTCCAGGGAGGGCTCCCTGAGGGAGCCCTGTACTGAGTCCTAAAGCCACGGGGAGCAGAAACGCGTGCGGGAGGCTGGCGAGGCAGAGTGAACAGCTTGTACAAGGCTGGGAAGCAGTTCAGGAGTTCTGAGGTCTGCTGTGACAGGAACAAATGAAGTCTTGAATTTTCTCTGCTCCAGGCTGACCACTTCTTCTTCCTCTCCTTCTGACGTCCCGTCACAGTGTGGGTCCTGCTGCCCAGAAGAGGCACAGGAAGCAGACCTCTTTTTGTATCCAGGTTGGAAGAAAAGATTCAGGTTTCCAAATGGAGGTATCTAGGGGCGACTGGGTGGCTCAGTCAGTTAAGCGGCGAACTTCAGCTCAGGTCATGATCTCATGGTTCATGAGTTCGAGCCCTGTGTCGGGCTCTGTGCTGACACCCCGGAGCCTGGAGCCTGCTTCGGATTCTGTGTCTCCCTCTCTCTCTGCCCCTACCCTACTTGCCTGCTCTCTTTGTCAAAAATAAACATTAAAAAAAAAAAAAGAACAATTTCAAATGGAGATAGCTATCCAAATTACAGGACATACTATTTGCCACCTAGGACAGAAAGGGACCAGAGTTTGAACAGCCAATTGAATAGCACTTTAAATAGCACACTGGGAAGAAAAATCCTTCCCACCCTCTCAAAAATTAGTGGATGTGGCAACAGATGACTCCTAATAAAAGTTCAGAAGTGGGCGGTGGGGGCATATTGGCATGTTGAGTTCTCTCCAGATCCTCCAAATCTGAGAGCCTCGAGCGTTCTCATAGAAGTAGTCACAGGGTGAAAATTCCACGTATGGATTTGGGGTTGCATATTGTTGTGACTTTAATATTTGTGAGATGGACTTTTCTTCCCCCCTCTTCCAGACAGGATTCCTGTGACTAGTCACTGTAATTCTGCTTTAGTGCCGGTTTTCTTTCCATCACTCGAGAATGTCAGCAACACTAGCGAATCTCCAAGCAGGTGATACTGTATCACACCTAAAACTTAGGCTTGGCCGAAATCTGAAGTCCACAAGACGAATTACAGACTTAAGTGAAAGCCCTTAGGTACTTAACAGCACAAAAATTTTCCATTACAAATACTGTTTTTCCTCTTTCTTAATTAAAAAAAAAAAAATGCCTTGAGGGGGCTTTGGATTTCCAAGCCTTCCAGATCAAAGATTTCTTCAGCCCTCTGAATTATAGGAATGTTAAAAACAAAAACAAATCCTTTTCCTGCTATAAAATCCTTGCCATGTTTTTGTCTTTATGTAACTCAAAACGGCTGAACTAAAATATGAGGCTGGTGAGTTTTGTTCAAAACCTAAAAACTCATCCGAAATGGAGTAGTTAAAAGTTTTGAAAGTGTCATTCTAATCAGTCTGTCCCAAGAACAAATTTTACTAGAATTTATCTTATTTGATGATCCTCGAAATTGCAAAATAGCACTTAGAATAAAACAACGTATGGCTAAGGATACCGCAATGTTTTAAACTGTTTGTTAAAGTGATTCGGGATCAAAATTTTAATAATTTGGGCACGGTGGTGGTGATGGCCAGTATAATTTTCCTCTGAGTCTGTATACGCCCTTGGCTACTATGTTTCCTTTTCACCAGACGGTGGCCAAAAGAGTGAACTGTTAGTTTCAAAAGCTTTTGCAGAAAGTAGAGGCTTTTTGTAAAGCAGTAGTTTAGAGTTGTGAGTCCGCCGATGGTTTTGGTATAAGGCGCAACTCTGAGCCTACAAGAAAGAGACAGTTTTGAACAGGGTGTGTGTTGTGAGCTTATCAGCCGCCTGGCATATAGCACCTTGCCTGACAATTTACTACGTGGGCGATAAGTGGTCTCAGAATTTCAGCACTTTGAAAATGAACTCCTATTTGCTTTGTCACTAGAGAGATGTCTACGATTATGCTCATGCTAATAAAAGCACTACAGGGCGAACTCTGTGCTCCTGTGCATGGAGACATCAGTGGCTCATGTGCCCTCTGACATGAGACTTAAGGCACTTCGTATATCTAACAGGTATTTGTTGCCAATTTCCTGACATGTTACCTTAAAAAACTTTTTCAAATAGCCTTTTTTGGGGGTGCCTGGGTGGCTCAGTCGGATAGGCCGGCTCCAGATTTCAGCTCAGGTCATGGTCCCAGGGTTGTGGGATCGAGCCCCACATCGGGCTTCACGCTGAGTGCAGAGCCTGCTTGGGATTCTCTACCTCCTTCTCTCTCTCCCTCTGCCCCTCTCCCCAGCTTGTACTCTCTGTCTAAAATAAAATAGTTTTAAAAAAATGAAAAAATAGATTATTTCTAATTATTAGAAATGTATCTTAGAGAAAAATTGGGAGACCAAAAAGGTAAAAAAAAAAACCAAACCATAAACATAAAAGAGTTTAAAAATCCCACCATTTTATTTTCTTCATGTCAATTTATATGTTGTTGCATTTGCTTTATGAGAATGCATTTACATACTTGAGATCAAGCTGCATCCAAAATTTCTACTTTTTTTTCTCAAAAACAACCATTTTCTCATGTTACTCTAAGTTTTGTATCATCGTCTTAATGAACACATGTTCTTCTGTTATGGGACATATATTTTATAACCATTCTGGGACAGTCAAGTTGCTTCCAGGATTTTGGTATCATGAATAAGCCTGCAGTTCACATCCTTTTTTTTTTTTTTTTTTTTTTTTTTCCATAAACTCTATGAGTTTGGGGCTCAAACTCAAAACCTTGAGGTCGAGTCGCATGCTCTACCCAACGAGCCAGCCATGCACCCCTGCAATTCACACCTTTGTACTTAAAACTATTTGATATTGCTGTGTTAGACAAGGATGTTAGCTTCCAAGTCACAAGCAATCAATTTGCCCTGGCTTAAGCAAAAGAGGAAATGTATTAGCTCGCATAGCTAAAAAGCTAGGGGTGGAGATGGGCTTCAGGCATGGCGGGACTCAGGGGCTCGATGGTGTCTTCCAGAATACATCTTTCCGTTTCCTGGATCCGCTTCCCTCTGTGTCAGTTTCATTCTCAGCCTTGCTCCTGTACAGTCTCTGAGAGGAAAGACTGCCACTCTTTCCCAATATTTCCACTAGGAGTCCCACGATTGAGACTCATTACCATGACTTGGGTCAAACACCTTTCCCTGAGCCTGTCACGGGGCCCAGGGTGAAGGAATGTTCTGGTTAGCCTTCAGGACATCCCCGCTCCCTCTTCCACCTCACCCCCTGCCACCCTCACTCTGCACACCCGGACTCTGATGTTCCTTGAAGCCACCAGCCTGACCGTCAGCCAGGCCCACTGCCTCACACACTCTTCCCTCTGTGTCCCCCGGGCTTGCTGCCCCCTCACTTCCTTCAGCCTACACTCAGGACTTCCCGGACCACCTCACCTCTTCACTCTGTCCTCTCTCTGTGCTATTTCTCTCCAGAGACTTACACCTACCTGATGTCCTGCTATATATTCATGTGGCAAATGTTTGAATTATTTGTCTTCATGGGAACCACTAGGCTGTCACTGTGAGCAGCTCTACCCAGCCCTCAATAAATATCTGTCAAGTGAGCTAATAAATGAGTTTGGCAGGCCATGGATGTACCCGTCCGTAGGGTCAGCCTCCCCTACTGATACGAAATACTTGCAGCAGTGGTGTGATTCCCCAAAGAAAATGGGCAGCCATGCCCAGATGGCAGGGAGAACTGGGTGCTGGACCAACCAAACACTGGGGCCCATGACCATTTCACATCTCTTTCAAAAGCAAAGTGCCAGGAATAGGACTTAAAATACAGATGTGAATGCTTTGAGTTTCTTTTTTTTTTTCTTCTGATTTGTAAAAATGTGTATTTTGAGAGAGAGCACAAGCAGGGGAGGGGCAGAGAGAGAGAGAGAGGGAGACACAGAATCCAAAGCAGGCCCCAGGTTCCAATGCTCAAACCCACAAACCGTGAGATCATGACCTGAGCCAAAGACCGACACTTAACCAACTGAGCCACCCAGGTGCCATTTGAGTTTCTTGATGTGTAAACTAGCTCCCCTATTAAAAAAAAAAAAAGAAAAAGACTCTCCTCATAGCAGACAAAATAATCTTTCTTCAATGCAGACGGCATCACACCCTTCCCCAACTTAACACGGATAGCTCCCCATTGTACGGTGTATAATGGAAGAAGCCGGCTGTGGCACCCAGGCCCGCACAATCCAGTCTCAGCCTGACTCCTCTGCAGCCCCGGAACCCACACCTTCTCACCGGGGGACCCTCCGGCCTCTGCTGGCCTCTCTGCCTGACCCCCACCTACCCTGTCAGCCTCAGGCCTCAGCTCCAACATCCCCTCAGGAGACCCTTCCTTGACCGAACAGGGCTCCTCTTTCACCTGCTTCACACACATGGGTGTCTCTTCCTCACCCCATCAGCACCCTGTCACCTTATTTATTCTGTCTCCAGCTCTAGAATGTAAGTTCCGTGGGGTCCTTTTCTTGCTGTTCTGGAGCTCCAAACTGGTACCTGGCATGTCGAAGGCCTTCAGTGAATTTTTCTTAGAAAAAAAAAAAAATGAGCAGGTTGCTCACCAAGAGGGTTACAGCAGCTAACACCCCCATGGGCAGTGAGAATGCTCATTTCATCTCCCATCCTGTTGAGATGAAACAATTTGCTTAGAATACAGCCCAAGAGATGGATTTTTTTTCAAAGGTAGTTCTCAAAATTTATTTACTGTTCTTTTTCTTTTTTTATTGAAGAGCTGGAATCTTGGGGAGGTCCTGACTGCGTGGGTCCTAGAGGAGAAGCACCGGGGCCGTTTTTGAGCATAGCCTGCCCCCATTTGAGGCCAGGCACTCTGTTCCAGCCAGGTATGTTCCAGCAAGGCCCCAGGAGGGTTCCACTTTCTCATCCGGTTTGAGCACAGCCCGAATCTTCGTGCTCACTGTGTAACTAGGAAAAAAAGGTGCCCTTTTGTTGCAGTGGGACTCAAGGGAACTTTCTCAAACTGTTACAGTGGCTAAAAATTAGTGAGTTAATCCGCTCAAGTGTTTGGGATGTGGTCAGGCGTCATTTGTGTGCATTCCCATCCCAAATTAGCCAATCGTGTTGGTATTTTGATGGACAGAACCCCCTCTAGTCTGTTCACTGTTAACATCAGAGTACGTATATTTTTGTACATGGATTTTTTTAAAGAACTTTAAACTAAAAAAAAAAAAAAAAAAAACTCTTGCAAAAAGAATTGACCTATATAAAAAGCATTTAATATAGAGAACACAGAAGCACCTTCCACCAGGTAAAAGTCCCGATGACATTTATCTGATTGCACTAGTCACATCTCTCTTTACCTGCAGAGAATTTGTTTGAATATAAAATAACAAACTTCATGTCCCCATCTTCTTCATACACATCTTCAGCATCCCTCAACCTGAGGATCACATTTAATTCAGCAGAATAATGATTGTGCTCATAGAAAGAAAAGAGATCATCCAAAGTCTTCTAGTTTAAAAATAGCACCATTGGAGAAAGAGGATATGTCTTCTAAGTGCAAAGTCCCAAGGCAAGTGATTTACTGCAGTTCATGCAAAGTAAACACTGAGTGGCTGATGTTCTGAACTTCCCTGTGATCGGGGGTAGAAAACAGAAGTAAAAACAAACCAAAACAAAACAGAAAGGCAAACAATAACTTTGGAGAATCAAAAGACACACACACACACGCACGCATCCCTGCCAGAGTGTGTTCTTTGTTTTCTGCCCGTTGTATCACCAGTCAGGGACCTCGACCACGAAGGGTGTCTTCACGTCTACCTTGCCACTGCTGACGATGGTGCAGTTGGTGAGCGGACGGTCATGCCCATCAGTTGGCTGCAGTTCTATGGAGTGGACCACTGTCTAGGAAAGACAAGCAGACCCATGGCTCGCTTCTGACTGGCAACCATGGCGGTCAGAAGGTGAAATCGCTGCTGCCCAGTCTGAAAGCCCAAGTGGGAAACCAGGGTTTTTTTTTTGTTGTTTTTAGTTTTTTTTCTTTTGTTTTTTCGTTTTTGCTTTTTATTGGTTTTCTCCACCGCCCCCCCCCCCCCCACCGGCCTTGGTATGATTTCAAGAACCACACAAGCCAACCATGGTAAACTTACCATATTCAGGAAATTTACATATAACAGAATAAAATGTATCCACTCCCTTGCTAGTGAAAGAACGTATTTGTGAATTTCCCTCTTTTAATTAGCATTTTATATTCTAAACATAATTAGATATTTTTGTACACACATGGCTCTCATGAAATACATTTCTTCCTGCTTCACACCCGAAGTAAGAGTTAATTAACGTGGAGCAGGGATCAGTTTCTGCTCTGCCCTGTAAACGGTCCAGGCGTTAAGAAACCAGGTCAGAAGGCAGCCTTTAGAAGCGGAGCGGGGTCTGGGTTTGTCCATTTTCAAGCCGACCCCAGCCATTAACCTCCAGGTTGAGTTAGAGGCCCCAGCCCCACAGTGGCGTGAAAGCCCTATCTCTACCCGGGAAGGCTGCACACACCTGATGCTTCACACTGAAGGAGGGAGGATTTGTCCAGGACTAGGAATACTGGCTTCTGACCTGCTTCCCACACAGGGTTGAGACAAAGAGGGCAACAGTACGAAACACACACACACACACACACACACACACACACACACACACACACACGATTGTTTCCTTCTGGAGAGAAACGTCTGGTGATTTTTTTTTTTTTTTTTTTTCTGGAGAGAATATAGTTGTCATTAATCTCTCAAAGAAGTCTATGACTCAGAATGTTAAGGACTGTTCCTCTGAGACCAGGCAGGTCTCCTAGGATGCACCCCAGTGGGTGGAAGGAATTCAGTGCAGTCAGTTACAGCCATAAGAAGATCGAGAGGTCAGAAGATCTAGAAAAACCGTGACCAGAAGAAGAAAACACAACACGTGCACTCTTCATTCTCTCACGGGTTAGCGTGATGTATTCCACAACACTCATTGCGGGAATGTCTGAACCAGTTTACTTTTAAACTGTTCAAAACCTGGTTCGGCCCACTGGTCAAAAACCCAGGCTGGTTGAACACACGCACACCCCCGTTCGGCTCACGCCAAGAACAGCGTTCCCTAAGACGCTGGCGGAGTGGTGCACTTGTGACTGGGTAAGAATACAGTTCTGTGAGGACAGTGATGTCTCGCGAGAACACAGGCGTGTTCTTTATTGTGACAGGATGTAAAGTGAGCTGCGAAGTCATCCTTGTTGGCCATATTTCATCTCACTCTCCCGTGAGAACCCTATCTTCAGCAGTGCAGGCTGAATACTTGCTTGCTCTGTGGGTTAGGTTCTGAGGGGGGTCAGCTCGGTTCCTGGCTTTTCGATGGGCAGAATCAGGATAGCGGGGAGAAGGTGGGGAAGAATCGCCATAACGGAGCTAACGTTTGGAGGGAAGAGGCAGAACTCGGACCTGAGAATGAAACAAAAATATGGAAGAGGGCAGGGGAGTCAAGAATGGTCCAGGGTTGGGGTGAGCGGACCTTACAGCTGCTAGTTTAGGAGTTGGGAGAGCTTCTGTGGGCAGCTAGCTGCTAAGGAGAAGTGTTGGGAACTGAAGAGAGTAAGGATTTTAAGACGTGTTCCCAGGGATTAGGAGTCGGACCTCTCTGCTATTCTTTCAGACAGACCAGCAGAAATCTGAGTTCTCTCTAGCAGTTTTGGTTGCTGTACTGTGACTTCGAAAGTGACCTGTTTGTGTCCTGAAGCACCTGGGGCTCAGTGTCCTTTTTTTTAACAGTTTATATTTAATTGTGGTAAGAAACACATAACATAAAATGTACCATCTTATCTATTCCTACATGGACAATGCAGCAGTCTTACGTATATTCACAGTGCACAGCTCATGGGCAGAACTTTCTCATCTTGCAAAACTGAAACTCTGCACCCACTGAACACCAACTCCCATTTCTTCCTCCTTGCCAGCCCCTGGCAACCACCATTCTCCTTCATGTTTCCGTGCATTTGACTACTTTAGATACCAAAGTAGAATCATCCGGTCTTTTTGTGACTGGCTTATTTGACTTAACATACTCAAGGTTCATCCACGTTACACGTTACAGGATTTCCTTCCTTTTTAAGGCAGAATATTATTCTACTGTGTACACATATGGGACCCAAGTCTTATTTGGTTACATTAAAAAAGTTTTCATTTATATCAAGTAGTAAGATAAATTAAGTACTCAGTGTTTCCACGTCAAGTCTCCAGCTTTTGCCCCGGTGATCCTAACAGTCAGAACACCACAATATGGGGCGCCTGGGTGGCTCAGTCAGTTAAGCCTGTGACTTTGGCTCAGGTCATGTTCTTGCGGTTCATGGGTTCGAGCCCCGCATGGGGCTCCGCGTACTGACAGCTCAGAGCCTGGAGCCTGCTTTGGATTCTGTGTCTCCCTCTCTCTCTGCCCCTCCCCCTACTCGCGCTCTGTCTCTCTCTCTCTCAAAAATAAACATTAAAAAAATTTAAAAAATAAAATACCAGTTTATTCACCTCTGAAGAAGCCAGTCATCATATAATGATGAACCTCTAACAGACACATTTTAAAGTGAAAATAAATCACTGAAAAGTCCTTCATTATAAATAGAAGGCTTTGTATGAGAAATAATAACATATCAAGTTACCATTCCATCAAGGACTTTTCCAAATACCACATGTTTGCCGTCCAACCAGGTGGGCTTGGTCAAGGTGATGAAGAACTGAGAGCCATTGGTATCAGGCCCAGCGTTGGCCATGCTGACCCACCCGATGCCATAATGCTTCAGTTTGAAGTTCTCATCTGGAAATGTCTCGCCATAAATGCTTATACCTGGGTGAGACAGAGTGGAAAAAAAAAAAAGAGAATCTGGAGAATCACCAGATGTTATATGAAAGTAAATTCTTCAAAGGGAGACATAAGGTTTCAATAGAATTGGTTAACCTCTGGAGGTGGGGATGGGGAAAAGATGGTAAAACAAAGGAGGTGATACAATTTGGCTCTAGACACTCAGATAAACACAAAAGACGTGGAAGTACCGTCTGGCCTCCAAGCAAGACCCCAACGTTGGCTAAGCCAACAATTCACTCTGAACTAAGGAAGAGAAGGGCAGGATGATATCGTAGAGCCACATGGAAAGGCGGGTGAGCCATCCTCCTGGCTCAATCTCTGTCCGGAGTTTCAAGTCACTTGTCCTGTGTCACTCCTACCTTAGCACCCAACTGTGATGCAATTAGCACTTGCCACCCTCAGCTAATTCTCACAGCCCTACAGAACAGGTATTCTCAATCCCATTGTGAGTGAGGCAACAGGGGTTCCAAAGTTTGAAAACTGCACAGCAGAACTGGAAAGTCAGAGGACTTTCTGTCACTAAAGCTGCTGCTCCCTCCTGCATCAGCGCTCCGAGCAAGGGCAGCCCGCCAGGAGGTCATCAGGCACGATGACCTCCGGTCTCATCAGGAGACAGAGGGTGGTGGCAACCGGAGCACCCAGCGATCCAACCCCTGAACAGAAGAACCAGACACAGGCGTGTGGACTGGAGTTCTGGCAAAGCCCCAAGTGGAGCGGAACACGGTTTCCCCACACGACAGCGGGAGAGACCATGAGAAGTGTCTGCTCTGTCCTCTCCCACCTGGAACGCCTGCCACGCCCGCCTCCTCCGCCTCCCCTTCTGCCGGGCTCCTTATCCCTCGCTTGCCAACCTTAACATCCTGGCTCAGTTAGACGGACCAGGAGTGGGTGTCCAAGGCAAGCGATTCACAGCTGACTGGTCAGGGACAGACGAGGTGGCCTGGAGAAAGCTCTGCTCACAGAGAGATCGAGACTGAAGTGAAGGGATCCGAAAGGTCCTCCCTCCAAAACTCAGAGAATTTTAACTCAAGACGTGCGTGGACATTTGCACACGTGCATGCACACACACAGCAGGGAAGGAAAAGAGAGGGAGAAAAAAGCAGGAAAGCGGCCACAGGAAAGCTCAGTCACTGTTCCTGCCTGGCCCCAGGGCGGGACCCTGAGATGATGCGGGTCTCAAAGGACACTGCCACCGGACCTGCAGGCTTTTCCAGAGAGGCCCAGCTCTGCAGCAGCGGGGGCTTGCTTCCCCAGGCATCCACCCTGGCTGGCCCCACTGACCCGAGTCACCCAAACCACTTCTCTGCTCCACTCTACATCCCCATACCCCTGTGGCATTTTGGCAGGGAGTGAAAGTAACTCTCCCGAAGGACCCGGCCAATCCGAGGGCTGAATGGTCACCATTTTGTTACAGATAAGCCATGGCGGTAAGCATACACTTAGCAATAGTGCTTGCACATGGCCCGAGTGTTTCTTTAAAAAGTTAGCAATCTAATACCCATCAAAGCAAGTTATTTGCTGAACTGGAAATCTTAAACCTGAACGAAACTGAAATCCTAATGTGGTTGTAGCTATGGTGTGTGTCCAGGTCATAAACTCCCGGCGATCCCGAGGGAATACGTTCCAGGGAGCTGGGCACCTGCAATCCGCAGTGAGGAACCACAGCCTCGGGGATATCCGACGTTGCGTAAGTTTAATTATTTGTGCTTCGCAGGGCTCTGCCTTTGTTTACAAAAGCATATGTTATAATTTTGACAACTCCTCTGTTACTTTTTATTATTATTGTTGCTGGAAAAGCTGACAACAAAATGAAAGAATTTTGAAAGAAAGGGGTAAAGCCACCTGTAATCCTGCCTCCTAAATTCCAGCCTCGCCCTCCCAGAGTGGTGGCCTCCCCTGCAAGTTCTCCTCTCCCGCATCCCCGTCTGAGGCTGGCTGCCACCCCAGCCTGCACACGGTGTTATACTCAACCTTTCCTTCCTGTGTCAGATAGCCTTCTCTACTGTTGCAAACTGGGAGTCTAGCATTTTAAAAACTGCACAGTGGTCTACTGGATGAATATATCTCCACCACGAAAAGATAAGGAACACCAAAGCAATACTGTTTAAAATTAGGAAGCCTCCAGGTCACCATCTCGCAGTTTGTGAGTTCAAGCTCTGCGTCAGGCTCGGTGCTGGTGGTGTGGAGCCTGCTTGGGATTCTCTCTCCCTCTCCCCCATGTGTTCTCTCTCTCTCAAAATAAATTTAAAGAAAGATAAAAAAATAAATAAATAAAACTAGGAAGCCTCGCTCATTCACACCTAGGACTAGATTTTGGTAGATGAGGTCCTCCCCCCGCCCCCGCCCAAACCCTGTGCTTCTGAAGAATTAGTCTGGTGGTCTTGATGAATTGGTTTCCTGAACCTGGGAATTCGCTTCATGGGGTGGATACGCTGACTTGATCTGAGGTGTCAGTTTGGTAGACAGAAAAGGAAAAATGCAAAAGACAGCGTTACCGCCGGTGCCGTCCCCACTGGTGATGTCTCCTCCTTGAATCATGAAATCTTTGATGACGCGATGAAATGTGCTTCCTTTATATCCGTAGCCTTTCTAAAGAGATTATGTCAATTGAATATATGAGTAGGTATAACCCACACCAAAAGATAAACCCCAGCGTTTATCTGGAAAGGACACAATGAGAAAATGACACGAGCTATCGGCAGAACCTGAAGAGGTCCCTGCAACAAGGTACTAATAGAAATGTTCTCATTAGCAGACCCAAAATAAAGAAACCAACTGTGGAAGTCAAGGATTAATGTGAATAAGTGAAAACAGAGCAATCTGCGTTTTCATATGATGCAGTTCCCCTCAATTTCTAGAACCCCAAGGACACAGGGTGCCCAAAGAGTAAGATTTTGTACAAAAATAAAGTAAAATACTGTTAAGACGTCCCGGGTTCATTGGACCTGCTAATTCCACACTTATTTTCCTAGAAAACATCTGTATTTACGCTGGGCTTAAAAGAAGGGAGATCCCATTTTGTGCACAGTTAAGGGACCCACAGCTGAGACCTACCTCGCCTGTGGCCAGAGCGACAAAATTTTCCACAGTCTTGGGCACAACCTTTCCAAAGAGGCCAATCACAATTCTGCCAACATCTTTGTCTCCGATCCTCACATCAAAGAAGACCTGCGTGTGGTTGAACCGGCAGAGCACAGGCACAAGGTAAGAGAAGGTTAAAATCTGAGAACGCATCGCTATGCGAAAGGCCTCCCTGCCCCCACAGCAGCTTATAAGGGAGCCCTAAAACCCTCGTGTGGGTGCAAGGCACCTGTAAACATTCATTCCACAAGCACTCAGTGAGCCCCCGCAGGCCGGGCCCTGTGCTAGGTCCTGGGTCTGAAGTTGGTCAGCCAGTGAGGTCTCTGAGAAAACTCCATGCCCCCCTCCCCGGCCCCCACACACCCCCGACCGCACAGCTGCCACCTCCCATTTCCCAGCTCTGTGCTCTTCCAGAAGGGTGACGCTCCAAATCTTGGCAGGAGAGAAAAACTGGTGGAGAGAGAAATCGTCTAACCATCCAGATTTATTTTTGTGTGACTTCAAACAGGGCCCAATTCCCAGTGAGTTCTCATAGACATCTGCTGTCAAGGGAACTGTAAGACATCAGAACGCACAGCAAGTTCTCCGAAAGGCCTGCCACTCCCCTGCGAGCCCTGTGAGGCTCCGGCTCCCCAGCCTCATCCAGAGCTCCCCCCACCCCCACCCCCGACAAAACCGTTCACCCTGGGGACTCCACCGCTGAACTCAGGGGTCATGCTCCCGAAATTGGGGGGTGGGTGACTGCGTTCTCTCTTTCTGTCACCACATTTTAGAGCAGATAAAAGGAAACACAGACCCACAATGAGTGAGTCACTTGTGTGGATAAACCTTAGAAAGTTCTCTTAAACTATGTTGTAAAAAACTGTTCCATCCGAGGGGTGCCTGGGTGGCTCAGTTGATTAGGCGTCTAACTTTGGCTCAGGTCGTGATCTCACAGTTAATGAGGTCGAGCTCTGCGTCAGGCTCTGTGCTGACAGCTCAGTGCCTGGAGCCTGGAGCCTGCTTCGGATTCTGGGCCTCCCTCTCTCTGCCCCTCCCCCACTCACACTCTGCCTCTCTCTCTCTCTCTCTAAAATGAGTAAACATTAAAAAAAATAAAAAAATTGGGGCGCCTGGGTGGCGCAGTTGGTTAAGCGTCCGACTTCAGCCAGGTCACGATCTCGCAGTCCACGAGTTCGAGCCCCGCGTCGGGCTCTGGGCTGATGGCTCAGAGCCTGGAGCCTGTTTCCGATTCTGTGTCTCCCTCTCTCTCTGCCCCTCCCCCGTTCATGCTGTGTCTCTCTCTGTCCCAAAAATAAATAAACGTTGAAAAAAAAAAAAAAATTAAAAGTACCTGTTCTGTCTGAAACGAAACCACCCACGTTTTTGCCTCACAGATCACCGTGTTACAAGGATTCTGGGCTGGAATGCTTGAAAAGGCTACCAAGTCGAAGGGCATTCTATTAGCAAGTTTAGATTATATGAACCAATTTACGGTTTGAATGGGTAAAAAAAGACATTCAAGAGATAGCTTTAAAAAAATGTAAGAAGGGTTGTCAGAGGAAAAAGATGTCTTACAGTTTAGAAAAATCATAAAGTAAAGACTGTGAAGCGTTAGTCCAAGACAAGAGCTTCTGCCAATACATCAGCACGTCTGTCATGGGGTGATGTGATATTTAGTGTTCCGTGTGGCATTTGAGAGTTTTTACGTGGCCACAGCAGCCAAAACCGTATTATTATTTATACGGCACAACTTGATAGAATGTATAAGAGACCGGGCCCTTGAGGTGCGGCGATGCACTTGAGGAGAACAAGTCAATGCAGCTGGGGGACAGGAAGCTGCATGAATGTGCCACAAGCCCGGTCGTGCAGAGCCCACGTCGCAGAGAAGCCATTTCTCCAAAGTGATTTACAAGCCAACGAGAGAATTCAATGATGGGCAGTAACGAACCAGCATCTGGAAAAGACTCAGGGACACAGTCTTCTAGGGACACCATACAAGACGCTAGAAAAGCCTGCCAGACTTGTAAAATAAAGAAAAGAAAATATCGCCTTTGAGTGTTGAGACAGCACGAAGAAGAAAATGTGGGAGGGCAGCAGAAGATGAAGAAGAGGGCTTGTCACCCAGCAAAACGCGTCAATAAAAAAATCTGACTTTCTTACGTGCGGCCCAGCACACATACTAACAGCTTTTTCCCCCAAACTGAGCTTTCAACTTCATGACTGACAGCACGAAAACACAGCAGAGTTTTCCTGACTCCAGTGGAAATGATAAAGTCAAATCTTACTCGGGCAACAAGCGCGTGAGGGGCCAGAGGAGGCCCAGAGGGGGGCTGAGGGCTGAGGGCAGGCATCCTGGAAAAGGCGTGATGGGGAGCAAGCCTGGAGTGGGGGGACTAGAAGGATCATGAGCCCCACCTGGCAGAGCTCCTGAAATGTGGTCTCTGCGCACAGAAGCAACAGGGAGAGAATCTCACCAGTTTCAGAAGGAAGGCTGCGGCTATGAGATCTGGGTTTTGTTAGGCAGTAGAAAGGGAAGTAACAGGATCCAGGGAAGACGGGGGATATTACTCAAGCTGGGGGGAGGAGAATCTGGGAGCTCTTAGATCAGGGAGGAGGAGGAGGGGGGGAAGAGGGGGTGGGGGAAGGGGAGGAGGGTAGGAGGGGGAGAACAGGGGGGAGGAGAGGGGGAGGAGAGGGAGGAGTAGAGGGGGAGGAGAGGGAAGAACAAGAAGAGAAGGAGGGGGAGGGAGGGGAGAGGAGGAGGAGGGGGAGGAGAGGGAGGAGGGGGAGGAGTAGAGGGGGAAGAGAGGGAAGAACAAGAAGAGAAGGAGGGGGAGGGAGGGGGGAGGAGTAGAGGGGGAGGGAGGGGAGAGGAGGAGAGGGAGGAGGGAGAGGAGGAGGAGAGAGAGGGAAGGAAACAAACAGGACCTAGTCAGTGATGTCTCGGCACTGTGCCTACATGTCTCACGTGTCTCGTATAATTGATCCTCCCACATCCTTGGGCGAGGGGCACGTGCTGTCATCACCGATTAACACACGAGAAAAGTAAGGATGAGGGAGGCTCAGTGATTGACCAAGGTTTCCCAGCCGGGAGCAGGAAAGCCAGCTCTGCAGTCCCAGGTTACACCTAACTGGACTGCGGTTAATCCTGGCTCTCTCGGGCCAGGCAGGGGACCCTTAAAGGGCAGAAACGGTATTTTTAGGTCCCCAGTGCTTAGCACAGCGTCAGCTCGAGCGGGTCCTCAAAACGTGACTAGTTCAATGCCAGGTGATGTTACAGGAGGACCAGGGCACACATGTAGACAGAGGGTGCAGGGGACCCAAGGCAGACCCTATCACCCTAAGATCATCTCCAACTGCTGCGTGCCCTTGAGAAGCGGACAAGCGGTGAGGCTACAGTCCCACAGAAAAGAAAAAATGTATATATAAGTAGGTGTAACATAATGGGAAATCAGGTTTATAACAAGACAAGTACAGATGAAATGTTATGGTTGGAGGTGATGATTATCTATCTGTGCAGATCAGGGTGGGCTTCCTGGCCGAGGTGGCATCTGAATTCCACACTGCCCTTCAAGAGTAAGCACCTCAGTCATTTCTTTTATCCCCTGAGGGCTACTTTTGAAAGTCATTTGAAAATGATGGGCCACTGGAGGTGGGCAAAGAGGTTAGAGGGAAGAGGCACTCGGAGCCCGATCCAAACCCCTGTTGGGTTAATCCTGCTTCCCTTTCCAGAGCAACCAGGGGGGATGCAGGGAGGATCTGTTCCGGAGATGACCACTCCTTTCAGGGCTGCAAGTTCACAGGAAGATTAATACGGTAACGTGAATAACAGTAACAACTGGCCTTTTTAATCACCACTAAGCACTTTACCTGCTTTATCACATCTAATACACAAAAGCCCGGAGGGTAGATAGTATCTCTGTCTCCACTTACGGAGGAGGACACAGAGCCTCACACAGGAGGTCACCAGGCCATAGCCACTTGGCCCCTCCATGCTGTAGAAAGTGCCAGCGTGCTGTGCCGTTGGGCAGTTAGGAAGATGGCAGCATTATTCTCCCCACTCTAGGTGCCTGACCTTGCACACACCCCAGGGCATCTGCTGAAACAGCCAGGGCTGCACATGCCAATCCAGCGGATTTTGAGACCGGTGAGCCAGAGCCTGGACCTGAGGCTCTCCGGCTGGGCTGAGCAGGTGGCTGAGGCGGTGGCCGGTGAGTGCCACTTTAGGCCTTGTGGGTGACAGAGCCTCCCACCTCTCTTATAACAGATTCCTACTTTTTTTTTTTTTTTCAACGTTTATTTATTTTTGGGACAGAGAAAGACAGAGCATGAATGGGGGAGGGGCAGAGAGAGAGGGAGACACAGAATCGGAAACAGGCTCCAGGCTCTGAGCCATCAGCCCAGAGCCTGACGCGGGGCTCGAACTCACGGACCGCGAGATCGTGACCTGGCTGAAGTCGGACGCTTAACCGACTGTGCCACCCAGGCGCCCCCAGATTCCTACTTTTAAACGAAATCAGACGGAAAGGAAAAAGACTGATGGGGAAAACACTAGTGCCAGTTAATCTACTTCTCCCGACTCAGAGAGTTTTTAAGGTCTCTATTTTCCAGTAGGTTCAGTTGTTTTAAAAAGTCCACTGAAAAAGTCATTCGACAGGGTCAAATCTGCAGAAGACTCACCTACACAATTAGCTTTTAGAATTTAATGACAAATTTGGTAGGAAAGAAAAGGACATATATTAAAAATTCTGAGAGTGGGGGCGCCTGGGTGGCTCCATCGGTTGAGCGTCCGACTTCGGCTCAGGTCATGATCTCACAGCTCGTGAGTTCCAGCCCCGCGTCACAGCTCTGTGCTGACAGCTCGTAGCCTGGAGCTTGCTTTGGATTCTGTCTCTGTCTCTTTCTGCTCCTCACTCGCTTGTGCTCTCTCTCTCAAAAATAAACATAAAAAAAAATAATTCTGAGAGTAGAGTGCATGCAAACTTCCTCAGTGACAGCACCCTAGCCTAGGGGCTAAGAGGCTCCAAATCTTCCCCTCCTGCAGCCACCAGCTTCCTCCCCTCTTGGCCTCCCTTCTAGAAGTTCCCAACCCAGGCTACACATCTCCAGACGTCCTGAGTCACTTGCTCTGCGGTGGGTGACCGCACCGTTAGGTTTTAAAGCTTCCCTGGCCAAGTGTGTTCCCCAGTGCTGCCAGTGATATGCTCACACTAAGAAATTGTTCACGGTTTATCTGAAATTCATACCTAACTGACAAACTTCTATCTCAGCTGGCAGTTTACTTCGTATCCCCCACTCCCTTCTAAACCGTGGGCAAATCTTGTCAGTGTTACTTAAAAAAAAAAAAAAAAAAAATCAGATCAGCCCAAAACATGGAGAGGCTGGAAGTGAAATCGGTGCTCAAAACAATCGGGCTAAGTTTCTCTCTTTCACACACGCACCCGCATGGCCTTTCTGTTCACTCGGGCTACATCAGATGTTGGGGTGATCTCCCTCTCCCCACCCCACCACCTCGCGTGGGGTCTGTGGTGGAGGATTTAGGCACTCGGCCACTAGCTCCACAGTATCATTTCCACTGGCAAACACCAGCTTTATCGTTAAAACAACTAGCAGCTGCCCCTCCTTCCAGATTCCAAGACACTGCTGCCAGTGGGTTTTTCCAGAAGTGGTGATCAAGGGCACCAAACGATTCCCTCCCTTCCTCCCTCGCTCTCTGCACCCTCCCATTATCTTCTAGCCTGGGTAAATATGCTGAAAAAAAAAAGAGCTTAAAGTGGAGAGAAACAGTTCATGGTAGATAATCACTGCCCTCCCCCCGCCCCTCCATTCCCGATAGAGATTTTAAAAGGCTGGCAGAGCTAGTCCCATCCCAAGCTCAGGGTCCAAAGTCGAAAAAAGTCTAAGCCTAAAAGCACACCTCTCCCTCCCCACCCCCAGCGGGAGGACCACGGTCCTAAATACAGGAGGAGGCCAGTCGGTCTCTAGAGCAATGCACGTAAAGCCTACCCACACACCCCCCACGCAGAAGCTGGCCCCGGGACCGCCCCCCCCACCCCAGGCCCGGGTGACAGCGGCGGCGGCTGCCCACTGCGCCCCCGCGGCTCAGAGCGCGCCTCTTCCGCCCGCCCCAATCAGCATTCTTTTCCTCCTTCTGTTCCCGAGTCCCCGCCACGCCGAAGGAAGTACTCGCGCCGGCTCCTTCCTGGAGAAAGGACCCAATAGTTCCGGAAGCTTCCTCTAGCCCCCCAGCAGGTCACGTCGGACCGGACCACCCGCCCGGGGTACTCAGTTAGTTCAAACAGCTCGGCCCAGCGCCCCCAAGTCTCCCGGGACAGCGCCGCCCCCGCGCGCCGGCAGCCCCCTCCCCCCGCCAGCCCTGCGGCCGCCTCGCTTCGCCTGCGCCCGGGAAGCCCCCCTCCTCGCCGCCGCGGACGCTGAGGACCCAGTCCCCAAACTTCCCCCATCCCCCTGGCGCGCACGAAGGCAAGTTGCTGCCCGCCGCTCAGTCACCTTGGCCGTCACCGAGGGGCCTCGCCTGCCGACGCGCGAGGCCCCCGCAGAAGGCACTTGCGCGCCGAGTCCCACGCAGAGCGCGAGAGGTAGCAGCAGCCGGGGACCCGGGCCCATGGCGAGTGGTGGCAGTGGCAGCAGCGGCTCGGGCGCCACCGCAGTCTCCGGGACCGTTGGCCGGACTCCCGGGCGGCTGCGCCTGCGCGCTCCCGGGTTGGGGGGTGGAGGCGGGGAGGATGGGATGGGGCGGTCGGGGCAGGGCCGGAATCTGGGGCGCGCCCCTCCGCAGTTCAGCCCGGCGACCCGCTGGGGACTGGGGGCGGCGCGCCGCGGAGGGCGCAGCCGGGGCTGACGGCCGCTCCTGCGGCGGGTGCGCGGGGCGCCGGGGGTCCAAGCGAGCCCGCGGGGCCCGGGGGGAGGCGCGGCCCCTCGACGCCCGAGAGCTGCAGAGCGCGCGCGGGGCATCTCCGGCAACCTACGGCGTAGGAGCGCGTTAACCCTGCCGCAAAGTTCAGGACTCCCCGCGCTGCGGGGCCGCCTGGCAACTTGCGCGCGGCCGGGTCTCTGCGGAAGGGTCCGCGTGGGTGACGCGACATCCGAGGAAGAGCCACCGCCGCGCCTGCCGGCTTCCCGTGCTCCGTCCGAGACTTTAGCTTAAAGGTTTGGACGTCTCTCAGAGCTTTGGGAGCCCTGGATGTGTTGACTCGATTGCACGTGATGAACGACCCTTCACTGAGATGATGCAAGTTGGAGATACAAGTTTTACAAACTTAAAAGTAGGTTTAGGAAGATTATTTCATGATATGGGGAAAGCTCGTTATATCCTTTAATGGAAAACTCCGGTTGCAGAATCACATGGAAATTTTGATCTCATCTGTGAAAATAAATATATAAAGGCTTTTTTTTTTTTTTTTTTTTTTTTTTTTTTAACGGTGAGAAACGTACCACAATATTTACGGTAGCTCTGGTGACAGAATTAGGGATTTTTGCTTTCTTTGTAATTTTCTGATTTCCCAGGTGTTCTATACCGAGCATGTAAGTACTTTATAATCAGGAAAATGTTATTTTAAAGCTCAGTGCTTTCTGAATTAGGACTTCAAAGGACTTTTAAAGTTTTAGAGTAATAGCTCCAAAATTAACTGCAAATTAAGAATAGTATTCTCTTGGGTTTTTTTTCCTCTCTCTCTTTTTTTTTTAATGTTTATTTTTGAGAGACAGAGCACGCCAGCCTGAGCTGGGGAGGGGCAGAAGGAGAAGGAGACACAGAATCCAAAGCAGGTTCCAGGCTCAGAGCTGTCAGCACGTGGGGCTCCAACTCAGGAACCAGGAGATGCTGCTTAACCAACTGAGCCAGCCAGGTGCCCCTGTCTTGGTTTTCCGAGTGTCTGGTGCCATGACTTTCAAACCAAGATTTTCCTTGACTAAGCAGATAGGATTCCTCTGTGTAAGTGTAGATCTAAAATTAAACTGGAACCATTTCTTATGTATAAAAGGAGTGACTTCTACTTTAGAGGGGCAGGTAGAACACTTCTGAATTTAATAGTTCAGTCCAGTGAAAGATCTAGTGGCTTTCCTCATAACCTCTCGCCCCCAATAAAGTCACCCTTCTTGTATATAAATTGTAGCAATCTAAGCATATCAGAGCACTTATCACACGGAATGTTTGTATTTATTTATCTCACTCATTACTGTAATCGTTTTTGTCTGACTCTGTTATCAGAAGGTAAGCATTACCAGAGCAGGGAGCATACCTGCTTTTACTCCTGTTGATGACACAGACCTAATACAATGTCTGGCATATAGTGATTTCTCAGTAAATATTTGTTCAGTGGATGAATCTGTCTACCTACGTTTTAAAAATCACTTGATTGTGCGGCATTTGGGTGGCTCAGTCAGTTAAGCTTCTGACTCTTGATCTCAGGGTCTTGATCTCAGAGTGGTGAGTTCAAGCTTGGTGTTGGGCTCCATGCTTGGCATGGAGCCTGCTTTAAAAAAAAAAAAAAATCACTGTATTGAGAAGGTTAATACAAATAAAGAAAAGTGCACAGAATGAAAATCAATGAATTATCACAACAAAAGCACCACTAGAACTGTCTGCCCCCAAAGAGATGGGATAGTCAACAGTTCCTTGAAAACTCCCCTTGTACCTGCTCCCAGTTACTAACACGTTCTTTCCCCCAAATGGGAACCACAATCCCGACTTCTTACGTTATGGTTTTGTTTAGTTTTTTAACTTCGTTTAGTTGGAATCTCATAGCATGTATTCTTTTGCTCAAATTTATGCTGGTGAAATGCATCTGTGTTTTTGCACATAGCTATTTTGGTGCATAGCACAAGGTAGGGATGAAATTCCATTTTCTCACCCTAGGAATATCCACTTACCCCAACACAATTTTTTGGAAAGTCTCCTTTACTAACTGCTCTGTAATGCTACTTCTGTCATGGAACAAGTGTCTCTCCATGCATGGATCTGCTTGTAGGCCCTCTCTTCTGTCCACCTGACATCTTTGTCTATCTTCGCGCCAGTATCACATTGTCTTAATGAAAATAGCTTTATAATAAGTCTTCGTATTTAGTAATGCAAATGCTGTCACCTTGTATGACAGATTCTTGGCTGTTCTTGACCCTTTCCATGTCTGTATGATCTTGAGAATCACTTTGTCATTTCCATAAAGTGAGATTTTGATTAGGGTTGCCTTGTATCTATAGATCCTTTTGGAAAGACTTGCCATATTTGTAATATTCCAGTTCATGAACATGGCATATTCCTCCATTTATTTAGGTCTTCTTTAATTTATCTCAATAAGATTTTTTTAAATTTTTCTTAACATTTATTCATTTTTGAGAGACACAGAGAGACAGAGCATGAATAAGGGAAGGGCAGAGAGAGAGGGAGACACAGAATCCAAAGCAGGATCCAGGCTCTGAGCCGTCACCACAGAGCCCGACGCAGGGCTCAAACTCACGAACAGCAAGATCACGACCTGAGCCGAAGTCGGACGCTTAACCATCTGAGCCACCCAGTCGCCCCTCTCAGTAAGATTTTATAGTTCTGTACCCAAAGGTCTTATATGTTTTTTGTTAGATTGACTAAAATGTGTTTGGGTTTGTGTGTGTGTGTGCGCTATTATAAATTATACCCTTTTAACATTTATTTTCTTGTTTGTTGCTGTTGTAGCAAAATTAATTTTGCATATTAATTTTGAATAAATCGACTTTGTTAAACTTACTAATTGTAATAATTTATCTGTGAATTATTCAGGATTTTCTACAGAGACAACTATATCGTCCATAGATAATGTGTTTTACTTATTCCTTTCTAATCTTTACATTTTTCCTTTCTTTTTCTTGTCTTATTGCACTGGCCAGGACCATCAGTACAAAAGGAAGTAACAGTAGGGGGAGTCTTTGTTTTGTGGGTTAAACAGTGTTCTCCTGAAAGATAAGTTGCAGCCCTAAGCCCCAGAATCTGTAAATGCGAGTGTAGTTGCAAATAAGGTCTTTGTTAATGTAGAGTTAAGATGAAGTCATACTGGAATAGGATAGGTGCCCTACTCCAGTGTGACTAGTGTTCTTTTAAAAAGACGAGACACAAAGACGTAGACAGAGAAGAACACCATGTGAAGACCGAGGCAGAAATTGGAATGATGCATTTATAAGCCGAGGGATTCCAAGGATTTTGGCAACCACCAAAAGCTAGGAAGAGTCAAGGAGGGATCCTCCCCCAAGGCCTTCAGAGAGAACACGGCCAGGCCAATGCCTTGATTTCAGACTTGTAGCCTCTGGAATTGTGAGACAATAAATTTCTGTTTTGAGCTGTCAGTTTGTGGTAGTTAGTTATAGCAGCCCTAGGCAACAAAGTCAACATGTTTTAGTCCCAATTACAGAGGGAAAGCTTCCAGTATTTCACCATAAAGTCTCATACTTGCTGAAGGTTCTTTTGGGAATGGGTATTAATTTTTAGCTTATGAAAATTCCTTTCTAGTCCTCATTTGTTAAAAGTCTTTATGATGAATTTGATCGACATCATCTATTGAAATGAATTGAAAGGTGTTTTTCCCTCAGTCTGTTAATGTGGTGAGTTGCATTGATTTTTAAATCTTAACCCAGTATTGCATTCTGGAACACACCCAACACATATTGGCCTTTTTACATATTGCTAGATATGGTATGCTTATTTAAAAAAAAAAAAAACAAACAAAAAACTTACCGAAAACTGAAAAAAGGCATTTCTCTTGAAGTTTGGGGAAAAAATAGTGGGTAAAGTGGTTCTGGCTTTCTAGTTCAGACCAAGCTGATCTTTAACACTTCATCTTTATGTTAATGGATAAGTTTGCTAATCTTACGTTCACAATGTCGGCATCTGTATTCATCAGTCAGACCAGCCTGAAATTTTCCTTTCTTGGAATTTCCTGTCAGTTTTTACATCAGGGTTATTCTGGACCTTTTAATAGGAGTTGGCAAATGGTAGCTATCCTTCCTGTGTTCTGAACGGGTGTGTGTGGCTCCTTTTCTTCCTTGAATGTTTCTTAGAATCCATCAGGGCCTGGAGTTTTCTTTATTGAAAAGTTTTAAATCATAGGCTTAATTTTTTCAAGTAGTTGAATTATTTAACGTTTCTATTCTTCCACCAGTTTTTACATGTAGGGTATTTTGAGGAATTTCTCTATTTTTTTTATATTTTAATATTCTCTCCCATAAAGTTGTTTAATACATCTTTTTATTTTTATTTATTTTTAATTTTTTTCTTTTTCTCTTTTTGGTTTCTTTTCTTTTTCTTAAATACAGAAAGGGAAAAATTCATTTCTTTTTTAAATATTTAAAAAAAAATTTTTTTAACGTTTATTTATTTTTGAGACAGAGAGAGACAGAGCATGAACTGGGGAGGGGCAGAGAGAGAGGGAGACACAGAATCGGAAGCAGGCTCCAGGCTCTGAGCCATCAGCCCAGAGCCCGACACGGGGCTCGAACTCACGGACCGCGAGATCGTGACCTGAGCTGTAGTCGGACGCTTAACCGACTGAGCCACCGAGGCACCCCGAAAAATTCATTTCTATTTTCAATTTTTATTAAAAATATTTTTCTTTAAATTTTTTCTACTCTATTTTTTACTTTTGTGTAAATTTTTTCAAATTGTATTTTATTGTTTAATTTTTTAATGTTTATTTTTGAGAGAGAGAGAGAGAGAGAGAGAGAGAGACAGCTTAAGCATGGGAGGGGCAGAGAGAGAGGGAGACACAGAATCCAAAGCAGGCTCCAGGCTCCGAGCTGTCAGCACAGAGCCTGATGCGGGGCTCGAACTCATGAACCGTGAGATCATGACCTGAGCTGAAGTCAGACGCTCAACCGACTGAACCACCCAGGTGCCCCCCAACACATCTTTTTATAATTTTATAGATCTGTAGGCCTTAGAGTAATGTCTTCTTTTTCATTCCTCTCACTGTTTCTTTTTCTTTGGACAGCTTCACCAAGAGAGCTGGTAATTACATTTGTTTTTATTTCATTAGCTTGTGTTCTTAACTTTATTATTTCCTTCCCTCTACTTTCTCTGAGTTTAATTTACTCTTAGTTTTTGTATCTCCTTTAGATCCACTCTCTTTCTTTCTTTCTTTCACTGAGTAATATGAATTTGTATTTCCTCTGTGTCTTTTCATGGCTTGATATAGCTCATTTCTTTTTATCTTTGAGTAATAGTCCCTTATATGCTGTGCCACTGTTAGTCCATTCACTCAAGCAAAAGAAATCTCTTTGTTGCTTTCTGGTTTTGATAATTATGAATAGAGCTGCTGTAAACATCTGTGTGCAGGTCTTTGTGTGGACATAAGTTTTCAACTCCTTTGGGTAAATACATAGGAGAGTAATTACTGGATCATATGGCAAGAGTATGTTTAGTTTTACACGAAATTGACAGACTGTCTTCCAAAGTGGCTGTACCTGTTTGCCTTCCCCCTTGCAATAAATGACAGTTCCTATTGTCCCACGTCCTCAGCAGTGCTGGGTGTTGTCAGTGTTTTGGATTTTAGCCATTCTAATAGGCATGTGGTGGTAGTATTTTAGCTTATAATATTGTATAAGCCAAATTCTTTTTTTTTTAAGTTTATTTAGTTATTTTGAAAGAGAGAGAGAGAGAGAGCATGCGTAGGGGAAGGGCAGAGAGAAAGAGAGAGAGCTCTGTCAGCACAGAGCCCATCTCGGGGCTAGAACTCACAAACCATGAGATCTTGACCAGAGGGGTAATCAAAAGTGTGATGCTTCGCCAACTGAGCCACCTCAGGTGCTGCCAAATTCTTTTTTTTTTTTTTTTTTAAATCCAGGAAGATCACAACATCCCTGAGAAGAAAGAATTCTGAAAAGACACAAAGAAGTTAGTTTTATTTTTTAATTTATTTAAAGTAAGAGAAAAATAAAAGTTTACCCATTTCTCCTCTGACCACAGCCACCAACCAGTCTGTTCTCTGTATCTATGAACTTAGATGCTGGGTTTTTTTTTTTTTGTTTTTTCTTTTGATGCCTATTTATTTATTTTGAGAGCGAGAGGGTGTGTGCATGTGCTCGTGCACGTTCAAGCAGACAGAAGAACTGACAGAGGATCCAAGCACGTTCCGGGCTCAGCGCAGAGTCCAACTGGGGGCTCAACCTCATGAGATCACGACCGGAGTGAAATCAAGAGTCAGATGCTTAACTGACTGAGCCACCCAGGTGCCCGTGAACTTATTTTTTATATGTATGTATTTTTAGCTTTCACATGTAAGAGAGCTCATATAGTATGTGTCTTTCTCTGACTTATTTCACTTAGTTCATCAATTTTTATCCTTTCTTCTTCTGTATTGCTCAGTGTGCACCTACAGTGATAAAATCCCCCTTAATAAGCACAACTTTAGATGCTTCCCACAAGTTTTGATGTGTAGTGTTTTCATTATTCTTCCCATTTAAAAATTTTTCTAATTTACACTTTTAAAAGCCCATGTGTTTTTTAAAAGTCTGTTAGTTGGGACACCTGGGTGGCTCAGTCGTTTAAGCATCTGAATCTTGATCTCAGCTCAGGTTTTGATCTCAGGGTTGTGAGTTCAAGTCCCACACTGGGCTCCACACTGGGAGTGGAGCCTTCTTTAAAAAAAAAAAAAAAAAAGATTAGTAGTTTATTTCCTCAATATGAGTTAAAAAAAATCTTTTTGTTAGTGATTTCTAGCTTGATTGTATTCTTTTTTTTTTTTCTTCCAAAGTTTTATTTAAATTCTAGGTAGTTAGGGGGCGCCTGGATGGCTCAGTTGGTTAAGCGTCCGACTTCGGCTCAGGTCATGATCTCACGGTCCGTGAGTTCGAGCCCTGCATCGGGCTCTGTGCTGACAGCTCAGAGCCTGGAGCCTGTTTCAGATTCTGGTTCTCCCTCTGTCTCTGCCCCTCCCCTGTTCATGCTCTGTCTCTCTCTGTCTCAAAAATAAATAAATGTTAAAAAAAAAATTTAAAAATAAAAATAAATTCTAGGTAGTTAATGTATAGTGTAATATTGGTTTCAGTAGTAGAATTTTGTGATTCATCACTTAGTAACAGCCAGTGTTCATCGTAACAAGTGACCTCCTTAAAACCCATCACCCATCTAGCCCATCCCCCACCCACTTCCACCATCAACCCTGTTTTATCATTAAGAGTCTCTTATGGTTTGCTTTTCTGTCTCTCTCTTTTTCCCCCCTTCCCATAGGTTCATCTGTTTTGTTTCCTAAATTCCGCCTGAGTGAAATCACATGGTATTTGTCTTTCTCTGCCCCGCTCATTTTGCTTAGCATAATACGCTCTAGCTCCGTCTACATCATTGCAAATGGCAGGATTTCATTCTTTTTGATGACTGAGTAATACTCCATTGAATGTGTATACCACGTCTTTTTTATTCATTCATCAGTTGATGGACACTGGGGCTCTTTCCCCGTTTGGCTACTGTTGATAATGCTGCTGTAAACATCGGGGTGCATGTACCCTCTTCGAATCTATAGTTTTGTATCCTTTTGAGTAAATAGCTGCTGGATCATAGGATAGGTGTATTTTTAACTTTTGGAGGAACCTCCATACTCTTCTCCAGAGTGGCTGCACCAGTTTGCATTCCCACCAGCGGTGCAAGAGGGCTCTCCTTTCTCCACATCCTGTCTCTTAGTTGTATTCTTTTATAATACGTAGACACTTGGTTAATGACATAGGATCTGATCAATTTTTTTAAACTGTTTTCTGTGTAGTCAGTGTATTATTCTGCCCTTGTTAAGATTTTGTATTCTCTGTCTGTCCATGGGATCAAGTTTGTCAATCCTGGATTTTGTATCTTTATCCTTACTGACTTGCGTGCCTGTTATTGGTTACTGAGACAAGTGTGTTAAAATATCTCATCATGACTGTAGGTTATCTATGTCTCCTTGTAGGTCTCTAAGTTATTTATGTATTTTTTAAATGTGTTTTAAGGCAACTTTATTGAGTGCAAACAAATCTAATACCATCTTTAGATGAATTTAATTTTTTGTCATTATGAAGTGTCATTCGAGATTTGTAGTGATACTTTTTGCCTTAAAGTCCGATACTACTATAACTTACCATCTTTCTGTGGTTACTGAACACACGGTTTGTCTTCTTCTGTGATTGTACTTGGCTGTCAATCCTTGTGTCCTTATGTTTTAATATATCTCTTGTAAATAGCATAATTTTTAAAAATAAAGTTTGGTTATCTTTATCTTAAATAGAATATGTAACTTGTTTACATTTAAAGTATTTACTTAGGGGCACCTGGGTGGCTCATTTGGTTAAGTGTACAAATTTGGCTCAGGTCATGATCTCCTAGTTCGTGAGTTCAAGCCACTCATTGGGCTCTGCAGTGACGGTGTGGAGCCTGCTTGGGATTCTCTCTCTCCCTCTCTCTGCCCCTCCCCTGCTCTGTCTCTCTCTCTCTCTCTCAAAATAAATAAGTCAACTTAAAAATAAATAAAATAAATACGTGTTTAGATTTAATCCTAATATCCTAATGCTTCCTTTCTCTTTGTACCCTCTTTTGTGTTCCTCCCTCCCTCCTCTCTCTCCTTATCCTGATTTGATGGGATAGATGTTAATATTCTGTGTTCTTTGTCTGCCAGTGTGGTAGTTACATACTCCTTTGAATACTCTTTCAGTAGTATTACCAAAGATTACAACATGCATTCTTGATTTTTGAAAGCCTAATATTACCTGTTATTCTTACTCTTTTTGGCTCATATGAAACTCAGGACACTTTTCCTCTGGAATTGTATGCGATTATCATCATGCACTTTTTATCCCCACAACACGTAATCACTATTGCCTAGTAAATTCATATGCATTCAGATGTACCCACATATTTATATAATCATTTTTCTTCATCACTTCCTGTATTTCTGACTTGACACCCGTGATCATTTTCCTTCTGCCCAAAGAACTCCACTTGGTATTTCGTTGAGTGCTAGTCTGCTGGTGAGAAATTATTTTTTGTTTATCTGAAAATGTCATTCTTTTTTTTTTATGTTTTATTTATTTTTGACAGAGTGCAAGTGAGGGAGGGTCAGAGACAGGGAGACTGAGGATCTGAAGTGGGCTCTGCGCTGACAGCAGCCAGCCCCATGTGGGTCTCGAACTCCTGAACTGTGAGATCATGTCCTGAGCCAAAGTCGGACACTCAACCGACTGAACCACCCAGGTGCCCCTGAAAATGTCATTCTTTAATGTTTATTTATTTTTGAGACGGAGCATGAACAGAGGAGGGGCAGAGAGAGAGGGAGATACAGAATCCGACGCAGGCTCCAGGCTCCGAGCTGTCAGCACAGAGCCCAACACAGGGCTCGAACTCACGGACCGTGAGATCATGACCTGAGCCAAAGTCGGACGGTTAACCGACTGAGCCACCCAGGTGCCCCTGAAAATGTCATTCTTGAATGACGGTTTTGTTTTTTTCAGCAGCATAAATACGTCATTTCTTCTGACTTACAGGTTCCATTATTTGTAATGAGAAATCTGCTGTTATTCTAATTGTTCCTCCTTTAGAGTTAATCTGTCTTTTTTTTTTTTTTTTAAGATTTTGTTTTTAGGGGCGCCTGGGTGGCGCAGTCGGTTAAGCGTCCGACTTCAGCCAGGTCACGATCTCGCGGTCCGGGAGTTCGAGCCCCGCGTCGGGCTCTGGGCTGATGGCTCAGAGCCTGGAGCCTGTTTCCGATTCTGTGTCTCCCTCTCTCTCTGCCCCTCCCCCGTTCATGCTCTGTCTCTCTCTGTCCCAAAAATAGATAAACGTTGAAAAAAAAATTAAAAAAAAAAAAAACAAATTTCGATTTCTGCTATTTTTTTTAAATAAATGTGGCTCTCAAAACTACCTTTCACTATCTTTCAAAACCCTTTATTTTTTGTGCCCTGTGTTAGGTTTTATCCTCATTTATATAAATAACATCTTAGGTGAGTCAGGTAGTACTTCCCCCTCAAACTACAGTGAAACTGGCACAAATACCTGTGGTAACTTAAATTCATGGTTAGCAAGTAAATGCCTAAGGCTTTTGTCAACAACTAGCTATCTAAACGGTGAACTTTTTGCCTGGACGTTTCTTCCACGTGTTAAGATGAGGAAGGGAGCAGTCCCCTTAGATCATCAGGAGGCATTAGGGTCTACCTGCTAGAGCTCTGGTTTGGGATCAAATTGCTGGTACTTTCCTATTGTTCTTGGCCTAATACGCATGGCATATTTTTCCAGAGCCTGTTATTTGCCCTAATGTTCCCCCCTTTACGGACCATCCTGCCAGACTTTCAGTGACACAGTCTCCAAGGAATTAGAAAGTAACTTCCTTCTTTATTTGCCAACCTGAAGAAAACTGACCAACACTCTTTTTTTTTTTTTTTTTGGAGTTTTTATTTAAATTCCAGTTAGTTAACGTATAGTGTAATATTGGTTTCAGGTGTATAATATAGTGATTCTCACTCTGTCCCACGTGTCGGCTGGTGCTCATCACAGCTAGTGAGCTCCTTAATCCCCGTTAACCGTTTTCCCCATCCCCCCCCACCCCTGCCCCCTTCTGCTGAGCAACACGCTTAATGACAGATGATGTCTCCCTTCTCCCCCTCCCTGAGCTCCTTCCCCAGCCAGAGAAGAAGCAGTGGCCCTGGCGAAGACGTACAGTTGCAAGGGTTCCTGCCCTCAAGGAGCTTCAATGGTAGGTTGTGTACCTGAGAAAGGCTTAAACTACGTAAAGTGCCTGGCTGCATGCCAGTCAGTGGGCCAGAGGGTATCAGGTGGGACAACATTCAGCCCCGTGGAAGGATCGCAGAAGGGAAATCTAAACACTGTGTACAAGGCACCTTGCATACACTATGACCCCGGTGAGGTGCATGCTGTTACATGAAACTGAGGCACCGAACTCAACCCGGAGGCCCAAGAGCCATGCTTCTGTGAATTTCAGGTGTGATGGAGTTCTCACAAATCTCTAAAGTGCACAGTCAAAAATGGCTACTCTAGAGGGGCGCCTGGGTAGCTCAATTGGTTGAGCGTCTGACTTTGGCTCAGGTCACGATCTCGTGGTTCGTGAGTTTGAACCCCGTGTCGGGCTCGCTGCTGTCAGCACAGAGCCTGCGTCAGATCTTTTGTCCCCCATGCTCTCTGCCCCTCCCCCCCTCTCAAAAATGAATACACGTTTTAAAAAATGGTTAGTTCAGGGAACATGGAAGTCCAGTTGGATTTCAGTATGATAAATGGGGAGTGAAGAGAAGTGGTGAGCCAGTGAATATAGTTCTTACAACTTAGAGTGAAGTCAGAGATTGGTTAAATATTGATTCTATTCCAAAATTAGGCAAAAAGGATTTATGCGAGGGTACTAAAACCAAGGGCTACGGAACTCCGAGGATTCCCACATGGTGCTGCATTGATCTGAGTGCTACATGTGTCTACCTTGCCCATTCAGACAACGTTTTAAAAAATTCTTTGGAGACAATCTGTTCTTTAATTGATGTGTATATTTATGTTCTCTCCTATTCACTGTTACTTACTATTCGCCAGGACTGCCAACTTTTAAACAGTCTTGGGATACATGTTTGTTCCCAACCCTTTGTTGATAGATGTGTTTTATGTAACAGTTATGGAGTCCATTAACATGAAGCACTAAAACAGAAAAAGAAACTGAAGAGATTTATAAGCATATGAAATGCCCTCACCAGATACAGTTGAAATAATAAATCCAAGGGGACATTTATGAAGTTACTATGAACATAGTTATCTACTTCAAAACATGTTTGTGGAACTGAATCATACCATATATGAGGCTTCATTTAAAAGGTGAAATACAAATTGACTCTTGTCTATTGGTAACGACTTAGTGTGTTTAAGGAAACCCCACGATTGTAGAAAAAGAGAGAAATCCCACTATAAATACACCTTTGGCAGTTGTGTTCTTGGTGATAGAAATTGCCTGAATGATTTTTCTTTAAACACTGGAAATTTGGGAGAGCTCAAATTATTAGGATTTTTAAGTGACATTGAAAGACTTCCAGCATTACTGTTGTACGAAAACACCCGATCCCTGGTAGAGCAGTGGTCCAATTTTTTCTTTGGCTGCAGTATGAGATATAAGTGGTGTCCTCAGATACAAACACACCCCCCCCCAAAAAAAAAATAAGTTGGCAAAGGAACATGGTGGCATCTGTCTCCTCGTTAAAACATCAGATTGACAAAATCCATGTACTACTCTGTTTCAAAAAGTTCCAGCTCTTTCAAACATTGGCATTCTTATCATTTTGTGCGCTCAGCACTGGCCACTGGCTAACAACATCTGTGTGGATTTCTCCCTGAGTATCTTTCTTCCATCAGCTGATAAGCTAGTAGCTCTGAGGATTTCTGGTCAAGAGCCCTGCTCAAGAAAGAGAGCTGACGGTACATATTTGAAATTGTTTCAGAAAATGTTTCTTCTCCTCTGCCCTGTTTGTTTGTTTGTTTCCTACCTGAAGGTAGGGTCTAAAGGGCGTGGAGCTTTCAGGTTGATGTGGCCCAGGGAACCCGAGTGGCCATTTAATATGCTTTCTTTGGAGAGAAGAGACACTGATATTGTAAATCTAGCCTGTACTCACTGTCATAGGGCTAATCCATGGCCATAAAATTAGAGTCAAATATAAGATAAACTGCAGGCCACTGTTTTCACATCAATCTAAACAAACAAGCTAATGGATTATTTTAGGAGTGAAAACAAAATTCTTAATTGCTCCTTAAACATGTGGCTCTAAGTGTAAGCCTAATATAACAAATAACTTGGAGCAAATTCATTTTAATTGTATGTAAACAAACGTCTTATAATAAAAAATAGTTATTATGCTTCAGGAAAATGAAAGGAAAAAATTTTTCAAAATCCCAAGCCCCCAAATAAATACTGTTAATATATCGGCATTTCTTTTTCAGACTTTTGGTTACTCTGTTCATCCTACTTTGAATTTTATTTTTTCAATGCATTCAGCTAATGTAATGTTCTTGGATGTCTTTTATGGTATACATAAGTATAAAATGTTTTTGGAAGATATCTGTAAGATGGCTTACAGAAATGAAAAAGCGTAAGTATTGTCACTCCTGCAATACAAAACAAAAAAAAATGTTCAAAAGACAAGATTTGTTGTTGTTGTTGTTGTTTGTTTATTTTTGAGAGAGAGAGTGGGGGGGGTGGACAGACAGAGAGGCACATAGAGAATCCACGCAGGGCTCGAACCCACGGAACCGTGAGCTTATGACCTGAGCCAAAACCAAGAGTCAGATGCTTAACCAACTGAGCCCCCCAGGCGCCCTAAGATTTTCAAATCTTATAAACACCGCATAGTCATTTCCAGATGTAGCAACTGAAAAATGCAATTGGAGAAGGTAGCAGGGGGAAGGAGAAAATCCCAGCCTCAGCGGGAAGACTTCAGAGACCCGCTCGCATCTCAGGTGAGACCTCCACATCCCCACCTGCTCTCAGGGCCACACCAGCCCCTGGCACACCTCATGTGCCTCCTCTGTGCTGGCCAGGCCTGGGGAGGAAGGTGGCTGGGGGCTGGCAGAAATGCCCAGTCCCATCTGCCCAGCTTCTCGAGTCTTCTGATACCACAACAGGAAAGGCGTTCATCTGGTGCCTGTCCTCTGACAGATACGAATGTAAGGTCTGGGCAAGGGAGGAAGAGTCCGTGCTGGGTGGGACTGTCACCGCAGGGTCCCTCGTGCATCGCCTGGTGGCTGTGCTGTGCCCCAAAGACTTCCCAGCCGTTGGGGCCACAGTCGGCCTGTCTGCAAGCATCAGACCAGATGGAAGTTCTTAAATAGGGGAGAAGGAGGCTTTTTACCTCTCTTTCTTTCTACCAAGGCCACATGGTAAACTGTTTTGAACGATTTTGAAAAGCCTCCAAGGTTTCCATTCACTGAGGGAATATGCCAGAGAAACTTGAAAACTATGAAATTTTCGGTAACAGGACCCAGTAAAGTCCTTCAAGGCTTGATGTAGATGCTGGAGGTCTAGACTCTCGTGGCTGGACGGGGCTCTTTCTGGTGACATTTTTTTTCTAACTTGTTTATTTTTGTTTTTTATTTGAGAGAGAGAGAGAGAGGAGAATGAGCGGGGGAGGGGCAGAGGGAGAGAGAATCTTAAGTAGGCTCCACTCCCAGCGCAGAGCCCAACGCGAGGCTTGATCCCATGACCATGGGATCGTGACCTGAGCCAAAATCAAGAGTCAAGGACACTCAGCTGATTCTGCCATCCATGTGCCCCTCGGTGGTATTCTTGTTATGAGCAGGTGACTTCTAAGCTACAGTTCCAAATAAACCAAGGAGGTTATTAATTCCGTCGTCAGAGGTCACTAAAATTCCTGCCTTCCAGGGTGCCTGGGTGGCTCAGTCGGTTGGGCGTCTGACTTCGGCTCAGGTCACAATCTCGCGGTCCGTGAGTTCGAGCCCCGCGTCGGGCTCTGTGCTGATGGCCCGGAGCCTGGAGCCTGCTTCAGATTCGGTGTCTCCCTCTCTCTCTGACCTTCCCCCCATTCATGCTCTGTCTCTCTCTGTCTCAAAAATGAATAAACATTAAAAAAAAAATTTTTTTTTTAATTCCTGCCTTCCACTGCAGTTTCACAAAAATATTTCTGCTCTTAACTCTATCACACCCCATGGGAAATTATTAATCATAATAATGGTTGTGTTTGCCTTGGTAAGAAGAGAGTGGAATTTCTGTATCCTCCCTGAATGCTGCCTTGTATCAGTTCTCGTTGACCACTTGTGTGGCAGGCCGTTTAATGACAACCAGTCCCAGGCCCCAGTCCAGTATGTGATGTCACTCTACCGCTCCCCTCATCCAGAGATGGGTCGCGCCCCCCCCCACCCCCCCGAATCTGGGCTGGCCTTGTTTGCTGTGTCCAGTAGAACGTGGTGGAAGTGAGGTGGTCCCTGAGGCTCAGTCTCCAGTGGCCTTGCAGTTCTGCCCTTTCCACCGGGGGCGCTGAGAGGCCACGCGGGGCAGGATCGGGCCCCACCAGCAGCACCGGCCGCCAGGCCTGTGAGGGAGCCAGCCGGGACCACCAGCCCAGAGAAGCGTGAGAGACAGGAAGGTGGTGTTGCTTACAGATCTAGGAGCTTGTTTCCTTAAGAGAATCCTGTGCAGAGAATCTTGTTTTCTTAAGAGAATCCCGGGAACATCCTCCTATTTAGGCTGCTACGCCCCAGGCCCAAGGGTGGGAGGGCTCCATCCCAGATGAGTAATGTCGGGAACCCCCATTCTGTTCAGAGCGCGGCAGAAATGCCTCACTCAGTACCTTCCTAACTTCCCTCTCTTCCTTCTTGTGCTGTGAGGGCTGGAATGCTAAAACTACATTCCCCAAGTCGTCCTTGTGGCCCGTGTCCACATGTGACCTTGCTGTCACCAAGAAGACATGATTTTTAGGATTAGGAGGCAGAGATGACAAACGTGAGCGGTGGCCGGGGTGCCTGGGTGGCTCAGTCGGTTGAGGGTTTGACGCTTGGTTTCAGCTCAGGTCATGATCTCACGGTTTGTGTGATGGAACCCCACCTCGGGCTCTGTGCTGACTGTGCAGAGCCTGCTTGGGATTCCCTCTCTCTCCCTCTCTCTGCCTCTCCCCCACTCATGTGCTCTGTATCTCTCTCAAAATAAATAAATAAACTTAAATATATAATTAATTACTTAATTAATTAAATATATATACATTATATATATGTTAACATACATATATATATAATTTTTAAAAATGTAATTAGTGAATTTTTCCCCCATGGCATGAGGAAATGAGGAAATGATTATCTCCTCCCCAGATATCATAGACATTTTTTAGAGAATATTCTTTGGATGAATGAAGGAAATTCCATACTGAATAAGTTAACATCAGATCACAAATGTATTTTGGTTTAAAATATAAAATAAATCAGAAGCAATTTGGCTCAATCAGCCAAAATATCATAAAAAAAGGTTTTCATTTCAGGTTACTTTGGCTTGTCTTTGCTAGATAGTCAATGGGAAGAAACAAAAGCAAACCAAAGTTAAGTTCTCGCTTCTGATGAGGTGAACCCCATGCAGAAGAACTGTGAAGGACCAGTACTTTGATTGACAGGTGGGGGGAGGTTCAGGGGGGAGGTTCAGAGGGAAGGAAGCTTTATGGGGCAGGGAGAATCCTGTTGCAAAAACACAGCTTGCTTGTCTAGGTGGTGCTTTGAGCCCCAACTCAATCTCTGTGGCATCCACCTTGGGACAAGCCCAGGCAGCTGACCATCAGAGAGAACTCAATACATCATGCCTGGCATTGGCTGCTTCTCCCTGAGGGGAGAAGGTCATTCCCTAGGATGTCCCCCTTATCCTCTTTACCCATAACAATGCAATGAATACATTGTGGTATATATTTTTTTTAAGTTTCGAGTAGTAAGGACAACCTATTTGACTGAAGATTTTTCAAACTCTTTCCTCTTGTTCAAATTCTACTACCTACTTCAGAAATGCCATTTGTGGGGCGCCTCAGTTGGTTAAGTGTCCGACTTCAGCTCAGGTCACAAGCTCGCCGTTCACAAGTTCAACCACCACGTTGGGCTCTGTGCTGGAAGCTTGGAGCCTGGAACCAGCTTCAGATTCTGTGTCTCCCTCTCTCTGCCCCTTTCCAGCTCACGCTCTGTCTCTCCATCAAAAATAAATATTTTTTAAAAACAGAAGAAATTCCATTTGCAGTGCCCTGTAGCCCAGGTGTCTGACACTGACTTTTTATTATTTTCTTAATTTTTATATTAAAAATGTTTTTTAAATGTGTATTTATTTTTGAGAGAGAGAGACAGAGTGCAAGTGGGAGAAGGGTAGAGAGAGACAGACACAGAATCTGAAGCAGGCTCTAGGCTCCGAGCTGTCAGCACTGAGCCCAACGTGGGGCTCAAACTCATGAAATGCAAAATCATGACCACAGCCAAAGTCAGACGCTTAACTGACTGAGCCACCCAGGCACCCAACACTTTAACTTTTTTAATGAACAAATGCTGAAAAATTCGTTGCTTTGAGACCATCTTCCTTGAGTTGTCCACATGAAGAGACAAACATGCTAACTACATGACTGTAGATTTCAGCTATCCTACAGACATGTACAAATTAATGTGTGTTTCAGTATTATAATAAAAACTTTGGTTGTTTTACGTAAAATACAGAAAAAGGGGACAGATTAGGGTTTGTTTCTATTAAGTACTCAATAAGGTATCATTGATCCATTGTTCCCAACTTTTATTCCTGTGCATGTCAACGTTACATTTGTTTCTGGAGCTTCCTCTCTACCATTTAAGGGGGATTTAGTCTACATTTACCTTTTTTTTTTCCCTAGTCATTTCTGTTTTCCCTGATGGAAGTTGGAACTTATAACATCATGCAAAATATATTAAAATGCTTTCTCTTCCTTTCTTATTTTCAACCATCTTTTCCTTTGAAAATTCAGAAGCTCTGGGGGCGTCTGGGTGCCTCAGTCACTTAAGCGGCCCACTTCGGCTCAGGTCACAATCTCATGGTTCATGAGTTCAAGCCCCACTTTGTTCTGGCTGCTATCAGCGCAGAGCCTGCTTCACATCCTCTGTCTCCCTCTCTCTCTGCCCCCTCCCCTGCTCCTGCTTTCTCTCTCAAAAATAAACATTAAAAAATTTTTCTTAAAAATATTCAGAATTTCTGGTCATTACCTCATGGTTACTCTAGCTGAATAAGGTGGTTATAAAAGTATCATATTTATAGAAGTATCATAGTTATTCAAGATTATCATATAATCTTGAATTACACACTTTACACAGTTGGCACAAACATTTATAATAGAGTAGAAAAGAAACACAACAGAGTTTTCTGGATGACTTGGCAGATTGAACATACTTGTCTAATTTTGCTCCTTCTTGAAGCCCTATGAAGACCACGGTAAAGAGGTTTAAGGTAAAAGATAAACTTACCAGGCCAGGATGGATATAACAGGAGATAAGAACACCGTTTTGTAAACTGAAAAATGGATGGATGGGAGGCATCTTAGCAAATGCAGGGAACCACATTCTAAACCTGGAGTGGGGCAGTGAAGACCCAAGCTGACTTGTCTGTGCAGTCCTCACAGGCTAGGAACTGGCAGCAGAGGAGGCTTCTGGAATCTGAGGGGGAGGGTTGGAATGCAGAGCAAAATCAGGAGGCCTGATGAGAGCCGTTGTAGCCTGGATGGAATATACCCCTCACTGCCCTCCACCCTGGGCATCGGCCCCTCGTCAGCCCCGTGGGGCCCTGGAGGTTAATTTCCTGTAGAAGTCCAGAGGATGTCCAGACTGGAAGATGCCAGGCAGCAATAAGCGGGAGGGCAGAGAGGGGGGCTACCATATGTAAACAGCAAAACTAAGCAAATGTTTGTGGACTAAATAATCCTCTCAGCCTTTTCTGCTGTTTAACTCTCCGAAGACAGATTGCTCTACAGCGAAACCCACCGTGGGTAAGCCCAAACCAAACATCTCAAAACTTCCACTCGGCTTTCATTTTCGCCATGTTAAACGTAAGCCAACAGCCAAAGATTGCCAAACATCTGAGGGATGTCACTAACCCTGAAGGTAGACGCTAAAATCAACCAAGAGGGAGAAAACCAAATTGGAGACATTAGAAGCAGTGCAGAGAGAAGAAAACAAGGCAAAACACCCCCCAATTCATTACTAGTTTCAGAGAATTAAGGGAAGATACTGCATTTAGGGAACAAATGCTATTAGCCAAAACAAAACAAAACAAACAAAAAAACAAAACCCCAAAGACTTCTAAAGAGCAAAAAATAATTTTTAGAAACTAAGAGCAAAATAGCAAAAACAGTGCTAGGGTTGGGATTAGAAATGTTGAAGAAGAGGGACGCCTGGGTGGCTCAGTCGGTTAAGCATGCGACTTCGGCTCAGGTCATGGTCTCACGGTTCATGAGTTCAAGCCCTGCTTCAGGCTCTGTGCTGACAGCTCGCAGCCTGGAGCCTGCTTCAGATTCTGTGTCTCCCTCTCTCTCTGCTCCTCCCCTGTGAGCATTCTGTCTCTCTCTCTCTCTCTCTCAAAAAAAAAAAAAAAAAGTTGAAGAAGAAAGTTGAATTTTCCAGAAGATGGAGGAAAAAAGATAAAGAAATGGAAAGTAGAAGATTAAAGACAATAAAATTAGGTAACTAATACAGATGTTTCAACAATAGCTTAGAAAAAGAGAGCATAGAGAAAAGAGGGGGAGGAAGCAAAAAAATTTTTTTTTAATTTTTGAAAAGGTTCCCATCTCAATTGAAGGAACCACTAGGTATCCAGCACCATGAATTATGGTGATCCACAGCAAAGGACGTCACTTTAAACAGTTAAAATAGGAGGAAGAGTCTAAACGATTCAGAAAAGGAAAAAAGCATCACGTACAACAGATTAGGAATCATGAGGTGCCCAGGTGGCTCAGTCGGTTAAGCATCCCACTCTTGATTTCCGCTCAGGTCGTGATCTCATGGTTCGTGAAATCGAGCCCCATGTTGACTGTGCTAACAGCACAGAGCCTGCTTGGGATTCTCTCTCTCCCTCTCTCTCTCTCTCTGCCCTTCCCCAGCTGGCACTTTCTCTGTGTCTTTCAAAATAAATAAATAAACCTTAAAAGAAAAACGGTGAAGGAATCAGAATTCACATTTCTCAGCTGCATCAGGGGAAGCTGTAAGGCAATTGAGGAGTACTTCCAAATTCTGAAGCAAAGTTATTTCCTGCCCAGAATGCACTGCCAGCCGAAATATCAGTCCAGTGTAGAATAAAAACATTTTCAGATGTGAAAGCTCTAAAAATTTTTCCCTTCTGTGCACCCTTTCTCAGGAAGCTCCTGGAGACTGTGCCACCAAGGCAAGGGAGGAAATAAGCCAGGAAAGAGGAAGACGCAGCATGCTGTATGCAGAGCTGGAACACATGAGCATGGTCACAGCAATCCTCAGGATAATTGGGAACAGGATGCCAGGATGACAGCTGCACAACAGGTGAGGAGGGAAACCAGTCCCGACTGGAACAGTGTGACTCAGGAGATAGACATCGTCCCTTATGTTCCTCTTTTCTCCTCATGAACCTATTAGAGGTGGTGTTCTGCCAAAATGAGGGGGTGCGCCAAGCATGAGAGTCAGGAGACAGGGATTCTAAACCTGGAGATAGGCAAAGGCAGTTCCAGATGGCAACCAATGGAGAGTAGAGTTTTCTCAGAGAGATGTCTAAAGAAATAAACCCGTATGTGTGTGTGTGTGTGTGTGTGTGTGTGTGTGTGTGTTAATAAGCCCATACATATGTGTGTGTGTGTATATATATATATATATATATATATATATATGGCCTATATATGTGTGTGTGTATATATATATATACATATATAGCCTATATATACACACACACTGATAGGCTGTGCAGGGGCTATTTAATGTTTTAAAAGGCTATTGAAGGATGGGTGGCTCAGTTGGTTAAGCATCCAACTCTTAGTTTTGGCTCAGGTTATGATCTCACAGTCATGAGATTGAGCCGAGCGTCAGGCTCAGTGCTGACAGCATGGAGCCTGCTTGGGATACTCTCTCTCCCTCTCTCTGTCCCCCTCACCCCTGCTTGCATGTGCTCTCTCTCTCAAATAAATAAATAAGCATTTAAAAAACTAAAAAAAAAAAAAGCTATTGAAGGTACAGGGAGAATTAGTAAGAAACTAAGCAAAGACAGTAAGAAAATGAAAAAAAATCAAGGCAATTATTCATTTCAGGAAAAACAAAGAGTATACAACATTGAATGTGTTTATCCAAAAATTGTACTGTAATGATACTGGGAGGATGGGGGATGTGAAAGAGATAGATGCTGGTATACAAAACGTCAGTCCTTAAATCCCTTAAACAGAAAGTCACATGATAATGTCTAAAAAAGAGGAAGCAAAGACAGCATAATTACACGTAGTATCTAAGACCAATGGTTGCGACTTACTTGTTAAAGAATTCATCAAAAATGTGAGTGCATAACTGTGTGGATGTAGATATGTGCTTGTTGTAATTTTTCATAATAAAAATTTATGGATAAAGTTATAGGACCTAGAAAAACAAAGCTGTGTAAATGCTGGAAGCAACAATTCAAAGGGGTACTCCCAGAAGACAGAGATGAGAGGTATGGTAAAGGGGTGAGTCAGGGACCAGTGTTTTTTATGAAAAGCCTTTTAGTTGATACTTTCTGACTTTGTGAATGATGAGCATACCTCACTTAGATAAAAATAAAAATTTACTCAAAAATTTTTACTATTTTTTTAATTAAAAAAATTTTGGGGGGGCACCTGGGTGGCTCAGTCGGTTAAGTGTCTGACTTCAGCTCAGGTCATGATCTCACAGTCTGTGAGTTCGAGCCCTGCATCAGGCTCTGTGCGGACAGCTCGGAGCCTGGAGCCTGCTTAGGATTCTGTGTCTCCCTCTCTCTCTGCCCCTCCCATGCTCATGCTCTGTCTCAAAAAAATAAAAACATTTTTTAAAAAATTAAAAAAAAAATTTTAATGTTTTAGTTTTGAGAGGGAGAGAAGGAAAGAGAGAGAGAGAGAGAGAGAGAGAGAGAAAGACTGAACATGAGAGGGGGACGGGTAGAGAGGGAGACAGAGAATCCGAAGCAGGCTCCAGGCTCCAGGCTTCAGACTGACAGCACAGAGCCTGACTCAGGGCTTGAAGCCACAAACTGTGAGATTATGATCTGAACTGAAGTCAGACACTCAACCGACTGAGCCACCCAGGTGCCCCTGCTTAAAAATTTAAAGAAAGAAGAGAAAAAAAGGACTCAAGGTCCAATTACATTCTACTCACTATTAGTTACATGACTAGGCAAGTCCTTAACCGCAAAGACCACGGCGTTCTGAACTCTTCTGTGGAGAAGTTCCACTGGCCCCTCTACTTCAAGTCAAAATCATTGCTACTCTCTTCAGATACAGCTTATTTGTTGATTTAAACCTTATCTTTCATAATTACTTTAAATTTTGTGTGTCTAAAGGTCCCAAACTCTTTCCTGATTGTCCATTTGCGTTGAATAGAAAAGTAACTCTTGATGATGACTTTAGCTGTTTGTCACAAAAATTGGCACTTGCACTTGGGTTTATCTTTTGTATGGTCAACAAGAAAACCTGGTCTTCCTAGATTCCTAGTCTTTAACATGGAAAAAAATATGGAGCATGTGGAACAAAAATAGCTCAAATGTAGAATCACTAGGGAAATAATTTGGACTTACATAGTTAAATGAAAAATCTCCAAAGTCATATTCGCCAGAATTACATCCAAGAACAACGTTTTATTTAGCAACTAACTGAGATGAATAGCAGCTTCAGTAGCTCTAAGCAAAGGCTCTATTCATCAAATTTAAGGACACAGGCAAAGGAAATTGATTCATTTCTGGACCTGATTGAGTTTCCACAGTTGGATGCATTGGAGGGAGACACGGCCTGAATGCTTCAATTCTGTGGTCATTGCCTGCATGTAATCTGGTCTGGAACACCCTGCCCTTGTGTCCTCAGGTCCGACCAGTTCCCCCACATGGAAGGGACTCTTGCAGCCGTACCACTTTCATGATAATCAATGAGATCTTTAAGAAATACTTGCGATCTTTCCATGGAAGCACAGCTTTCTCTTAGGAGATGCCTGTATTTAGGAAACAGGAAATGCGTGAAACATTGGAATACCCTTACGAAAAGGAAGGCTTAGCTTGGTGCCTTGGACGAAGGTGGTGTTCCAGCAATGCTTGTTAAATCAATCACAGGTCTCCTATTAAACTTACTATACTTGACACAGTTACAAGATTTATGTTCTCCTCCTCCCCCTCATCCTGAGAGTCTGCTTGGGAGTCAGAAGGCCCCTCTCCCATGCCATGTTATCATTACCATTTCTGTAGTTCTTTTGAGTCACTGAGTCGCACTGGCTTTGGAGATGTCTTAACTCACCTCTAGACTGTGAAGGCAGGGGCCGGGTCTGTCTAGCTCACCCTTCACAAGGCACCTAGCAGGTGCTTAGAAAATCCTTGTTAGAGGAACAGGCTTGGTTCTTGCTCTCCAGTCTCATCACCCAGGAAGCTCGTTGGGTGTCTAGATGCTAGGTTCCGTAATTAACTCATTAACTTGGGTTTGTAAGCCTTGCTCCTAGAGTCCAAAGACCCTGGGTTTGAGCCCTAGTTTGACCCATTGATTATGGGGCCTCAGACCACCTACTTAAACTCTCCGAGCTACAGTGTCTTCATCTCTAAAAAGGAGGTGATAACCTTCACAAGATTTTGATGAGAGTTTAGTGAAATTATATATCTAGGATGGTCTAAGAATCGAGCACATCATACGTACTCAGCAATGCTGGATCGTTTCTGTTCACCGAGCAGGTTCCTGATTAATAGAACTTGAAAGTAGTAAGAAGGGGCTGCTAACTAGTTTTAATGGTTTAAAAAGACGAACAGAACTGTTATATTGACTTCAACTTTTGTTATATTAACAAAAACGTTAAGCTCTTTAGGGAGATGTATCAACTTACTGTCTTATGTTAGTAGGCAATCTTTGTCAGAACATGCATGTCTCAGATTAATTAAAAATGAACTATTCATATATGTAACTTAGTGTACAAACACTCAAAATTTAAGAAGTGTCCTTGGTTTCTGAGAACTACGTTGGATCTTTGATTATATAGGATGACCCGTGTTTGGGGCCTGGCTCTCAGCTCTGTAATTACAATGGGCTTACAGAATTTGGAGGATTGGGTGTTCACCGCTGGACATTTTGAGTGTGTTTAGCAATGAAACTAAACCAGTTTTGGGGTGTCTGGGTCGTTCAGTCGGTTGAGCTTTGGACTCTTGATTTCAGATCAGGTCATGATCCCAGGGTTGTGGGACTGAGCCCCGAGTCCCGGGCTCTGTGCTGAGCTTGGAGCCTGCTTGGGATTCTCTCTCTCTCTCTCTCTCTCTCTCTCTCTCTCTCTCTCTCTCTATCTCTTTCTCTCTTTGCCCCTTCCCTCTCCTCAAAAAAAAAAAAAAAACAAAACAAAACAAAACAGTTTTACAACAATAAGAACACATGTTCCAACTAGACTAAGCGAGTATAATTTTGCCTGAAACTCATCACAACTGCACACATCTAGTTTCTGTTAGAGGATTTTCTTGCACATTACTAAATAGTGGATAATGAATCATTTTACCACATGCTTTTATTATTAGATGGCCAGAATCTCACAGTGGCATGGAATGATTATGGCCTTCTAAAGAAAAATAGAGTTATACTTAAATAGTCCAGATTATTTGTGAAATCCTGTAAAACCCTCAGCTCACTTGCATTTTACTCTTTAAAATGTTTCAAGACATGATGAGCTAGAATACTTTGGGGAGATAGGGTAGAGATATAAAATCAAAGAAGAGTAACTATTTACCAGCCTCCTGAATACACTATAAAAACCCTAATGATTTCGTGAGACTTCATCTGTTTATTTGTTTATTACCAAATTCCTGTGGGACTGTTTGTGGCATTAAAAAAAAAGCAGAAGGGAGAGGAAGAGAGAGATCTTTTGATGTGTTGGTACTATTTCTTAATTTCTTTAATATGTAGAGATTTTTATGTTACTGTATATATTAATTAATATATATTTAATATATATCATATATATATATTTAATGTTTATTTATTTTGGAGAAAGAGAGAGACAGACAGAGTGAAAGCTGGGGATGGGAAGAGAAGGAGACAGAATTCGAAGAAGGCTCCAGGCTCTGAGCTGTCAGCACAGAGCCCAATGCAGGGCTTGAACCAATGAACCGTGAGATCATGACCTGAGCCAAAGTCAGATGCTTAACCAACTGAGCCACCCAGGTGCCTCTGTTATTTTATATTTTTAACTCAAATTTCCCATGATCCTGATTTGAATTAGACTGAAACCAGATTGAAATTGGGAGGGAGGACCTTATGTTTACTAACAGAGCCTCTAAAACGTTAAGTCCTTGCCACCATGAGATAAATCCTATTTATGCTTTCTTAAACCACAGATGTTTTTACTGTCCCTGCCCATATTTTTATCACTACTCTGTTGAAAATATTGTGAGAACCTACTCCAGGGAAGACTGATATACCACAAGGAACCATGTGTTTGTGCCTGTTGGGCATGTAAAATGACTCACATTTCCGTCACCTGTCCATCAAAGAATTTGTGTCATGTGTTTTATCTTCCTCCCTGAGGGTCAATTCCATAATGAGGCTTGATAGCCTGGAATAAATTTTGAAGATGTTGCTTACTTATTTGGATAAGGATTGTCTATTTTAATCCTTTGCTCATAATATATAAATTAATTAAAAAAAGAATGTTGCAAGTGCATTTATCATAATGCGGATCTTGCAAAAGTATGAAAGGAAGCTCTTGATGTTCTTATCAAGTGTCTATTTTTTTAAAATATTTTTTAACGTTTTTATTTATTTTTGAGAGACAGAGAGACAGAACTTGAGCAGGGGAGGGGCAGAGAGAGAGGGAGACACAGAATCCGAAGCAGGTTCCAGGCTCTGTGCTGACAGCTCAGAGCCCGATGTGGGGCTCGAACTCATGAACCCCAAGATCATGACCTGAGCTGAAGTCAGACTCTTAACCAACTGAGTCACCCATGTGCCCCTGGAATGTATATTTTAATGACTAATACCTGAATAATCGTATCTAGTATAGTAAAATCTTGGTTTGAGAGCATAATTCATTTCAGAAACATGCTTGTAATCCAAAGCAGTTGTATATCAAAGGAAATTTCCCCATAAAAAATAATGAAAACTCAGAGGATTCATTCCACAACCCAAAAATGTTCATATAAAAATGATTATAATACTGTAATATAATACAAAATAATAAATAAAATATAAAGAAAAAGAAACAAATTAACCTGCGATTACCTTTGCAAACTTCTGTGGCTGGTGTGAGGGAGACAAGAGAGGAGGGTGATTGTGTAGGACAACTTTCACTATCACTAATGGAATCACTGCTATATGTTGGCTCAGTGGAATCTTTTTCTTTTCGTGCAAATTTTTTTTTAACAAGGAACCTGTCCAATGACACTTGCTTTTGCCTACTTCTGAGGATTTTGTGGAAATGTGACATTGCAGTGATGATCACCCCCAATCCCACAGCGAGAGAGAGAGAAGAACCATGGGCTCAGTTGTGATCATGTGACATTTGATCCGGTACCGCTTGTTTTGCAAGACATTACTTGTTTATCAAGTTAAAATTTATTAGAAATGTTTGCTCATCTTGGGGAACACTCGCAGAACAAGTTACTCACAATAGAAGGTTTTGCTGTATCTTATAAAACTGTGACATGACAGTCATATGTCCTAAACAATGTCTCATTTTGTTCTTACAATAGCCCTATGATGTGGATGGTGCAAACATTTTCAGTCTCACTTTACAGATGAGGAAACTGAAGCCCAGAGAGACTTTAATTTACATTCCTGTAGTAAAATGGCTAACAAGTAATAGATCAGGATTCAGTCTCTGGTCCTCTTCTAGTTCTGTATTTCTTTTTCCTCTTTAAAAAAAAATGAGATGAGGGGTGCCTGGGTGGCTCAGTTGGTAAAGCGATGATTCTCGATTTTGGTTCAGGTCGTGATCTCTCGGTTCGTGGGCTTGAGCCCCATGTTGGGCTCTGCACTGACAGCATGGAGCCTGCTTGGGATTCTCTCTGTCTCTCTGTCTCTCTGTCTCTCTGCCCCTCCCCAACTTGTGCATATTGCTCTCTCTCTCTCTCTCTCTCTCTCAAAATAAACAAATAAACGTTTTTTAAAAACGAGGTGAAATTCACATAGGATGAAATTAACACTTTTAAAATGTACAATTCGGTAGCATTTAATACATTCACAATATCATTCAATCAGTTACCTCTATCTAGTTTCAAAACATTTTCATTGCCCCCAAAGAAAACTCTCTACCCATTAAGCGGCCACTCTCAGCCTCTTGCATCCACCAATCTGCCTTCTGGCTCCATGGGTTTACCTCTCCTGGATGTTTCATATAAACTAAATCATACAGTACATGACCTTTGGTGCCTGTCTTTTGGTTAGCATACTGTTTTTGAGGTTCATTCACATTGTAGCATGAATCATTCCTTCTCATGGGTGAGTAGTATTCCATTTTACGCTGATACCATGATTTCTTTATTCATTGAGGGATGTTTGGGTTGTTTCCACTTTTTAGTTTTTGTCAGCAGTGCTGCTAAGAATTTGTGGACCTTTGTTCAAATAATGTTAATTGTTGCTCATGGATACTTGGATTGTTTCCACTTTTTGAACATTATGAATAATGCTATGAGCATTCATGTATAGGTTTTTGTGTGGGCATATGTTTTCAATTCACCGTGTGTATACCTAGGAGTAGAAAGGCTGGGTCATGTGGTCATGGTACGTTTAACTTTTTGAGGGGCTGCCAAACTGTATTCCGCAGTGGCTGTACCATTTTACATTTCCAGCAGAAATGTATGACGGTTCTAATTTACCCACATTCTCGCTGATGCTTTATCTTCTGTGTGTGTGTGTGTGTGTGTGTGTGTGTGTGTGTGTGTTTTAATTGTAGTCATCCTAGTAGGTGTGAAGCGGTATCTTGTAGTTTTGGCTTGCATTTCCCTAATGACTGATAATATTGAGCATCTTTCCATGTGCTCATGGCCATTTGCAGATCTTGTGCATATCTTTGCATATGTTGTGGGAAAATGTTTATTAAGTCCTTTGCCCACTTTTGAACTGGGTCATTTCTCTATTTGAAGAAATTGTGATTTATCCGCTAAAATTCTATATACCTTCTCCCTTGAAAATTTACCTGCCTGCTCCCTAAGTGTGTAATCATGTACAGAAAATGCAGTTACACATTCTCAAGATATTTTGTGCATGTGTGTGTACGTGTTAGGGGGTCTTCTTCACTTGTGTGAAACATCTGAAGTTCTCCACAGGTGGAGCTCAGAGCCTAAGGCTTGAAGGCCGAGATCCTGCCTCGTCTCTTGGTTCTCATTTGTGGTCATTTGTCAGTCACCATGGTGCCGTCCTCAAAAACAGCCCTGATGAACCAGGGCTGAGCAGTATGGTGGGTGGCAGATTTGGAGATGTGGGTTTCTATTTAATGGGGACCAGAAAGAAGAGTTGCCTGGCTTGCTGTCGTGTGTCAGACAATAATATGACACCTGCTCTAGAGTGAGAGGTAAGGATAGGGGTGACAGCAGAAATGGCAGAGAAGAGAGAAAGCCACACTCTTTATTTTTTTTTTTAAGTTTATTTATTTATTTTAAGAGAGAGCCCAAGTTGGGGAGGGGAAGGGGCAGAGAGAGTTGAACGGAGAATCCCAAGCAGGCTCTGCAGTGTCAGCACAGAGCCCAGCGCTGGGCTCGAACCCACGAAACGTGAGATGGTGACCTCAGCGGAAATCAAGAGTCGGTTGTTTAACCGACTGAGCCGCCCAGGCGCCCCCAGACACTCTTTTTAGCCGGCTGTCACAGCCGGCTGTTACCATGGCCAGACGGTTGCCTGGCAGAGTCATAATCATTTTTATGCTGTTTGTATTTTGTGTAGCTGTTTCCTTCTGTCTGTTTTGATACGGAGTACCACTCTCTGTGAAAGTGCCAGCCTGTCTTAGGTGTGCTGAGGGAAGCACGGGCGAAAGTTCTGTGCAGATTAGGGGCAATACTTTGAAGGGGAAGCAGGGTGCTTTCAGAGCCACACGGGCTGGTGGCCGCGGTGGAAATAAGGGTGAGAAGTCAACAGAGGGAGAGAGAGGCTGAAGAGCCAGCCTTCGGGTGGAAATCCTCTGGGACCCCTTCCTGACACGCCTCTGCCTTTATCCCTCACGCAGAGCTATGTTGGTTTGCAAATGTGACTGGATAATACTTTGAGATATTAATTTACAGACTTCTGTCACATTCCCCCCTTCCCCACCCTTCTTTTAATCAGATGGTTTGCTCTGGTCCATAACCTCAGGAAAAGGAGGTACCGGGCCAAAAAGCAGAAGCACCCTAGAAATTACTTATGTCTGTGCTACCATAGCCCAAATCTTGGGGGGAGCTTAGAAGATTCTGGATCTGAACAAAATGCCCCGGTGGGGGTGCTTTCCTTTCACCTCCAAACTTGAAAAAACGTTCCCCCGGGCTGAGGTGGGGATGGGGAGAGCTAAGGGGCGAGTGCATGGACACAAATGTGAAGAGGGGTTCCCAGAGCAGAGGGGGTTGTGCCCTGCTTTCCAGGAGCGCCTGGGAGGCAGCAAGGCCCCAGGGAGGAACGACTCTGTGAGGTGTGCTAGGCTGAGTCATGGCCCCTCCAGAATTCCAGAATCTATGCGTATGTGACCTTACACGGCAAAGGGGACCTTGCAAATAGCATTAAGTTAAGGAACTCACGATGGGGGAAATCAGCCTGGAGTACCCAGGTGGATGCCGTGTAAGCACAAGGTCCTTGCCAGAGGCAGGCAGGTGAACAGGATCACCGGTGGTGTGGTGACATCACCCTGCTGGCTTGGAAGATGGAGGAAAACGCTGGGCGTCCCAGCACCCAGGTGCCCTCTCCCCAGCCCCCCACGAAGGTGGCAAAAGCAAATGAGCAGATTCTCCCCTCACACGTCCAGGAGGAGCCAGCTGGTCCTGACAGCTTGACTTTAGTTCCTAAGACCCATTTTGGCCTTCTGCCCTCCAGAACTGCAAGGTAATAATACATCTGTGGTGTTTGTGGTAATTTGTTACGGCAGCACTTGGGGCTCAGGTGGAGGCAGTGGGGGCAGGGATCCCAGGAGGCTGTGCGGTGAACCTCCCGCGCCCCAGGGGGCGCCCAGCAGGAGGCCGGCTGGAGAGCTCAAGGAACCACATGCAGGGGCAGGGGAAGCCCTCCGCACCCCCCATGACCGTGTTGGTTGGTGACCAAGGACCCAGTTGCCCGGTGGCACAGGAGTGCCCCAGAATTTCCCGTCACAATCCAAGGCAAGGCGAGCTCCCTCCAAGCAACATGAAATGTGGGTCACGCAGCCTAAATGAGAACTCTAAATAAAGCAGGTGAGGATTCTTGCACACTGGGCATGGGGGCTGGGATTCCTACTCTCTACATAAAGTTTTCATTTCAACAGAGGGGACGAGGCAGCCATTGTGAGCTCTGTGCTTGCTATATGTGTGTGCTAGTTAGTTTTCACAACCCAGTGACATATAAGTATCCTTCCTTACCAATCTCATTTGCTCCTGAAAATGTGCCAGATAGGGGATTTGCAGAACAAGAGAGACTATATTCTGTTATTTTAAATATAAAAAAAAATCATAGAGAACTCTAGGCTTACCCAGAAGTGCAATCAAGTTGCTCCAGACTTCACCAAACATCTCAGATGTCTATACAACCGTTCATCATGGATTTCTGCATCGTATAAAATGTTAACACCAATCATCTAATTTTTATTATCTTTTATTTATTTATTTATTGAGAGAGAGAGAGAGAGAGAGAGAGAGAGAGAGAGAGAGAGTATCCCAAGCAGAATCCTGTGGGGAAATAGGTTCTACTTACATAAATGGTTAGAAAAAAAGCTTAGGGTGGAAAGCCACCACCACGGGGCAAAAACGCCCAAGGAGGGCTGGTGAGATACTGTAATGGGAACACAAGCAACTTGTTACATCACCTGCAGGAAATCACTTTCCAAATGATGCCAATATACTCTTCCACTCTGATCATAAATTCCACTTGTCACCCAGGCCCTTTGCTTCTTACGCAAGTTAATGATTACTATCTGATTGCTTTCTCCATGTTCACATGTGTAAGATCTTGTTTTCTTCACGTTCACCATACGGGTAAGATCTTGAGCACTCAGTAAATACAGAGAAGAAATCCCGCTTCGGGGCTCTTCTCTCTTCCTGGATATTAACCTTTCTGGTATTCAATTCTGCATCCACTCTCTTGCTGGAAAAGAGAGAACTTCAGACTCCTAGTCTGCAACAGGCTCCACATGGTCAGCGCAGAACCCAATGTGGGGCTCGAACTCACAAACCATGAAATCGTGACCTGAGCCGAAAACCAAGAGTGAGGCGCTTAACTGACTGAGCCACCCAGGCACCCCCCACCTTTTTTTTTTTTTAGAGAGAGATACAGTGCATGCATGCACACGAGCAGGGGCGAGGGGCAGACGGGGAGAGAGAGAATCTCAAGCAGACTCTACACTTAGCATGGAGCCTTTTGCAAAGCTTGATCCTACGACCATGGGATCATGACCTGAGTTGAAATCAAGAGTTGGACGCTCACAGAACTGAGCCTCCCAGGCACGCCAATCACCCAATTATTAAACACACTGGGTATTTTGTGTTCAATACACAATATTATACAGTCCTACATACCGACTGTATTTTCCATCTGTACTGAAACGAACTGTAATGAAAATAATATGCATATATGTGAAAGATACACAGTGAGGGCAAGCAACGCTAACTGCATCGCTGTAGGGCGCATGCCTGAGATGATTGTGGTGCTCTGTGCAGGGTCCGGCTAAGGTCAGGCTCGCGTTGTAACTTTTTCTCTGCCACGTCCATGAGAATTCCTCAAAACCTGGGTGACCATAGAATTCATGACCGACAGTGGGCCAGTTTTTGTGAGTGCAAGGGGAGCTGTTGATAATCATGCTGGGATAACAGCAAAAACGGGAAGTTTCTGGGGCCCAATGGCATATGTGTTCATTCCACTTAGAGCACCTCTGGACTTTGGAGAATGGATTTTGCCAGCTTCATGGTAAACATTGGGAAAGTAAGAGTCTAGTACTGTCTTATTCCTGGTTTTCAGGAAGGAGAAACCAGGACTGAAAGAGAGCTTCCATTTGCCCAGGGTCACACAGTAATCTCTGCCACAGAGTGGAAATTCAGGCCATCTGTATGGTTCAGGCTGGTTTTTGTGAGCGGTTTCAAGGACTTTAAACTTGGACATCTTTTCTGAGACTCCAGAGAGTTCATTCCAGCCCCACAATAGGCGTGGGCAGGCCTGAGGCCGCTTCTCTTTCCCGCCCCTCACTTACAACCTACAGTGCTGATTTTAAGGGACCATCTCGAATGGCCCTTCATCTTGAGGGCTTGGGCCTGCTTCAGAGGCTTCAGTGCAGCAGGGGAGATGGGACACGGTCGTTCCAGTGATGAAGAGCCATTAATCCATTCCCTGAATCTTTGAAACGATATTTACTGCTGTTTTGATTGTAGCCATGATTCCTGTCAGGCCCCCTCAAATAGTTTGCTGGGGCTACCCTAACAAAACGTTACAAGTCAGCTCGTTCAGAACAACAGAAACATGTTTTCTCACAGTTCAGGGGCCAGAAATCCTAAATCAAGGTGTTGGTCACTAGGGTCATGATCCCTTGAAAGGCTCTAGAAGAGAATCCTTCTCTGCCTGCTTCTGGTGGCTCCCAGTGTTCAGTGGCTTCAGGCAACGTAACTCCCTCTGTGCCTCCGTCTTTATATGGCTGTCTTCTCTGGGCGTCTATGTCTCCATGTGGCCTTCTTATGAGGCCATAGGTCATTGGATTTAGGACCCACCCTAATCCAATATGATCTTATTTTAAGTACTTGGATCTGCAAAGATCCTATTTCCAGATAAAATCACATTCTTAGGTTTCCAGTGGACACTCACTTGGGAGAGCTGGGGTCAGTATTCAACCCAGCAGCACCCCCTTTTACTTCTCACAAAGTCACCACCTCTGTGCTCTTGCCAAGGCATGATCAAGAGTTAAACATCCCTGGAATATCCACACGGAGAGAGTCCTAGGTGCCACAGTCTGGTGGCAAAAGATGGAGTGGGGGCAGGGCCAGGGGACTTGTGAGGAAATGATGTTGGCATGATTCTTTTAGTGACATTGGAGAAAAATCCATTCCTTTACATGAATACAGTTTAGGGGGGTCAGATTTTCTGGGATCCTTAAAGCTGTCCAGTGCCTGGGCACCTCGCTGGCTCAGTTGGTAGAGTATGTAACTCTTGATCTCAGGGTTGTGAGTTCAAGTCCCACGTTGGGTTAGAGTTTACTTAACAAAAACAAACAGGGGTGCCTGAGTGGCTCAGTCTGTTAAGCCAACTCTTGATTTTAACTCAGGTCATGATCTCACAGTTTTGTGAGTACAAGCCCAGTGTTGGGCTCTTTGTTGACGCTGTGGAGCCTGCTTGGGATTTTCTCTCTCTCTGCCCCTCCCCAGCTTGTTCCCTCTCTCTCTCTCTCTCTCTCTTGCTCTCCCTCACTCTCTCTAAAAATAAATAAAAAGTTTTAAACAAACAAACAAAAAAATGACTATCCAGAGTCACTTCTTGCCATCACCATTATTAGAAGAGCTCTTTAGAAACAAGAAATTCTTCTCCACCTTATTTATAAAATATCAATCTAAAAAATTTTATTTAAAAAAATAAACCTTGGGGCACCTGGGTGGCTCAGTCGGTTGAGCGTCCAACTTCGGCTCAGGTCACGATCTCACAGATCGTGAGTTCGAGCCCCGCGTCGGGCCTCTGTGCTGACAGCTCAGAGCCTGGAGCCTGCTTCACATTCTGTGTCTCCCTCTCTCTCTGCCTCTTCCCTGCTCAGGCTGTGTCTCTCTCTGTCTCAAAAAATAAAACAAACATTTAAAAAATAAAAAACCTTTACCCAGACGAGGTAAGTTGAATAGATACTACTTGAATGATCCGATTTTTAGAGTTAAGGAATTTGAAAGAAAAAAAACAACAACTTTCTGTGTTTTCCTCTCATCTTGTTTATGTCCTGTCCCGAACTGTAGAGTCTTGTCTTTTACCATTTCCTTCCCATTTCTTTTTTTTTTTAATTTCACATTTTCTTAAATGTGGTGTATTCTTGTCACATCTAACTATCACCGCATCATGGGCCACATACCTTGCATATCGCTTAGTTTTCCTGATTTGCTTCAATGCCTCTGAAGGAATGTGCCAGACGCCTTGGGGCAGTGTCCCCTCGGCGGTTACTAGACTGTGCACATCTTGGGAACACAGACTGCCCCTTTTCATCTTGGCATCGCCTGTCATTTACAACATGCCTGGGACAGGGATGGTGCTCAACTACATGCTTGCTGAATGAGGGACCACATGTGCGAAAGAGACAAATTTTAACCTCCTCTGCTCATTGGAAGTGCTGACCTACTTCACAAGTTTTCTCTCTTCTCTCTCAGCTGCCCCGTCGCATTACGTATTTGTTCTCGTTACTGCCGATAGCAGCCTCTGTTGCCATCTCTGCTCATATGTTAGCGCACGTTCTGACCCTCCAACTAATAGCTGTTGTTGCTCTGGGGACCTTGTAACAAAGACAGTGTGAGCTGCGAGTCAATGGTGATCTGAATCTTCTAGATCCCAGGTACATGTTCAGATGTCAGGCACCTCAAAAGCACGTAGAGAAGATGTCTGGACCCATGTCTGATGAGATGACTACTCACATGCCATGCAGGATAGGCACCCTGCCCTGTTGTCTTGTAAAAGTGCCCGGTTTTCACAGGAAGAAATGGCCTAATGAAACTCATGCTCCATGAAGTGAGATTGTGGGTAATTCATGACCCAATTCTAGGACGAAATATGGATCATTAAAAGTGGCATGCTTCCATCTAAGCTTTCAACACTTACCACTTCAGAATCACAGATCCTAGCTTGTCACCGTTTCCAAGCCAGCACACGTCAAGCATTTCCAATTCTAGTTCCCTGGGGGAACTGTTCCCTGCAAAGCTCTCTCCTAACTTTGTGAGGTGTCTGGAGAAGCACTAAGGATGATTCTCATCTCTCAAATCGCTGTCACCTTCCCACCATTAATTTAGTTTTAATGGCGGAAGGGTATCCTGAACCGTATACAACATATATCGCATTTTAATCCAAACAAAGAAATGGAGATAAAGACTTTCAGACCACAGAATATCAAATGAGTTTTCCAACTTCCTCCTCCCATCACACTCGTGATAAGCAACATGACACCCTTAAAGTGGTGGGGGTCATGTTTGGTCTTTCTCTAGATTCCCTCTTTGATCCTGGGTAACAGCCATTTGAAGAGACTTCACTAGGATTCAAACCCCAAGTGATAATGTGTCCTGTCTTTATTTTTTAAAATGTTTTGTTTTTTCTTGAGAGAGAGAGGGCAAGGGATGGGGCAGAGAGAGAGGGAGACAGAGTCCCAAGCGGGCTCTGTGCCATCAGCACAGAGCCTGGTGTGGGGCTCGAGCCCACGCACTGTGATATCACGACCTGAGTCGAAACCAAGAGTCAGGTGCTTCACCGACTGAGCCACCCAGGCGCCCCTGATTTGTCCTGTCTTTGCCACCATTTACCTCTGCACCACAAAGTCTGTAGACAATTGGATTGCCGAGCCTTTGGGATACAGCTGATCACTTCACCTCACTGGACAAACTGTCCATTCAGTATTGATCGTGTTTCATGGCTACAAACGTAGTCACTTGTATTGGGCCACTCAAGGGCCTGCCTGTGGCCCTCGATACTGGGCAACCATTCTGTGACTACCCAGTGGCATGCCTCTGTTCCCACCTGGTGGAGGGCAGAGTGATCCCCAAGGCCAGAGTTGGTCACTGGAAACATAGCAAGGCATAACGGGAGACGAAGCACCTCATGACGTCGCATGTTAATTCAAAATTCAGCACATGCTAAGAGCAGGAGCTGTTCTAGGCACTGGGAGAGAGCAGGAAACTAAATAGGCAAAGATCCTGGCCCTCAAGAAGCTTACATCCTCTTGTGTGAGACAGATGCTAAGCAAAATAAGAAACAAAAACATGCATTGTATAAAAGGATGGTACACATCGTGGAGAAAAATAAAGCAAGGAAACTGAATAAGCAAAAATGGAGAAATCAAGGCATACTCCATTGGGAAGGTGACATTTCCCTAAGGCCTGAAAGGGAAGAAGGACTGAACCATGAGAACATCAGGGGAGAAGAAAGCATTCCAGGCAGAGGAAAGAGCGAGTGCAAAGGCCCTGAGGTGGGAGCATGCCTGTGTGTCCTGAGGAACGGTGAAGACAACAGTGTGGCTAGAGTAGGGTTGGCAAGGAGGAGAGTGGAAGGAGATAAGGCCTTTCAGATACTTGAATAATAATGGATTTAGCATGGCCTAAGGAATATTTTGTTTTTAGCATTAAAAAAAGAAGAAATATAAATTATTTGATGGAAAGGAGAATAGCTGTGGCTATCTTTGATTAGGTCAAGCTCCCTTTTCTTAGCTCAAGAGCAAGAATGTTGGAAGAAGGAGAGGCGGCAAGAGAAGAGGGGAGGGGAGAGAGGAAAGGAAGGAGAAGGGTGAGCGTGTCCAGCCCAGCCTGGTTTAGTCCAGTCTCCCCACCCCACCCCAGATCTGTGTGTCAGGACCCATCTGCCTATAGTGGCTGCATCTGGACAGGACATCCAGAAACCTGCACCGAGCTAGCCTGTCCTGAGGAGAAACTCAGCAGCTACTCTGAGACACATCTTCCGTCTGGCCTGCCTGTGGACTCGATTCCACAGCCGACAGCCAGCTCCGAGTGAGAAGGCAGGATTGAGTTGTATTTTCCTGACCATCATGGAGAGGAACAGATTGCAGGGGACACAGTGTGTTTATCCAGCATTTTGTTCATTGAACAAATATCTCTTGAAGGCCTACTATGTGCCAGGTCCTGCTGCGTGGGATCAGACATTCCTGCCCCCGTGCCCAAGGAACTTAGCCACCTACCACAAGTAAAGGGCACACTATTCAGGTGTTAGGGTCTGCATTTTTTCATCTGAGGTTGAAATGAGGACAAGAAATGCTTGAACAGGGATGCCTAAGTGGCTTAGTCAGTTAAACATCTTGGTTTCGACTCAGGTCATGATCTCATGGTTTGTGGGATTGAGCCCCGCATCGGGCTTTGCCCTGACAGTGTGAAACCTGCTTGGGATTCTCTCTCTGCCCCTCTCCTCTCTCTCTCAAAATAGACAAATAAGCACTAAAAAAAAATTCTTGAACAGCCTCCTCCCACCCCGAAAGACCCGTGTGTTGATAATTCAGGCAGGAAAGAAGGAGACTCCACTCAGGATGCCTTAAAGAACCCAGCCCAACCCAACCAAGGCTGTGATATCCTTAAGAAACAATAAAACTCTAAGGGTGCCTGGCTGGCTCAGTTGGAAGAGCAGGTGACTCTTGATCCCTGGGTTGTGAATTGGAGCCCCACACTGGGAGCAGAGATAAGTTAAAAATAAAATAAAAAAGAAAGAAACAATACAGTTTTAGAAGATGGGTCATTAGGTCCCCTCAACAGCTGGCATCTTTTTATTCCTCATTTCTCTATTATGCTACTATGGGGAGACTCAGTTTCTTGCTCTCTATTTGCAAAGAAGTTACTCTTAAAGACTGAAAGACTTTGTCCCAAATTCACACTACCTGAGAGAAGAGATCTGATTGGTCAGCCAGTCCCCTGACTCCACATTGTGTCTCTGGGCTGAGATCATGGAGAAGGCTACATAGTCATGGATAGACAGCTATGCTGGTGTCAGGCTCTCTTTCCTGGTCACATTAGCTGTGGCCAGTGCCCTGGGGTCATCTGACACACCTGGATGTTACATTTATCCATAACAACCCCCTTATGCCGGAAGTGGTAGAAATGACAGGCACAGTGAGGTTTCCCTATCAAAACCCCAGCTGGGTTTTGTTTTGTTCTATTTTGTTTTGTTTTGTTTTGTTTTGTTGTTGCAGAGTTTGACAAGCTGATCTTAACACTCCTGTGAGAATCCAAAGGATCTGGAATAAGAAAGAGAAAAAAAAAACCTTGAAGAGCAAAGCTGGAAGACTCACACTTCCCAATTTCCAAGCTTGCTACACAGCTGCAGTAATCAAGACAGTGTGACGCTGGCATAAGGATAGACATAGATGTCAGTGGAGTAAAATCGAGGATCCAGAAATAAACCTTATGTTTATGGTCAGTTCATTTTCCCCAAGGATGCCAAGACCATTCATTCAGTAACAAAATAGTAGTCTTTTCAACAAAGGGTGCTCAGATGACTGGATTTCCACAAGCAAAAGAATGAAGTTGGACCCCTACCTCACATCGTACTGAAAGGCTAATTCAAGAGAGATTATAGGGGCGCCTGGGTGGCGCAGTCGGTTAAGCGTCCGACTTCAGCCAGGTCACGATCTCGCGGTCCGGGAGGGAGTTCGAGCCCCGCGTCAGGCTCTGGGCTGATGGCTCAGAGCCTGGAGCCTGTTTCCGATTCTGTGTCTCCCTCTCTCTCTGCCCCTCCCCCGTTCATGCTTTGTCTCTCTCTGTCCCAAAAATAAATAAACGTTGAAAAAAAAAATTAAAAAAAAAAAAAAAAGAGAGATTATAGAGTTAAGTGTGAGAATTCAACTATAAAACTTATAAGGGAAAACAAGAGCAAATCTTTGTGATTTTGATCCTAATATGACGCTAAAAGCCAAGACAAAAAGAAACAAATAGATAAATTGTACTTCATCAAAATGTAAAACATTCATGCTTCAAAGGACACCACCCAGAAAATGAAAGGACAATTCCCAGAATAAGAGAAGAGATCTAATAGAGACTTGTATTCAGAATACATTAAAAATTTTTTGAATCCAATAATAAGAATGCAAATAAACTAATTTTAAAACGGGGAAAGGATTTTAGGGGCACCTGGGTGGTTCAGTCAGGTAGACACCCAGCTTTGGCTCAGGTCATGATCTCGTGTTTCGTTAAGTTCAAGCCCCACATCGAGATGTCTGTTCTCAGCACGGAGCCCACTTCAGATCTTCTGTCTCCCTCTGTCTCTGCCTCTACACTACTCTCTCTCTCTCTCTCTCTCTCTCTCAAAAATAAATAAACATTTAAAAAATGTTAAACATTTTTTAACATTTAAAAATTTTTAACATTTTAAATGTGAACAGTTAAAAAATGGGGAAAGGATTTTTTTTTAATTATAATTTATTGTCAAGTTAGCTAACATACAGTGTGCTCTTGGCTTCAGGAGTAGATTCCCATGATTCATAACTTATATACAACACCCAGTGCTCATCCCAACAGGTGCCCTCCTCAATGCTCACCACCATTTTCCCCTCTCCTCCCTCCGCCCCATCGACCCTCAGTTTGTTCTCTGTATTTAAGAGTCTCTTATGGTTTGCCTTCCTCTCTGTTTGAAATTATTTTTTCCTTTCCCTTCCTCCATGGTCTTCTGTTAAGTTTCGCAAAGCCCACATATGAGTGAAAACATATGATATCTGTCCGTCCCTGACTGACTTATTTCACTTAGCATAATACCGTCTATTTCCATCCCTGTTGTTGCAAATGGCAGGATTTCACATCTTCTTTATCCATTCATCAGTTGATGGACATTTGGGCTCTTTTGCAGAAAGCATTTTAAAAGACAGTGTTCCAAAGAAAGTATACACGTGGTCCATAAGCATGTAAGATGTGTAACATCACCAGCATCAAGAGAAAATATTGATGAATTTAGTTATATAAAAATAATTTTGAATAATCTGCATTGCATAAACCACCATAACAAGCTTAAATAGGAAACACTATTCTGGAGAAAAGATACAGGCAGTTCATATCCCACAACAAGTCCTTATCTTCTTAACATATTAGGAGCTCTTACAAGTAATAATTTTTTTTTTTTAATTTTTTTTTTTAACGTTTTATTTATTTTTGAGACAGAGAGAGAGAGAGAGACAGAGCATGAACGGGGGAGGGGCAGAGAGAGGGGGAGACACAGAATCGGAAACAGGCTCCAGGCTCTGAGCCATCAGCCCAGAGCCCGACGCGGGGCTCGAACCCACGGACCGCGAGATCGTGACCTGGCTGAAGTCGGACGCTTAACCGACTGCGCCACCCAGGCGCCCCACAATTAATAATTATAATAACAAATCCCACAATCTAAAGGCAAAGGATATAAACCGAGTTCTTTCTAAAGAACATTTAAAACTAATGTAAAAAGATGTCTGTTTTCAATAACAAGTGGTGTAAGTAATACAACTTCATTGAGAAGCCCATTTCCCGGATCAAATTGGCAAAGATCAATAATTTTGATAACACCGTTAATGAGAATTCAGGAATAACTTTTATACATTGCTGGTAGAAACCCATGAAGGGCATTTGGCAATATATATACATCAAGATGGCAAGTGTTACACACCCTTTGAATTAGCAATTCCACTATTGGAAATGTGTTCATTGAAAACTGTACATACTTAACAACCAACTCTCTACCCAAAATAAGGAAATGCCTTTTATGTGTAGATATTGCCAGATTTTTTTTTTAACTTATTTCTTTTGAATGAGAGAGAGAGAGAGAGAGAGAGAGAGAGAGAGAGAGAGAGAGATTGAACGTAGTCAGGAGAGGGGCAGAGAGAGAGGGAGGGAGTGAATCCCAAGCAGGCTGCATACTGTCAGCTCAGAGCCTGTCGCAGGGCTCAATCTAACCAACCAAGAGATCATGACCTGAGCTGAAGTCAAGAGTCAGATGCTTAACAGAGCCACGCGGGTGCCCTGATATTGCCAGTTTTATTCTTTTATTCTTTAAAATATATTGTTAAATTGGCTTACATACAACACCCAGTGCTCATCCCAACAAATGCCCTCCTCAGTGCCCATCATCCACTTTCCCCTCTCCCCCACCCCATCCACCCTACGTTGTTCTCTGTATTTTAAGAGTCTCATGGTTTGCCTCCCTCTCTCTGTTTGTATCTATGTTTGTTCCCTTCCCTTCCCCCATGGTCTTCTGTTAAGTTTCTCAAGATCCACATATGAATGAAAACATATGGTATCTGTCTTTCTCTGCCTGACTTATTTCACTCAGCCTAATACTCTCTGGTTCCGTCCACATTGCTACAAATGGCCAGGTTTCATTCTTTCTCATTGCCAAGTAGTATTCCATTGCATATATAAACCACATCTTCTTTATCTATTCGTCAGTTGATGGACATTTAGGCTCGTTCCATCATTTGGATATTGCCATTTTTAATGGTATATAAATACTTCTATCAAGGTTAATTTCCAACTACTCTCCTACCATCAACCAGAGCTCAGAGTTCCTGAAATTGTAACAAATGGCCCTCAAAAGCCTATGCGAGCCTGCAACACTACACCAGTAAATATTCATCAGAATATGCAAAAGAATATGTGCAAAATTGTGCCATTATGTGTAATAACAAAGATTTGAAACAGTCTAAATGGCCATCAGCAGAGAACAGCTTAACTAATGATCAGATCGTAACATTATTTTAAAAAATTGAGACAGCTCTTTATTCATAGATACGGAACAATCTCTAAGCTGTATTTCTTAAGTTAAAAAAACCTAAGGTACAAAGCAGTGTGCGTTATTTAACATTTGACCAAAAAGTGGGGGGTACATATGAATAGGATGTCTTCAGGAACGGTATTTAAGAAACTAGAAACATTGATTTCCTCAGGAGAGGGGAAACTGGTCACACACACACACACACACACACGCACACACACACACTGATCAGGACTCTGCTGAACACTCTAGGGGGCTCTCTGCAGATTTCTGTGCCTTCTCTATGCAGTTGTCTTTTGAGCCCTCTGTTCTGCAGATTCCAGCTACCTTGGACTCCCCCACATCTTGGCTCTGTCTCCTCAACTCCGCAGGTGTGCTGGTCTTCACCTCATTGACTCCTTTGTCAAGGCAGTAGGCTGGGGCAATTGTAGACCTTAACTCTTCTGCTTTCCACTTCTGAAGGATCACAGTCCTTCACTGCCTGGTGTTCAACGTGTTGACAACTATTGTTGTACATATTTTGTTGAGTTTCTTAGTTGTGTTGACAGAAGGGTAAACTCAGTCCCTGCTATTCTGTGATGGCTGGAAATAGAAGTCCAATAATATTTTTAGAAAGAAATATATAGAAGAATATATTTGTGACCTCGGGATAGGGAAAGATTCCTTAATGAAGCATTAAGCATAGATCATACAAAAATGATTAAGATTTTGTATTTAAGGGGCACCTGGGTGACTCCATCTGTTGAGTGTCCAACTTTGGTTCAGGTAATGATCTCATGGTTCATGGGTTCAAGCCCTGTGGCAGAACCTGTGCTGACAACTTGGAGCCTGGAGCCTGCTTCAGATTCTGTCTCCCTCTCTCTCTGCCCTTCCCCTGCTCATGCCCCCCACCTCTCAAAAATGAATACACTTCAAAAAAATTTTTTAATAAAATAAAAATTTGTATTAAAATAAGGCCCCATCAAGAAAGTGGAACTGTGAGTCACAGAAGGGAAGAAGGTATCTGCAGTGCATACAGTAAACAAACGACTCATAAGCAGACCAAATAAGAGGGAGAAAAAAAGGAGGCTTGCAAATCAAGATCTAAAAATCAGATAACCCCAGACAAAAGTCTTGCAAAAGTCATTAATGGGCACCACTCAAAAGAGAAACTCTAAAGAGCCAGTGACCATACAGAGTGGTGCTCAACTCATTAGTGATCAAGGAAATGCAAGTTAATATCAAAATGTCAAAATTTGCCAATGTAGACCAAAAGAAATGTAAAAACTAACAACTCCAAGGGTTAACAAAATATGGTATAGCAAGAAATTTCTTTCTTTGCTTGCAGGAGTACAAATTAATGTAACCGTTTTGGAAAAGAGTTTGGTACTTTCTAGCAAAGTTTAAGATATATAAACCTCAGGATCCAGCCTGTCCACTCATGGGTCTATACCATACAGAACCTCAAGCATACATGTAACAAGATACAGGTTTGGCAATGTTCATAGCACCATCTTTCAAAATAGTCATATAATGAAAACCATTCGCAAGTCCATCAATCTAAAATGGATAAATTATGGTGTATATTTTTATGATACGTGACATTAAAAATCAGTGAGCTAAGTCACATACAACAATGTGAATAAAGCTTAACTTTATAGCTTTGAGCAAAAGAGGCAAGGTTCTAGAGAAAGCATTTGGTATGATTCTATTCACAAAATTCACAAAAATTCAAAAAATCAAAAATTATTTAGAGATACACTCATTTTTTAATGTTTATTTATTTATTTATTTATTTATTTATTTATTTTGAGAGAGAGAGAGAGAGAGAGCAGGAGGGAGGGAGGGGCAGACAGAGAGGGAGAGAGAGAATCCCAAGCAGGCTCTGTACTGTCAGCATGGAGCCCGACATAGGGCTTGATCTCATGAACCATGAGATTTAGACATGCACTCTTAGGTGGTAAAACTGTAAATAAAATAACCTAAATGTTTCCCTTAAAAGGTAACTCATATCAAAATGAATACTCCGCGAAATGATACCTGAGAAGCATTTAACCCATTACTTGGTGCATAATCTATGCTCAGTAAGTTTTAGCCAAAAGTATTTACCTCTGTGCTAAAACCCAGTCCTTTTCCTGGCAAACAGCATGTACTTGAGTTGGGGGTGAGGATGTGTTCAGGTAGCCAATTAAGTCCAAGATGAGTGGCCTCATGATCAAGACGGTGACCTACTACTTAGCCTACTTGTTATAGACTCTACAATGGCATCCATTTCTCCTGAGGCATTTCTTTTTGTATGAAATATAAGTATTCTCAATCATGATTATTGATTTCATATCCAGATGCTTCTTACAGTCAATGAGAAAACATATTCAGCCAAGGCAAGTAAATGTGCATTTAAGAGATCAGCCCAAACACTGGAATGAGTATCTCAGGAGCAACTAGGGTCAAGGTGCAAGAGAAAGGATGAGATCTCTGGTGGAGGGGAACTCACAGGTGCCACAGTCTTGACCACAGAGTCTCCGTATGGCTAGGGTTGCGGTTCATAAATAGTTAACCATAGTGTCTCCACACCATGTGCTCATTCCTGAGCGATATGGTTTTTTTTTAATTAATTTATTATTATTTTTTAATGTTTATTAAAAATAAAGAGAGAGAGCATGAGCAGGGGAGGGGCAGAGAGAGAGGGGGACAGAGGATCTGAAGCCGACTCTGTGTTGACAGCAGTAAGCCCAATGCTGGGGTTTGAACTCACCAACTGTGAGATCATGACTTGAGCCAAAGTCAGACACTCAGCCGACTGAGCCACCCGGCCACCCCTGAGCCTTATGTATTAACTGGAGTTACCCCTAGGATACCAAAACACAGAAGCCACAAAATTATACATAGGTTTTTAAAAAGCGATGCGCATTGTAAGCTATAACATATAGAGAGTGCTTTCTGTGTCCTAAACATTTTTCCAGGACTAAGGTATTGAATGCTCATGACACTAAGAAACTACAGATGGGGTCCTTGAGGTACAAAAATGTTTCAATAACCTATCAGAGGTCACACAGTTGCCAATTTTAGTGTCAGAGCCACGTTGGAGTCCAAATGCCACTAACTCTGCTGTCCAGGTATACTGCCTATGTAGACACTGTATGTCTTCCTAAAGCATGAAAACCCTGGCCTCGGCACCGAGGTATCGACAATAGTTAACAAAAATTGAGAGTCCCCAGGTACGCCTAATTAATCAACCCTTCCGTAAACCACACTGTGAATCACACTGTGATGATTTGGAGGTTTGTGTATGAGGTGAGATTGCATTTGGCTGCAAGCAGAGGGTTTTTTGTCTTGCTTAACAAGAAAGCTAGGGGCAGACAGTCTAAGGCTCGGATTGTAGCTCAGGGATACCACACGGGACCTGGGCTCCTTCTGCATCCTGGCTTTTCCCTGTTTTGCTCGTAGCTTTCTTCTTCAGCAGGGATACACCTGTACCTCCACTCATTATATTTGTGCTTGAGGACAGAGGAAATGGGGAAGAGCAACAGACAAAAGTCAGAAGTCTAAAAGGCGTGGCAGCTCAAACTCTTGTCTTTTTTTTTTTTTTTTTTTTTAAAGTTTTTTTTTTAACGTTTATTTATTTTTGAGACAGAGAGAGACAGAGCATGAACGGGGGAGGGGCAGAGAGAGAGGGAGACACAGAATTGGAAACAGGCTCCAGGCTCTGAGCCATCAGCCCAGAGCCCGACGCGGGGCTCAAACTCACGGACCGCGAGATCGTGACCTGGCTGAGGTCGGACGCTTAACCGACTGCGCCACCCAGGCGCCCCATTGTCTTTTTTTTTTTAATTTAATTTTATTTTTTTTTAATTTTTGAGAGAGAGGGAGAGAGAGGGATAGAGTGTGAGTAGGGGAGGGGCAGAGAGACAGGGAGACACAGAATCCAAAGTGGGCTCCAGGCTCCTAGCTATCAATCAGCACAGAGCCTCAACACGGGGCTTGAACCCACAAACTGTAAGAACATGACCTGAACCGAAGTCAGACGATGAACCACCTGAGTCACCCAGGCATTCCTGAAGCTTTTTCTTCTTAAAAGCATTCTTAAGAGCTCTTTGGTGGCTCAGTCAGTTAGGCATCTGACTTCGGCTCGGGTCACGATCTCATGGTTCGTGGGTTCAGCCCTTGTGGGGCTCTGTGCTGACAGCATGGAGTATGGAGCCTGCTCCGGATTCTGTGTCTCCCTCTCTCTCTGCCCCTACTCCCCCCTCCCCTCAAAAATAAATAAGCATTGAAAGAAATTTTAAGAATTCTTAGAAGTTTTACCCAAGGATTTCTGCTTGGGTCGACTCAACTGCCTCTAAGTCAACCCTAGAAGGTGAATAGGGAAAAAAGCGTTGTGCAGATTGCACATGGGAGCTGGGTTGGTCAACCACTGGTGTGGGTCACACAGATTACTTGGCTCTCAGAGCCAAACTCGTTCATTACAGCTCTGCTCCTAGTAGACATTTATGGTGGTTTCAAGACAGAAGGCCAAGTACAACAAGGAACGAATACAGATTTGCTGTAACAACTGTGGGCTTTTCAACGGCAATATTCCCTATAAAAAGGGACCTGTAGCTATTAGTAGGCAAAGCCTTCCTAGGGGAGGGGCCACCTACTTTAACTTGTTCAGCATTCATTCATTCATAAATCTTCTAGTAATAGCACCCGGTTTTCTTTGGAAAACGATTCCTGTCCCAGTCTCAGTCTCTGGATTTAGTTAGGACTACTGTCCACGCTTGGACAGTCAGTACACTCCATTTTCCTGGCTGCAGTGATCATTAATTCAGGGTCAGCTGGGTGACTCAAATCAGCCCATGTTAAGACGTTAATACCAGAACTCTTGTTGGAACAATTGGAAGGAGTGAACTTTTCCCCTGGGATTGCTATCTGGAAGATTAAATAAGGTGAACTTGGAGTTGCTGGGGGCAACCACATGGCAGGTTTTACATGAAATTAAAATCACAACAGAGGAAGCCAGAGCCAAGAGATAAAGAGAAAGACCTAGACTTCATGTTGTTGTTTGAACCCCTGAATCCATCTAGACCTGAAAACCCATAACTGGACTTTGGTTTTTAAGGTTATTTATTTATTTCGAGAGAGAAAGGCAGAGAGACAGAGAAAGAATCCCAAGCAGCTCCTCCCTCAGCAAGGAGCATCAATGTGGGGCTCGATCTCACAACTGTGTGATCATGACTTAAGTCTAAATCAAGAGTTGGAAACTCAACCGACTGAGCCACCCAGGCGCCCCAAACAGGCTTTTCATATGTAACCATCAAATACTCCGTTGTTTTTTTTTTTTAGGTTTATTTATTTATTTATTTTGAGAGAGAGAGAGAGAGCAAGCACAGGAGAGGGTCAGAGAGAGAGGGAGAGAGAGAATCTCAAGCAGGCTCTGCGTTGTCAGCACAGAGCTTAATGCAGGGCTTGATCCCACAAATGGTGAGATCATGACCTAAGAGCCTCAGTGGCTCAGTTGATTGAGCTTCTGACTCTTGATTTCAGCACAAGGCTTGATTCCAGGGTCATGGGATCGAGCACCGCGTCGGGCTCTGCGCTCAGTAGGGAGCCTGCTTAGGATTGTTTTTCTCTCTCCCTCTGCCCCTCTCCCCTGTTTGCATGCTCTCTTTGTCTCCAATTGAAAAATGAATGAACGAATGAATAAATAATCAAACAAGTAAGTAAATAAATAAATAAAAAGAAATATATAGCCAGACTATATCATCGGAGATTCTTCAAATCCCAGTGGTCCTCTGTCTTCACACACACAGCACACGGTCACTCAGAGAGTCATGTGAGGTTCATCCTCTCCTTTTTGTCTGGGAGGAGGGAGCAGAGGGACCCATGCCAACCACTTTCACAACTCTGTATCTGGAAGTCAGAAGACCAGTAGTGCCAATAATCAAATCACAAGTAGAATGGCATCAACACAGATGAAACACTGCTAAACGGGTGTGTACTTCCTTCCATTCCCTTTCAACAAAGAAAAATGTCATCTTGAAAATGCTTGCACTTGCCATACAAAGCTTTTTGAGGGCTGGCCTTGCGAAGCAACCCTTTGAAAATCCGTAAGAGGATGTGACCAATAGAAGATCTTGTAGGTGACAAAATAATAGTGATGAGCGTATTGAAGAGATTTATTGGAATGCTTGGCTGCCTCTGCCGGCTCCAAGATAAACATTTGTTTGAGGAAACAATGGTGAGAAATGCTTCTGTTTGAAAAATGGTTGCTTATGGAGCAAACATTTGATGTTGAAATCTATACTTAAACTGTTAGGTTGCTGCCAAATAAAATACTTGTCCACCCAAACATATGTTTGAATTGAAAAATGCTTGCCAGTGTAGACAGACAAAAAGGAAATGCCCGAACCTTGGCCATACTTAACAATATGTTTAAAAGTCACGTTGTTAATTACTGATTTTTTCAAAATGTTAATTTTCCAATCAATGTTCCAGTGTTACCTGTCAATTACTATATTATAAAGATGAGCTAAGAATGTATTCCATGTTCGTGCTTAGCCTTTTAAAAGTTTCACTTAAGAATCTGGGAGTTTTGCCAATAAAAAAATGGTTATTTTTCTTTGAGTCTCAAGAATCTTGTCATTTTTGTGTAATATATTTCTTTGTTTTCTTTTTGCCGAGGAATTAGCCATAATTAGTCTGTAAGGATCCTTGGGAAATGTATCTGCATATTCTAAAATATTTTCAGGGCCCCTGAGTGGCTCAGTCCATTAATTGTCCAATTCTTGATTTCAGCTCAGGTCACGATCTCGTGGTTCGTGGGGTCAAACCCCACATCAGGCTGACGGTGAGGAGCCTCCTTGGGACTCTCTCTCTCTCTGTCTTTCCGCCCCTCCCCAGCTCTCTCTTTCTCTCAATAAGTAAATAAGTAAATAAATAAATATTTTGAAACATTTTCCTACATGATTTTTTACTTCAGAAGTATCTTTTAAACTTACCTCAGGCCTAATATCCTAATATATATATATATATATATATACATATATATATATACATATATATGTATATATGTATATATATATATAATATTTATATATTTATTATTGTACTATTATATTAAGTTATATATATATATTTTTTTTTCTAAAGCTTATTTATTTTGAGAGAGACAGAGACAGTGCAAGTGGGGAGGGGGCAGAGAGAGAGAGGGGGACAGAGAATCCCAAGCAGGCTCCGCATTGTCCACGCGGAACCCAATGCGGGGCTCGAACTCTCAAAACTGTGAGATCATGACCTGAGTCGAAACCAAGAGTCGACCAAGAGTTGAAGGAGTGGGTTGGAGAGTCATGGACTGTACCATCCAGAGCCTGGAAATAGCATTGCTGAACTTACTGAACTATGGTCCCGTGCACCTTCTGTGCCGATGGCTGTATACTGGAGCTCTCAACAGTTTTCACTTACCGTACTTGTGAGATGATTGTCAGATTTAAACCTGAGCATATTAGGTCAGGAGATTCTCATAAAACCATTTTTCTGAATCTGGACTAGGACTTCAGCGCCCCCAAGGAGGTGGTGCTTGGCCCTTGAAGGAGGGCAGTCAGTCATTCCATTGTTATTCTCCTGAATGGATGAAGGAAAGACAGAGGAGCCTCCCAGTTTATTTTTGGTGGGTCCTTTCCTTGGGCGGCTTGGCTCAGGCAGTTCTCCTGTCCTATAATGCTTTTCCTCACTTCCTCTCCCTGCTAGCCAGAATGCAGGCGGTCCTCATAGTCCTTCTCGTTTGCGAAACTTTGCTTGATCATCTCCTGGCCTCAAGCAATGATGGCTTCCTCTCCTGAACTCTTATGTCACCCACTGGCTCCAGATCCTGGAGATCAGAGAAGGAAAGTGGGGACTCCGAAAGTTATCCCCGGAACATTGAAGGTAGGGGCACTGCAGATTTATACTTTTTTTTTTTTTTCTTTTAAGATTTTTAAAATTGTTTACTTTTGAGAGAGAAAGAGCACCAGCAGGGGAGGGCAGAGAGAGGGAGAGACACAGAATCTGAAGCAGGCTCCAGGCTCTGAGCTGTCAGCACAGAGTCTGATGTGGGGCTTGAACCCACAAACTGCAAGATCATGACCTGAGCCAAAGTTGGACGCTTAACCCAACTGAGCCACCCAGGAGCCCCAGAAACCTGCACAGGTTGCTTTATCTTGGTCTAAAGGCAAGTTTTTCTGGTTCCAAAAAGGAAACTGAGAGTAAGTTTTATGTATCTAGCTAGCTAGCTAGCTATCATCTGTTTATCTATCTATTTATCTATTTACTTATTTGCTGGGAGGCTCTTATACAGAGAACATAGACTCGCCAGAAATAATACAAGAGCACACTTTAGTGTCATCCTTTGACCCCCTAACTCAGAAGAGGGCAAGAACACCAGTCCATCCAGGAGAGAGTATGATGAGGGGGCAGACAGGACTCCCAGGGCTCCCACAGGGGTGTGTGTGTATGTGTGTGTGTGTATACACATATACATATATACATATATATATATGTAATCCCCTAAGGTGTGGGTCCGATTTCCTCAGGCTGCTCTGGGACAAAATCTCCAGGGCTCCTCATGAACAGGGCTAACTAGAAGCCATCCTGGTTCCTAGACCGCCGCCAGGCATTTAGGGGGACCCAGCAGGCACTAGGAAGCACCGACCCTCAGAATGCCAATCAACCAAAGCATATGTTCCTAATTTCAAACAGATGCGCTGCAATATGCTTGCCTCGTCCTGATTAGAACTTAAGGCCTACGGGCTTCAACCAGTTGAGGCAATGCTCTGGTGACCCAAAGCAGCCCGTGTTAGAACCAGGTAGCATTTGCTAGAAGAAATCAGAGGAGATTGTCCCAAAGATCCCTGCCCGTAGTCTCTTGCACATAGTAGGTGTCCATTAGACAGTAGGTATAGCTGTTAATTTGTAGCTAACTTCAATTGGTCTTATCCTTAACAGATTCTGGGGAAGAGGGAAGAGCAAATTGGGGGAAATGGGTGAAAAGTAGATAAAGAAGGAGACAGTAAAGGAGATACATGAGTTTCTGAAGGGACAGTTCTCCGTGTCTAATTATTTCTCTTTTACTCGTCAAGACTTGAAAGAGGGGCTGGTTTTCATTCCTTGGCTATTCATGAAATCTTTAGGGGACCGAACTTCCCCAATATGTTTTAAACTTACGAGGCCTTTGTAAATAATAATAGCTGACTTCCCCACAAGCAGAAGGGATATCTTTAAAGGCTTTCCCGGGAGAATGATCCGGCCCTGGGGGACTGGTAATGGACGGGAGAGCCTTTCACCTCGAGGTCAGCAGGTCAAATCCAAATCAGGCCTGGGGTGGCTGCGAGGCATTGTTTGAGTGACAGCTGTTGGGAAACCCTGGTGAAAGGCGCTGGAGGGTTCGGCTGCATTTCAAGTGAAGTGAACAGGTGCTGTCTGCAGTAATTTTGGCAGAGGATAAAAGAGAGTGGTCAGAAATAGGCCAAGCTTGGGCTCCTGGCCCCAGAGGCCATCTCTGACCTGGCAAAGCGAGGCGCTTGCTTTCCCAACGCAGTCATGACAGGAGGCAAGCTGAGGAGGCAATGGGTCTGAATTGCCAAGGCCTCAGAGGAACAGACAGTTTCAGGCTTCAGCATTTCAGGAGAGAGCTGGCTTCCTCCTGGGGAGTTTTCCAGTCCCTTCCACTCCCCACCCGCCACCAACTCTAGCCCTGTGTCTTCCCTCTCACACCCTTTCTTTCCAACACACTGTTTGCTATCACTGAGTAAGGACAAACCAGCCAAGATGCAAAGGGGTCAGTGGGAAGATGGCAGTGATTCACATAAGTGGCGTCCATTTCCTTGTTTTCAGTTTCTCTGTACATTTTACGCACCATACATCTTAGACTCACAGAGGTGGGGTATGAAATAGGTAGTAGAGAGGACATCAGAATTGGGTAGCTCCTTTATGAGAATCCTTAGGATGGAAAGCCACAGGAGCCCCATCCTTTTGTTTGATGTTGAAGAAACTGAGGCCCAGGGGGGTTGGGGCAGGCCACTGTGTAAGGCTCTAAGTGGCCAGCAACAGAGGGGACTTGCACTGATGTAAACAATGAGCAGATGTATTTGAAAGGACACTGAGGCGCTCACAGCATCTCGGGGGTGGGGGTGGGGGGGCAGGTGGGAACAGAGAGAAGCAGGGGGAGCCAAGTGTGGCCAGAAGCTGACAAGGCAGAATCCTTGGCGGTTCTTTAGAGGAGGCCCCTTTTACCAAGTTAGCCCTGGGGCCCTGAGGATAGGGCCAGGAATGCCCCACTCCACACACAAAGCAGTCATCCCCTTACCTTTAAGTATCTATTCAAATTTCACCTTGGAAGGGGTGCCTTCCCATACCACCCTATTTCAAATATTAACACCCTTTATTGATCTTCATTGCCCTTATTAGCATCTCACAACTCCTTTACTTGACCATAAACTTCATGCAGATGTGGACTTTGTGATTTGGTTTTGTTTGAATGCCGCATTTCAGAAATCCCCATTTCTGAAGGGGTAGTGCCCATGGGAAGCTGCCTGTGCCCCTAGGAATGGAGCTTCCTCTGGGCCGGTTGCAAAGTTCCTCTGGGAACTTCACAGGGCCAGGGGAGGGGGTTGGCTAGTCTCTATCCAGAGATTTCCCCCTTTTGCCTGCATTCCCGGGTCCTCAGAAGGTTCTTCCGATGTTAAAGCGGGGAGGAATGGGGCTTTCTGAATAAGGGCGAGTGAACGGATGTAGACACAGGCAAAGGAATGTTGGAGGCCACGGTCCCTGGGCTCTTCGGATGCCACATTTTCTACCAAGTTTTTGTCAGCACGCTAGAGGGACCTGTCCGTGAATCTGGCCGAACAAAGATTCCTCCTAGCTGTGTCCAGCTCTCTCCATTTCCCTTTTCCTCCTCCTTCCTTTCACCTGCAGCTGGATAGTTCCCCCCTCCCTGCCATTTCCCAGGAAAATAAATCTCTGGGAGGAGGCGGGAGAGCGGGTCTCAGAGAACCCTTCTGAATAAATGTCTATATTAATGAATTATTAACTCAGCCATCCATGACCTTAAACCTAGAAGCGGGAGCGCCGAGGGCAGAGAGCTGCTGAATCCTTTATTGGAGTCCTGTCAAAGGCAACCGACCATTTGTCCCCCTCCTCCATCACGAAAAAAATAATTAATATGAGAGGCAAACTTTAAAATTGTGTGTCAAACGAAATCAGATAGAGGGTCTCCCTGACCCAATCCTCTTGTCGCTTTCCTGCCCCTTCCTGGCACTCCCTCCCTACTCTCCCCTCGAGCTCCCCTCTTCCCCTCCCAGCGAAGGGTACAATGGGCTTCCCGAGAATAATTTTCAGGAAGAAAAAAAAAAAATTGCTGGAGAAAATGATGAATTTGGGTAGTTAATTTATCGATCCCGGCTCCTCTTCCCACTTGTTTTATTTTAGAGGTCATTAATCAATGAAGAAAAACACCACCGTGTCCCCCCGTTTGCATTTAATACACTCACGCTCCTTATTTATTCCTCTGGAACAAATTCCCAGCAAATATTCACCCATCGATTTGGGAGCGATGGATTTTTATAAAGGTTTGATCGCTTCCTAAGTGGTCCAAGTGATTTGTTTCCGCGGTCTTCTTCTAAATAATGAAGAGGAGGGGGGCGGATTTGGGGGGTGCATGTCCTGGCGACGGGTGGCCTCACTTTCTAAACACCCCCACCCCCCACCGACGAGATGGGCCAGGGCGAGCCGCGGGCCCAGGATCAGCCGGTGGGTAGGGGGTGGGGTGGCGGCCTCCGCAGCACTTAGTACCCCGGGGCCACGGGCGGTCGGGACTACACAGCTCGGCGCCGGGGGGTGGGGGGACCGCGCTGACCTCTGTCCCAGCCCAGCCCCTCGGGCCTCCTCTGCGTGAGGGCAGGGCCCCGCCCCGCGTCGTGGGCCCACTAGGGAGGCACAGGATTCCCGCCACACTCCCCTCCAGACCTTTGTGTGAGCTCCTGGATTCCCGGGCCTTCTGAGCGCTCGCTCTAACTTCCAGTCACCTCCTTCACGCAAGTTCCCTAAGGCCTCTGGGCCCTAGGGTCCCTTCGCCCTGAGACCCGCCTACTCCCAGGGCCGCAGGGGGGCGGGGGCGAACCTGATGAGTCAGGGACTCCACACTCTGGCCTAGGAAGAGGCTGAGGCTCCGCTCCAGTCCCTGCTTCTCCCCTTGGCCCTCACAGCAAGGGAAGCCCAACCTCCCTGGAGGTGCCCCTACACCCCTCTGGCCTCGGTCTCGAAGGTGAGGGTAGAGGTTTGACTAGGGTGGGCAGGAAAATACACGTGTCGCCTCACTGACGCGGTTTCCATCACGCACTAGTGGCGGGACCTTAGGCAACCTACTTTCCGAGCCTCAGTGTCCCCATCTGTAATATGGGGTTAATGATAATGTGTTCTCCGCGCGGTTCCTAGGCGGAATGAACTTGAAGCGCCTACCCGCGCCTGGCCAATCCGAAGCTCTCCCTGACCGATCAGCTAATCTTGCTACGAAGGGGACCCCCCCCCCCCCCCCGGCTTCCCAGGGTGTGGGCGGCAGGAGGCCTGGGGGCGGGACGACAGTTGTTGCAACTAACTAGCGTCTCAAAATCTCGAGATTTTCAAGTTTGTTTGGAGGGCGGTATGGGGAGGAGTTCTCCGAGACGGCCAGCCCTGGGGACCAAACAGTCGAGCGTAGCCGGCGTGGCCCCAAACAAGGAGGCGGCGGGGCCGCTGCCGCAGCGTCCGGGCTCCCCGTCTCTCCCAGAGAACAGAGAAGCCTCCTCGTTCCTCAGCAATGAACCGGGAGAGTGTCAGAGAGAGACAGCTTGCCCCTTCTCCCGAGGGCCGGCAGCTACTCTTCGGCAGTTCTTCCAGCAAATTAATTGAAACGGGCCTGGAACTTCGTAGTCTCCTTCCGATGGGGTTGTTCAAAGCCCGCGCTCAGAGTGCTCGGTTAGCCTCGGGGGTCCACAGCACGTGGGTTTTCCCTCGTGGTGTTGGCCTTAAACTTGGATACCATCAATCTGTCCAAGAATGACTGATGACCTTGTCACAACGACGCCAGTCAAAACATTTTCGGTCCAACTGTGTTCCAATCAGCGTCGAGGCATCCTCCGTGAGACCCGGACAAAGTCTAAACAGCGCGGTTCCCAGGCTCAGGCGACAGGAGTGGTGGGAAGACAAAAAGAAACCAGAAGAAATCAGTAAGGAGTGGCTATTAATTGTTCAGAGTGGCGGGTGCTAAATAAGTTGGCTTGTTTGGGGAAAGACAAATGTCATTTCTTCCCTCTGAGTGTGGACAGAACTCCGGCGCCCGAGCGGGTCATTTTCACACACCCTGTCCGTGCCCTACCCCCACCGAGCACTGCCACTGCCTGGAAGGGCAGGGGGCTGGTGCCCAAATCGTGGAGATGAGAGCGCGCAGGGAAGGGCAGCGGGGCATTCCAAGGCACCTGGAATGGTCAGAGTGGGGGTGGGGCTGCTCTCCCAGCCTGCACCGCCGACGCCACGTTTGGGGCAAGAGACTTCTGCACGACCCCCCGGGGCAGCCCCTAGCAGCAAAGGCAAAAAGCTTCGCCGGTGACCGGGAGCAGTTTAACCAAGTGTAACACAGCCCGGGATACTTGTCACCGCTGCCCACAAGGAGAAGGAGCGAGTTCCCCAGGCAGACCACTCGAGAGTGGGTGGGCTTAGCGCTAAGCCGTGTGACACTCCACTGCGGCCGCCTCCCAGCTCCGCGGCCAGACTTGAGTCCCGCCAGGACTAGCTGCCCTTTAGAGACCCTCGGCCTCACGCCCACCAGCTCACCAAAGCCTGCCTTCTCCGCTGCAAACTGAGCGTTTCGTACCAGTGCGCAACCCGCCCCGCCCCTGCCTCCCCCGGCCAGGATATCTGCTGAGAGTTGCGTGTCGGGCTAGTCGAGCAGTTACTCCTGGAAAAACTGAGCCGGACAAAAGCGCAAACCCGGTACTGGGACTTGGTCCACTCGCCGGCTGGGCGCGCCTACTCCGATGCGGACACCCGAGCGCGTGAGGAGATGCATTCCGGTTTTCGTGTTTCCCCTGCTTTCAGGATCAGGGCAGTGAGCTGGTACCTAGAAAAGACTTATCATGGGCAGGAAGAGACAACAGGAGAGCGGGAGACGTCACGCCAAAAAACGAGCGGGGGGTGGGTGGGTGGGAAGGCGTTGGAGGTATCTGTGCTGGAGAGGGGCACAGGCCGTGTGTGGATCCAACCGAGTTAGAACTTCCTTCTCTCCCTCTCCCCTCCCCTTCGTTATTCTGGCCTGCCTACCGCCTCCCCCCACTCTCCATCTCCACCTCTCTCTCTCTCTCTCTCTCTCTCTCTCTCTCTCTCTCACACACACACACACACACACACACACACACACACACACACACACACTTGTATTTTGTGCTGTCGTAAAACCCACGTGTCCAGCCGGGAGGCTGCCAGAGCGTGGAGCCGAGGAACCGGGACGCGGCGGCAGCCGAGCGCAGCAGCCCACCGCGGCTCCGATCCGCGCCGGATCGGCCCGCGCTCCCGGCTGAACTGCTCTAGCGCGTTCCGCGGGCCTCCACGCCCATCTCTCACAGCCCGGGAGGGTTCCGGGCGGTCAGATCACATCTTGGGCTCTCCCCTCCGCGGCCCAGGGGCATGTAGCGCACCCGGGGACGCACACTCTCCCCCACGCCCACCGAGACACACGCACGCACGCACCCGCCGGCGGCTCGGAGTTTCCAGGTAAGGCGAGGCTCGTCTGGGGCCGGTGGTCTTGGGCCCCGGGGATAGGAGGCTGGAGGTCCCGGGCTGGGGGCGGGGGGCGAGACTGTCCCGCCTCCTGGCGCCGGAGGCCAAAGCCGCTCCGGCTCTGCGCCACTCCGGCTCGGGTCGGCTCCGGGCGCCTGCTGAGGGCGGGGGCTGCGTCCTGCCGCCGAGTTCTACGGGCGAGCGCCCTTGCGCCGGGCTTCAACAGTGCGCTGCGGGAGCTGGGCGCCTCGGACTGGAGGCAAGGCAGGGTGCACACAGCTCCCTTCGCGAGGCGCCGCCGCTTCAGAGTAAACTTTGCGCCCCAGCGGAGTTGGAAAGAGGGAGCTGGGGAACCGGGCTGCCGCAGGCGGAGCCCAGGGCTGAGCCCTTGCTCCACGGTCTTGGCGGTCATCCTCCCCGCCCCTCTCGCACCCAGCCCTGGGCCCGGCTCAAGCGCACCCTCCTCTCTGCCCTCTGCCCCCAGCTTGAGAGGTCGGACATGCTGAAGCCCGGAGACCCCGGCGGCTCGGCCTTCCTCAAAGTGGATCCAGCCTATTTGCAGCACTGGCAGCAACTCTTCCCGCACGGCGGCAGCGGCGGCCCGCTCAAGGGCGGCGGCGCCGCGGGTCCCCTGGGCGCGCCGCAGCCCCTCCAGCCCCCGCCGCCGCCGCCGCCGCCGCCGCCCCCGGAGCGCGCAGAGCCGCCGCCGGACAGCTTGCGCCCGCGGCCCGCTTCGCTCTCCTCCGCCTCCTCCACTCCGGCTTCCTCCTCCAACTCGGCCTCCTCTGCCTCCTCCTGCGCCGCCGCTGCCGCCGCCGCCGCCGCCGCCGCGCTGGCGGGTCTCTCGGCCCTGCCTGTGGCGCAGCTGCCGGTGTTCGCCCCTCTGGCCGCCGCTGCCGTCGCCGCGGAGCCGCTGCCCCCCAAAGACCTGTGCCTCGGCGCCGCCTCGGGCCCGGGGCCTTCCAAGTGCGGCGGAGGCAGCGGCGTGGACGCCCGGGGCGCCCCGCGCTTCCGCTGCAGCGCGGAGGAGCTGGACTATTACCTGTACGGCCAGCAGCGCATGGAGATCATCCCGCTCAACCAGCACACCAGCGACCCCAACAACCGTATGTAGCCGCAGCCCGCGCGCGCTCTCCAGGGGCGCTGGCGCCGTCGAGCGCGGGCGCCCATCGGGGAAGCGGGTCGGATGACCGGGACTCCGGGTGGTGGGCTGGCCCAGGCCGCGGCTCTGCACGTCCCAGACCGCGGTGGCAAAATTTTCCCAACGTTAGAGAAGGAAAGAGAACGGATGGGATGCCGGGTGGCACTTCGGGGTTACCTTGTCCTCCTCCCATTCCCTGCCTCGCAGCCCCAAGCCTTTAAGACCCGCGCTGCTCGAGGACCGGACTTTCAGATCTCCGCCCTCCCGCGGGATTGTGCCCGGGGCCGGGAGGGTCCTAGCAGCGTACGCTGGGGAGTGTGGGAGACGGGCTTCGCCTGGCCTTAGCGGGACACGGGAGGGACTCTCAGCGTTTCTGGGGCGCGTGAATCCCAGGGCTTGGGTCTCCTTCTGTCTGCCTTCTCTCTGGAGTTCACTACATCAGCTCGTTTTCGGGCCGTGGGGTTGCAGGGGACCAGCCGCGAGCTGCTGGCTGGCCGGGCCTCGCTGGAGTAGGAATTTTGGACGACGCTGGGTCAGTCTCTCCCTGCAGGCAGGCATGATTCTTGGATCTTCTGTTTATTTAGAAAAGGGGAAAAAGAAAAATTGCCAACTGCTTAATGAGAAAACATTTCCGACTTCAGGGTAGGGTGGTTCCCTGCGGATCCCGCGTTCTCCGTGCACCCTTGATCGTGTAAACGTTCGCAGTCCGTAGGCATGTTTGGTGGTTTACTTCTTTCTTTCTTTTTTTAAAAATTAAGAGTGACAGTAGTTAGTTTCGTACAGTGCGCTGTCTTTGTTCCCGAGTAAATGGCAAGTGCCTAATTAAAGCTGGAAGTTCTCTTCCCCGCTTCGATCCTTCATTCAAAGTTTCAGACCTCACCAGTACAGGTCCATTGGGAGGTCTTGAAGCAAAATTCTAGATGAAGACCAAGAATGTGCATTGCTTGGGCTCTAGTTATTTTCGTAATATCAGAAGTTATGATATGCTTACACCTAAGGCAGTTGGTGTAAGTGCTAAGTGTACTTCCAGAGTCTCTGGAGAGCCTATTAAAGCAGGTTAAGAGAGTCAGGTGGAAAGCGATACAGGATTCCAGAGATCGGCACTCACTCAGCTATTTTCATCTCATTTCTTCATTTAGTTTCTGTATGAGGAAAGTGGATGATAAACATGTATTATCATTCTCCGCTGGAATAAGTCCCCTCTTGCAGAATGTCTCCCGCTCCAAGAACTTCTTAATTCGTTGTAAAAACAAAATAACTCCGGGTTTTAGCGAAAGGGCTCCTGGTGTCGCTACTTTGATGAGAAAACACTGGACACGACCCTAGCGATGGAGGTATTTTAGTCTTTTCATAAGAGATGGGGATAATTTTTCTGATGGAGATAATTACAACTAACAAAAAGATCAGTTGTATTTACTTTTTTTCCTCTCTAGAGTTTGAGGCTAAAGTACCAGTTTAAAATGAGGGTTTCAACTCGAATTTGCCCTGCAGTTAAGACTTTTGTATTTCAGAGCTTCAGAAAATTTTGGAAAATTATATTGTCCTAGTGGATTTCAAAAAAAATACTTATCTCCTACTGAATTTCTTGAATGTGTTGTTTTCAAAGCAGTTCTTTAAAAAAAAAAACAAAACTGTGAATTAAGAAAGACAAGAAATGCTTTTTGGAGAAGATATTTTCTGACCGCTAAGTAAAACATAGTGATTTTGGGCTTAGAGTGCATCATCGAGCTTGCAGTTTCTCTTCTGAATTAAACGAGTATTGGAAAAAAAATGCCAGCAGTACACCCCAAAAGCCCAGGCTGTGCCCTGAGCTCCTATACTGTTTGCAGAGCAATCTTGAGGTTCAGGGCATTTTCACCAGAGAAGAACCTAGATCAATCAGAGAAAGAACTGGGATAGATTGCTAATTAATATGTGGCTCTTGAACCAGTTTATTGCCCAGGTAACTTTTTCCTCTGGCTGGAGGAGATGATTTATGATTTATCTAAATTATTCCTATCGTGTTAATCTTCTGGTATCCCCTTTCGAGTGGACTGGACGGCTTCCCTGTGCCAAGCGCAGGGGAAAACAGAAAACACAAAGGGAAAGACAGTCAGATCGTCCTATTAGAGTTACACTTCACGTCTCTCCCTAATTAAGGGGCAATTGAGAAAGAAAATAGAAAGCTGAGGTCGTTCTGTGTAATGCTGACGGACCAGGCCTGCCATTCTATCAGAAACTTCTCTGGGCAAGAGCCCTCGCTCTTTTGAAACCTTGGGATGTGTTTTTGCAAAGATGGAGTGAGAAGTGATTGAGTTTAATCTAGCGAGCGGATCAAAACAAAACAGAAATGCAAAGAGTGGGAAACATTTTTTCCCCCCTGCCTTAGATGGGGGGAAGTTTCTCAGTTACTTGAAAGATGGTGAAAACCACAGCTTCGCCCCATTCCCAGGTTCTAAGTGGGTGGGGGTGGGGGGAGGTGGGGGGAGAGGCAGGCAGAGGGAAGCGCCTATTTATCCTGCGGCTCGTTTTCCTGGTTTCCTTGTAGCCTCTTGCCATCTTCCTCTAAAAGAATTCTGTGAAATGACCACTCAGCATTGCTTCATTTTATTACTTTATATTAAAAAGGATATTGGGACATTTTCTCTTTTTTCTTACAAGGCAAAGAAAGGGACCTCCTTACTTCCCTTATCCCTTTAGAAGAGTAACCCTTTGCCTGGGAGAAACAACCCAGTAACACATAGGAATCATTAACAGTCCTTTGACCTTGAAACTTTATTGGCATCTTTGGCAAATGCCATAGAGAAGGTCCTGTGGCTTTCTTTCACACACACACACACACACACACACACTTAAAAACAGCAGAAACTGTAAAAGCTAGCCCCCCGTAAACTCTTCCATTGTATTTCTCTTATCTAACTCTGTGGGTTATTTTATCGCACGATTGAAGTACTCTTTGAACTGACTCTCCCAATGCTTCTTTGCCGGGTTTTCTTCTCACCGTCCTCACACCGGTCGGCATTGTGTAGTAGAAAAGGAGGATAGGGTCTCTCTTCCTTTTCTTCTGTCACTGCCCGCATTTGCTGCCTGGTTGCCCGAAGCCATTGATTATGTCAGGCTCCTTCGCTTTGGCCTCTTGTGGGGTTCCGGGAGCTGGTGCGTTGCTTAAGACCCCATCACTACTCTTGCAAGGTAGCGAAAGGCGGCCACAGGGCGCCCCTGGTGTTTGTACGAATGATACTGGGCAGTCTCTTGGTCGGGCTGATTGCCTCCTCACATACCTTTCATGTGAAGATGTTCTTTTTTGTGTGGGAAGGGAGGTGGGAGCTAAGTCCGCCCCGAGTGTCTCCGCGTGGAGTAGGGCACTTTGCAACTTCCCCAGCTGGAGGTCTCTGCCTCCTTCTTTTTCAGAGGGAGCCCTGCTGCGCAGGGAACAGTAGTGGGAACAGCACTGGCAGGTGCCCAGGTGTAGGAGTAGGGTGCAAAGCATTCCAGTTGGTAGCGCCACCCTTTCCTAGCGCTTGGGGAGAGGGGCTGTGGGAGAGAAAGAAATCTGGGGTTTGTCCTGTTGAGGGGTTAGAGAGCTGAAAGAAGGGTGAGTATTTTCTGACCTTCCCCGATCTCTTCCCAACCGGTTGGGACACGTAGGTCCTGTTTTGGGGAGCTCCCGAGCCCAGTAACCCCCCCAGTGGCGTCCTCCTGCCACCCAGGCACCGGCTTCGCTACCCCCGCCCAGCGTCCCCGCTGTCAAGCGCCTGCGACTTAGATTTCAGACCTGGTCCCTGGTGGGAGGGAGGCTCGGAGTCAGTGTGTGGGCTTTTGTGTTGTTCTATTTTTCTTTTTCTCTTTTCTCTCTTCTTGTGTGCAGGCCCAGCCCCATCCCGTAACACACATGATTTAGCTATTTTACATTATTCGTTATCTAGCGCCCTGAAACCGAACATAGAGCCATATATTAGATTGAGGTTAGGAGTGGTGGCGACTGTTTATTTAAGGTGATAAAATGGTCCATCAGCAGTAATCTCCATCGATATGTGCCACCAGGAGATGAAGGATGAGGGGACAAGCCACAATTAATTGCCCTATAGTTTTGTAGGAGAGAGTGGAGTCGGCCCAGGCCCGCTTCGATCTCCTCTCCCTCCTATTCATCATCTCCGCAATGTATATGGCGGCCTCGCAGGGGCAGGGGCCGACGAGGTTTATCTCGGCCCAATATTCTCTCGCCCGCACACGCTGGCGCTCCCATTTAATTTATTAATACGGTCATCGAAAGACAAATAAAATCCACATTGCCTCCCCCCTTCTTTCTCTCCCGCCCCCTTTTGTCTCTCCCTCTTGGTCCCTGGGCCAAGCCGGCAGCCAGGCGGAACAGGGAAAGCCCAGCGCGCCCGCGATTCGCGGGGAGCTGTAAACTCCCCTCGGGAGAGTCCTCGAGAAGGTTCGGCGCGCCCACATTCGTCTCCCCTTCCCGGTGGCCGGGCTAACCGGCCTCGCCTTCTGGGTGTGCCTCTAGAGCCCCTCGGGGGAGCCTAAAAGACCCCTGCAGGGTGGAGGCACCGATCCGTGGGAGGGGCGGCAGTGGCGGCGGCCCCTTCTGGTTTTCTAGGAAAGGCCTTGGCCGGCCGGAAGGGGCAGGGGCCTGGGCCTGGGCGTTCAAGGTTCAGACTTCGGTGCGGGGAGTCCCCCGGCGGGCCTGGCCGTGCCTCCCCTCCAGGCACGGGGCTGGCGTGGGAGGACGCGCGGAGAGCGCGGGTTGGAGTCCCGGGGGCGTGCGCCCCGGCGTGGGAGGTTCCGGCCTGCAGGGCTCAGCCCGCCCCCCGCCCCGTCGCCGCACCCCGGCGACCCCGCGCCCGCACCCCGAGCTCTCGCGGAGCTGCCAGCAGGCGGCACTCCCGGGGCGCCTCCCCGGGCGGGATCGATGGGCGCCCGCCCCGCCGCGCTCGGCCTGCGGGACCGGGGGCCGCGACCTCGGCGGCGGTCGCGGAGGATTTATAGCTTAGCTGTTACCGCCGCCCAGGCGGAGAGGCCGGCTTCTCGGCGGTTCCTCCGTTTCTTTTCCAGAGGATGAGTGAGGGCGCAGGCGAAGGCGGCGGCCGAGAGGCGTCGGGGAGCCAGGGCCTAGTGTGGCGGGGGCTTCCCGCGGGTCCGCCGGCCTCTCCAGACAGCAACACAGTCCCGAAACGTGTTAAATTTCACCTTTCCTAGAACCAGAAATGAAACACCAGAGAAGAAAACCATGGCCTGCTCGGCCCCCTTTACTTACTCCATTTTCATTTGCACAAGTAGTGCACGCACTCGGAAAAAGATTCAAACAGCGTGCTAGGGTGTGAGATGAAGAGTCAGATTCTGCTCTTCATTACACTGGGCCTGGCCTTCACAAGTCAGTAGGGAGGTCTGGAACCTGGTGACACATCCTTCCCTTATTCAGGGACCCATCAACAGGAGCACTAACAGATCTATTCAAAGTAGAGGAGGGACCCTGGTCTCTTCTGTTGCCTAGTGCTAAAATGGCATTTCAGCCTATCTTGCTTGGAGAATCTGATAGTCGTTCTCACAGATGGAGAAAACACTTTGCAAATAATAATTATGAACTGTACAAAAAATTACCCTAATTCTAGGAGAAACGAGGAACATGCATTTGCTTGCTCTTTATGAATACCAATGGACTTGCATTTTATGTATTGCTTGGTAGGGAATGCTGCGTGTAATGTATATATTAAATGTATATACAGCATATAAAAAATTCATCTTGGGGGGTGCAGTTTGGGCGTCTAGCTAGCTTCTCCCTCAAACCTTTTCTAGGTGTTTATGGCTTGTCTCTAGAAAATACTCTCTGAGTACTACGTCACATGTTTTAAGCTTCTTCAGACTCTTTTGGAACTCAGAGACCTAAGCCAGGGGCCAATTATTTTCAATGGCAGAGGTTTTGTAGAGTAAAAAACAACAGCATCAGGATAGAACTGTGTTTAGATGTAATTGGTCAACTTCTCTAGCAGAATATTTTGATGCAACCTGAAGTGGTTTCTAAATTAAGACTCATGTAATTAGAGTGGATTGGCCTCCCTAGCTCTGCTGTGGACTTCACACACAGGTAGTTTTCTCAATACTGGCAGACACTCAGCTTTTGATTCAGCAAAATGCCACTACTGGGTTTTTCAACACCTGCTGGAGGCCAAGGAAACATAGCAAGTGGAGGAGAAGTAAAGCTATCTAAAGAGGACTTCTTAAAGAAAGGATTAGCCAGAGTTTTTCCATGCATCACAAATAGTGGGAGTGTGTTTGCTGTCTGTGGGGGTGGTGGCTGGAGTTGGTACTTTTCCTCCTTATTTTATTACTGATGTAGTTGGTGTGATATTGAACGTGGTGGAGACGTTGGAAGTTGACAGAATCTCTGGGGTTGGACTGATAGGGAGTGAATACCAAGAGCTCTTGCTTCTTACCCTGGTTCACTGAGCCAACCAGAAAGGAAAGTGGGTTAAGCAACTCCCTGGGGTGATTGTATTTTTATTTTTATGGGCCTGTTGCCTTTGCTCATTGTCATTGGTTTTAAGTTCTTTTTTGCTCAGGTGCTGACCGGTCATCTCTGAGGTCCGACACTAAAATTCAAAATTGTAGACATCACCTCTTCACTTTTCCGTGCTTCTCACAGCCCCAAGCCCAAGAGTGTGGGAGAGAGATCTAGAAATCTTTGTAATTGACCGGTGCTAGAGCAAATTTTGCATCTCCCAAAGAGTGCTGTCAGCGAAATAATGCTATCGATTGTGAGTTTGGGTAGACAGTTCTCCCAGCTTTTGTTGGTCTCCCTAGATGTTTAGGTCTGGAGGCTTTGGAGTCAGGCAAACCTGACTGAATCTTCCTCTACCACTTTCTAGTTTCTGAGCCTTGGTCTCATGACATTGCTCATGAAGCCTCAAACTGCATCATCTGCAAAACAGGCATCATGATAGGGTGATTGCTCGGCTCAAGATAGGTGTCTGGAACACTATGCGGCGGGTGACTTTGAGTTTTTATTGTCTTTCTTTCCATTCCGCCTTTGTCTTGAAGTTTCTGTTTTCACAATCAGAAGCTTAAGAGGATGTGTGAAGTGTATCTGGAAGGGCTGACGTATGGTAAGTGTAGGACTACCTTCCATCTAGGCCCTGAAGTCAAAAGCAGAGCCTGACGGTATTTACATTAGTGTCTGTTACTGGAAGAGGGAGCTTTTGTGCGATGGAGGTCCAGAGGCATGGACGCTTCCTGCCTGCAGGACCAGGTTGTTGCTTTTCACTTGAGAGGCCTGGGGATGCCTCCAGGGCGCTGCAGTCAGAGGGTCCTGTCATTTCCTGGGCTCTCTTGGAAGGAGTGAGGGAATAGCTGACTGAGGGGAAGGCGCAGCCAGCTGGAGCCCTTCTCCACGGAGATAGGATGCCCACATGATGGTCACCCCTCAGCTTGCTGTGAAACAAGGGGGGTTCGCTCACCATGGCTGGTTGCCATTAGGGGTTCCTTCCTTGATGATCCACTTTGTCCAAAGTTACGTGGGTGTTTCCTCTGTTTGAGCACGGAGAGGGCACACTTAGGGTGATCCACCAGGACTGGCAGCGACCAAAGCTAGGCGGAGGTGCTTTGAGACCCCAAGGATGAGCCGTCACCCAGTGCTGGCGTATCCACTGGTGCCCCAGCTCTCGCCTGAGAGCATGCTCTGATGCTCGGTGCCATAGGACTCCGTTGTGCCGGGGCGCCGCGGGTTCCCCGGGGAGGCCGGGTCGCGCAGGCGGGTGCCCAGGCTGCCTCCCTGAGGCAGGTCTGCAGGGCCCTGGGCGCAGACACCGCGGCTCCGCCAGGCCCATTAATAACCCGGAGGGCGCTGCGATCCGACAGCGCGGTCGCCGCAGGCCCTGCTTCCCGCGGCCGCCTGGCCTTTTCCCATCCAGTTTTTAGTCGAGGGACACTGGGTATCCACAGGTCCCCCGCCCAGAAGGAGGGTGAGGGATCCCCTTGGCTGCTGGCCGCCCTGGGGAACGTTGGCGAGAGACCTCTTCACAACAGCTTTCCCTTCGCTTATAACTCAAGATAGTCGCATTTAGCCTGGGGATCGGCCGTCTGGGCGGGAGTTGGGGCCCTCTCCACCGAGCCATTATTCTGATCCTTAACGGCCCATTATCTTGATCCTTAAATTTGCTCTTCGTTTCTTTTTGGCTTCTGGGAGGAGTTTGCACTCCAGGACAGGTACTCCAAACCTGCCAGAACATTCCCCTTTTCCACCCGTGCCCTTCTGGCTGGAGTGGCCAGAGCGAGTGCTGCCGGGGCTCGAGAGGGACCCCAGCGCCAGTGCGCCCTCTTTGGCGGTTGTCTGGGGTTTCGGCGCCACGGGAGCCAAGACCGGCTCCGACCTCTGGTGTGGGGGTCCCTAGGAGTAGGAAGGACGCTCTGTGCTAGGTGGGTTGCCCACCTGCCCTGGTGATTCTAGAAGTATTTTCTTTAATTGTAGAAGGTGGAAAACCAGATACGCCCGGGTGATCAAAGTGCAATCTGTTGAGACAGAAGACAGAGCAAGAGACACGCTCTTTTCGCGTATTAAACACACCTGGAAATCCGGTAGAGCGAGAACACCTGGGAACCGAGAAAGGGAAGTGGGAACTAGAGACCGACGGGAAGAGGGGGAGAGGGACAGACCTAGAGGACAAGACGCGAGCCCTGGGCTCCGCAGAGACGGCAACGCCATCCTCACCTACCTCGCAGGGCTTTGGGGGCGCCCCGGGTCTCGACTCCTACCAGGCCGATGTGGGTGCTGCGATTTCCAGGGGAGAGGTGCATATTTACTTCTCCCCCTGTTCGCAGTGGCCTCACCTCCCTCGCAGGTGGCTTACCTGGGAGGGGGATGTTGTTGTCCCCGGGGGTTTACCCGAGGCTGGGCCGCCTGGAGCGGCAGGTTAACCTTCTTCCTTCCCTCCCTCCCCTCCCGCCTGTCTCCCGGCAGGTTGCGACATGTGCGCGGACAACCGCAACGGCGAGTGTCCCATGCACGGGCCGCTGCACTCGCTGCGCCGGCTCGTGGGCACCAGCAGCGCCGCGGCCGCCGCGCCCCCGCCGGAGCTGCCCGAGTGGCTCCGGGACCTGCCGCGGGAGGTGTGCCTGTGCACCAGCACTGTGCCGGGCCTGGCCTACGGCATCTGCGCGGCGCAGAGGATCCAGCAGGGCACCTGGATCGGGCCCTTCCAGGGCGTCCTCCTGCCCCCGGAGAAGGTGCAGGCCGGCGCTGTGAGGAACACGCAGCATCTCTGGGAGGTAAGTCACTCGCCGCCCAGCACCTTGCCAACCAGCCGGAGCTCTGGCCGGCAAAGAGCCTGGCCCTTGGTGGGGGCAGGGGCGGAGGAAGGCATTTTTGGGGAGAGCCTCCCTTTTTCTCCAGAAGGTAGTGGAGAATAGATTTCTCTGGTCACCCAAATGCCCAATATCGGCAGCACCTGCAGTAAAGAGGTGCGCGCAGCCAGGAAGACAGGGGCTCCAGGTTTCTGAAGTTGGAACCCCCTTAACAGGCCTCTACTCCAGCTAGTCTCCCTGGATCTTGAGAAAACGAAAACGCAGGTGAGGTGATAGAGCAGAGGAGGGTGGACATTGGGGGTGTAAGCTAGAAGAATCTGGTGCCCCATTCTGAGCTCTTCCAGGATGTTTTTTGGGCACTGGGCAAGAAGGAACATAAGCCTGACCAGGAGGAAGAGAGCCAGGCTCCTTTTCCCAGATAAAAACAGTTTTGTAAACCCTGAATTAGACTGCAACATGTTTCGTAACTTCCCAAGTATCCGAAGGAAGCAATTCCTGTCGTGAATGAGAAATCACAAGTTCTGCTTCTTCTCTGACAAAGTACAGTTCCACAGTCTTCAACAAGACAGGAAATCAAAACATAGGAAAACTCGGAGCACTTTGATATCACCCAATTAATGGTAATACTTCAGTGGCACAATCTTATCTCACGCTATTATTTAAAAATACACAGTGTACTTGAAAAATGTTAATCTGAGATTCCTCCCCAAGCTTTATGGTTGATTATCGAGATCCAGTTCTGAAGAGGCAGATTCTTGGCCATAGGTAATCCCCCCCCCCCCCAACCAGTTGTAGCCATCTCTCACCCATGGAGTGATTTATGAAATACAAGATGCTAGAAGTTTTACTCTTAGGGCAATATGTAGATCTTACTGAGGCCAGGCAGTGCAATGGAGTGGGAACAGCCAGAAAACAAAGTCTCTCAAGTGCCAGCGGCCAAGTTGGTGTGGACTTTAAGTCCCCGTTCACGGTCATTTCTACAGCAACGTGTCTCACACGCTTGGTTCGCTGGCCTGTCAAGATGGGCATGCTCATTGTGAGAAGCCCCATGGTCAGTCACCAAAACTCGGGAGACTGAGTAATCCACTCGGATTTTTGCTGAGCACTCTGGCCAGCAGTACCTTAGGGCCTGGAGACACAGCATTGTGAAAAACAAACCCGGCCTCCAAAACTGTTACAGGGCTGTTGGCGATGGGCTGCTGGGGCCTGTGTTTGTAAAACCTCCTTGGAAGGGGGAGGAGCTAAGTGTATGAGCTCCCAGCGCACTGGCCCAGGATGACCACGTGGCAGCCATGGGTGGCCTAGACCTTAGAGTTATCTGCTAGGGCTGTGGGCCCAGGTTGCAGGTTCCATTTCACTCCTAAACTGGAAAACAGTTACACGTTTTTCATCTTTCAGACCAGGATTCTTGAACAAGGGGCAGATTTATGTTACCAAATAGTGTTTTCTTTTGTTTTGTTTTTTTTGTTTTTTAATAGAAATTTTCACAGGAAAACATGGTGGGAGAAAAATGGCTTGGTACATGGAGCCAGGTTAGGAGTTAGAGCTCTGGGGATTGGAAAAACTGACAAGTGGGAAATAATCAAAGCATCTGGTTTGGAAATATTTCCCAGTTGGTTTTTGTTTCTGACTAATTAGTTGTAACCTCCAGTGTGGTTTAAAGTTTATAAAACACTTCCAGGCACTTTTCGTGTTCCAGTAGTGTTATTAGGAGTGCTAATATCATAGAGTTAAAGGCCTGCCAGTACTTTTCTGAGATCTTAAAGCAGTTGTTCAATGGTACGGATTTGCTCTATGTGCACATGTTAAGACTGAACACTGTTATATTGCCCTCGGTTGCCTCACGTTTTGAGCTCATCTATTTTTAGAGTGCCAGGGGACAAAGCCATAAACATGAAAAAAATCCCATCGTTCATTGTTGTTTTTTTTCTCTTTTTGGTTTTTTTCTTAAAGGATTTGGATTCTTGGTATATTGGCTGGAGATCACTTCACATATAGAGTAAAATGATAAATCTTAATACTGAAAACTGTAGAGTCTTTCTCTTGTACCTTTCCTTGTACGTGAAGTTGAAATTGTTCAAATAAGGAGTGGGACTTGAGGGTTGTTGTTGTTGATCCCTCAGTCGATAGGAAGTGCGTCTTACCTGTAGCTTCAGGTATGTGAGTTGGTTCTGTGTTATAAAAAAGACTTGCTGGGAGTATGCACGCATAAATGATTTACGGGCCCCTCTTCCTAATTTCAGGACATGATCTGTTTATTTTTATCATCTGTAAGAACAGTTAGAATAAGCAAACATTGAGGGGATCGAAGGGATATTAAAACTGCAGCCGTGCAAAATATATCTGTCTCCTGGGAGATCCTATAAAATGTGACAGACTGGGGCCAGGTAACTTAGTGCCGATGTCCATTTGTAAGATACAACACTTACTTTAATGGGTTTCAGGTTTTTATTAGTATAATTTTTTTTAAGCTATAGAGTCTGAGTTTGTTAATTTTAAGCATTATGATTTATTTTTCTGAAATGTGCCGATTTGAATTTAGTGAAATTTATAACAGGAGATTCCAAATGGTGTTCCTTACATGTCAGCCTTTGCTTTCAAACCTAAATTCTACTGTGAAAAAATTTTAATCACTGTATGATTCGTATTAGGAAAGAATCAGTAATCGGGATATACGGTAGATCGATAGGAAACTTTTGGCAATAATTGTTTCATGACTCATGTAATAATTATCCATTGAAAAAAACACATTCTTTCAGATATCTTCCAGAATCTCAGGTTGACATAAAACAGATCTTTAAAAACTTAAAAGCAGTTGAAGCATTACCATTTCATTTTAAAAGTCAACTGAAATCATTTCTCTTCTCACATTTTTTCCAAGTCACTGGCTGATGAAGAAATGTCTTTATATTTAGAGTTCAATACTCAGGTCCTGATGGATCTTCCCAGGGTTACTTATCTTTATTTCAGTACAATAAATGGATTGCTAATCTTTTCCCGTCACTGTTTCCAAGTAGATGATGGATTTTTGTTTCAGTTTACAGTTCATTGTTTTTAGTATGGCTGTACTTTATTATACACATGAAGGCTTATTACAGAAACAATCAGATTCACCTTAGTTACTCCTTTTGTTTAATCATTAAAGCCTCCATTTTCTTTGTAGAAAATGGCTCTTTAATATTTAACATACATCAGCCATGGAGAGCTTGTCTGATTGTTTTGTCAGTGTGCTATCATCTTTTAGTTAATATTTGCTTTGTGTGTAACCCTGGTTCTTAAAAATAGAGCAATTTAAAGAAAGTTAAATATCATTCCGTTACCTTCTATATATTTTGACTCTTTGGGGTACTTACGGAAAATTCTAAGAGTTTTTCTTTTCTCTCTGTCTCTCTCTTTTTTAAGGAAGAAGTCCAAGTGATTTTTTTTTTTTTTTTTTTTTTTTTTTGGTGTGTGTGACTTAAGGAGATTAACAAACTGAAAGCCAAGTTGCTAGTCTTTTTCCTGGGGAGGGGCTGGGTACAGTTTCTTTTAGAATCAGATTTTAATGTGTTTTACCAAAAATAGTAAATTCAGATAGTTTAAAACAAAAACATTACAGGATGGCTTAAACAATCACTCACTTTGCTTATAGACATTTATTCCAGTAAGAGTTGGATACATGGTATATTTCTAGCTACTTGGCCATAATGAGAAAAATCTTTCTCAATATTTTGCAAAGAAAACATAGTCTTTCTCAGCAATTAGGTCTTATTGATGAGAGTGAGATAATTTTGCTCTAATGTGTTTTCTAATAAAGAAGTGAAAAGGCACATTTGATTCTAACATTTATGAAAACATTATCTCAATTATTAATGTGCCCTTTTTCCCTAGAGATAGATTAATCTAATTGCACATGGTTTCCCCTTTCTGCTTAACATCAGAATTTAATATGACTGGACCTGAGGAATGTACATAGTGTAAACTTGAAATTCTATTGGATATAAAATACGGAAGTTTAAAATAAAGTTACCATTTAAGATAGGCCAGAATTGCTCAGGCCTTTCAAATCAAAGTCTGATTTAACAGGAAATTTTCGTGACAATGACAAAATAGATTACACTTATTTTCACCCTGGAAAAATTGTTCTGCTCATTGAAATAAGGTAGTGACTTGTTAGGATTACAGTCAAGGAACTGGAAAGGGCTTTAATTTTATAGAACCTGTCTTTGCCTCAGTAAATTTGAGTGTCTCCTTTTCATTTACACTACGTGAAAACCTTTCATTATTTTTCTTCGGAAAATCAAGGGGGATAACATAATGCGGGTTTTTTTTTTTTTTTTTGTGGTTTGATTTTATGCCATGATATTCTAGATTTAATAAGAGGTTTGCTTTTAAGCAAATGGTCTATTTTTCATCATTACCATTTAGCTTAGGTCAAAAGACGTTGATGAAACCAATATTAAAAATATATTACATGTTGCTAAATGTTTATATTTCACAACCATCATACATAATTGGTACTAGAAGGAAATGAATTGATTTCATATTTTAAATGTATTACTTAGCTTTTTATAAATACCCAATTGCATATATAGTACTGTACTCATTTGTATATATTTAGATGTTGGAAAAAAAATCATTTCAAATGAATCATTTCAAATGAAATTAAAGTCATTTAAAAATGAAATTGAAGTCATTCTAAAGTTGTTCCGGTGATAGTACCATAATTATACGGTCCATATTTTTGCTTTATAGACTTTGACGCATTTGGCCTGATTCACCAAAGCACTAGGGGATAGAATTATGTGGCTGTTCCAGTTATAATGAAGTAGAAATTGTGTTTCTTAGTGATTTATCATTTCATGTGATAGACTGCTTGTCAGCTTGGTTTTGAATATGTCAATTTCATGAAGTCCAAATATGATTTCTCCTTAAAAATAAACTATAGTCATAGTACTGTTAGGTTTTAAATTTGCAGAGTAACAGCTGATGTATCTCTTTGGCTTTGCCTCATTTGATCCGAAGATGTCTTTTATAGTGGTGCCCATTTGATAGAGTGCGAGCATTTTGTAGTTTTACATACACTGTAAAACCATCTGCCGCCTCTTGGAATCGTTTCCAGCATTGTGCTAAAAATCAAAACTTAGGACTTAACGTTGGCTTCGAAAAGGGCCCTTACAGTCCTGGTCCGTTACATTTACATATCGCCCTGCACAGTGCCACTGGTGGTTTTCTGGGTCTGAAAATGATTCTGCTTTAAGAAAAATAAATATGTAGAGCAGCCGTTTGGAAATTCTCACACTAGTGAGGTTTAATCTAAATATGCGTGTGACACGCCAGTGATTTAACTGCAAATATTTTATGAAGAGTGATGTGTTCTGTATCCATGGGACTATATTTCTCATTAGTTCATTTTATCTGTTGTTTACAGATGGCTTTTACTGATGGCATTTTGGCTATGTGAAGAAAATAATTCATAAGTCTCTCGTGTCCACAACTGCATCTTTTCTTACATCCTGTGATTTTTTTTTTTTTTTTCCACACTGACTTAAAAACAGGGTCAAGAAGTTGAAATCCCAAGCTCAGAGGTTACTGGACAGATGAAGTCTGTCCTCCCCAGTGGTAGCAAGTGAGCTGATGAAAATGTGGCTATGGTAACATTGGGCTGAAGGAAGCTTGCTGGGGAGCCTCTGTCTTTTACTGTGTCACTTACGGCACTTTTAATTATTTGAGTAAGTCTGTTTTGCTCCCCAGAAATCACTTAGAGTGGTAGTATAACCTTATGGATTTGTTAGCTGAGGAACCACATCCACAATATCCAAAACCTCTCGTTCTGCCGATCTGAAGAACGCCATGCCTAGATCCACTGCTGGATTGCACCCCCCCCCCCCCCGTCTCCCTCTCTCTCCCTTTCTCCCCCTCCCTTTCTTTTTTAGAATCTCGTAGACTCCAAGATTTCATGGGTCCCGACATTCCTTGTGTATTTACACAAGAAGTACAGACTCCGGTACAACTACTTAGCATAAAAGCCAGAGAAAGCAGAGCAGGGTAGACTTTTCCTTGTAAGCATTAGCCACCTCGCTCAGATAAGTTACAGAATTCCATTATCCAAATTGTTACACATGTGTGACAGAGGTTGACCTTTCGTCATGTCAATCCTTTTTGCGTGGGCCCCAGGCTCCAGCCTAATGGCTCAAACCCTGATTTACTCACTGTAATCAGGGCAGGAGGTCGAGCAGTTGTCAGGCTGCCTGTTCGTACTCTTCTCGGAGCCCGGTTGAAGGCTGTTAACACAAAGCTTTTCAAAGTGAATTTACAACCCGCACCACTGACAGAGGCCAATCAGTGCACCATAAATGTCAGGTTAGTGAGATTGAGCAGTAAGTGAAGTACTGACAGCACACTATTGGCTGGAATCAATTGGCCAAGGTTTGACTGAGGAGCGCGAGCTACGTGCCTTGGCGGGCGCAGGGCAGGGGCTCAAGTGCGGAGCCTGGCTTTCCAGGTGGGAGTCCGTAGAGGTACCTGGGAGCAGGTGCGTGAGGGTTGAGACGCCGCCCCGTTTGTTGGGGGCGTAGGGGTGTAGCCAGCCTCGTCCGTGTTGATGGGCTGCGCGGTGTCTGAGTTCACGGCGGCCCCCGCCTGCTGACTCTGAGGCTTGGAGGAGAAGGGCCCGGCGTTAGACACAAAGGGGCAAGAGGAGAACGATCACGGTGTGGTGCCTTCAGAACCAGGGGACGCGTGCAGTGCGGTCCTGTGCGGCTAAAAGGTAACGTGTTCAGACTCCACAACCCTAACAGGGATTTCCACCAAGGCGCCGACCCACACACGAGCCGCCTCTTCTGCCCTTCTGGAGGCTGAGGGATGTGCAACTTTCACGGAAGTCACTAATGAATGATTATGGGTTGAGGGCCTGAATATCCATGAGGTGTGGTTTCCCCACCACACGGAATGTTTTTATCATTTTGTGTAATGACAGCCTGGACAACAATTCATTTAGCTCTGAAGGCATCAGCATTAAAATGGAGGAATCCATTAAAATGCTGTACGCAAGGATTTATAAATTAGGCAATTTCCTTGATTATTGCAATCATTTACAAAATTGATTGTTGCAGTGTGGTATAGACAGATTTCAGCAACTGTCATTGACAACAAGCACATTCTCTGATATCTATGGTTACTGGTCACTAAACCAGGTCACTGTCCCTCACTACTCCCTCTCTCCCGCTCCCCCCCCCCCCCTTGTTGTGTTTGGTCACAAGGTCAGGCAGACTTGCAGAGAACCTTAAAACTCTAAAGTTTGAGTTGCCTTCAGAAGAGACCCACTTGGGCTGTGAGGGTGGGTGCAGGTTGTTGTGATGGTCGTAGCATTGTTTGCACGTGTGAATTCTAGTTTTGGAGCCGCACCAGGATGATTCTCATGTGCCTCAGGTCAGTAGTGGAGATTTTGAATTGAGGCCAACCCAAAAGGAGATAATTTTTGCAAATTGCAGCTGTAAATATTTGTTTGATTGAAGATCTAAAAGTCAATAATGTGTTTTATTTGTTGGTCCTTAGAGTTCTAATTATCCGATAGATATATCGTAGAGTCACTGGATTTTAGGTCAATTAATTCTGGAAGGCATAATAAAGACATTGTTACAAGCGTGAAACGCTCAAAATGCTGCAGATTTTCCTGTACGAGGACACACACAAAACAAGTCGACTTGGTGCTTAATCACTAACCACAAACCACAGAGTTGCCTTTATTCGTGCAGTCTCAGACACGGGCATGCCCAATGTGTCTGCAGAGCTCCAGCCAATGAAAGCTAGCCGTGCGGTTTATGCTTAGTACCAAATAACTGACTTCGGACATTTGTTTTTCATCATCATTTTGTTTTTAATCATAATTTTTCCCTTTTGGAACTCTAAAAGAAACCGGGGCTTGTAAAATAATAACACTTTGGAAAATTGTTTAACGCTGTTGGGAAGACAAAAACGTTTTGGTTTGTCCTGATTTGAAGACATCAGTATTTGATCTCATGGTGGTCTTTGTTTAAAAGGGAAGATGCTGTGTTTTAGGAAGTCCTATGGCTTGGTGACACCTTGCATCTATTTGGGTATTGTTGGGTCAGAAGTCAGAAGTTCCTTTTCATTTTTAATTAGTTGTACTATCCATGGCTTCAAAATTCAGCAGAGAGGCAGTATTTTCATTTCAGTGCCTCGATATGATTGCCTCGTTTTTATCCAAATGTTCTTTTCCACAGGTATTTCTGGTTTCTGTTAAGACTCAAAAGCCATGTGACTAGATCTGTTTTGGGTGAAGTGTGAACGAGGCACTCACTGTTAAAGCTGTTTCTGCCAGTGCCCTTGTACATGAATTTAATACACCAAAATCTACAGCGTGCAACTGTGAAATGATGATATGGGGCTAAGCCCATTTTATTAAAATGAACAGTGTTTTTCACTCTCTGTGATCATTTTAAATTAAAGCTGCCTCCGGTAATGAAGTGTCTTCTATGTAGAAACATTCAGTGTAATCTAATTCAGCAGAAACTTCTTAAGTGCTTTTTAATTGGAATCAAATTAAATGTAATCAAGTCATGTTTTCAGGGTCTTGTAAAGCACCGAGACCTAAGTGTTGTTAGCAGGCTTGGGAATATTAATGTTGATCACAAATTTAGTACAACACTACTAAATTCTCAGAGGTCCATGCAAACTCCAAAATGGTAGATGACCAGTACATATATGTTTGGTTAGAGTACAATGCTTTCGGAATCTATTTTGTGTGTCCCCAGGCTAATACTGAGGTTCCTCTGTGATACTAAAAAAAATACAGAAATCCTTGCTGGGAGATAAAATCCTGAAAAACTTGGGGCTCATGCAAAATGCACTTAATTTCAGTTTGTTGCAGTTAATTGCAGTTTATAATTTGACCTGCATAATCTACAAAGTGGAAAATCTGAAAATTAAGCTTTAAATGATGGAAATGAGATTTTCTACTGAAAATGTTTAATGTTCATCCTAAGCAATTCAAACTACACAAAAGTATACGCTGGCAGTAACTGTTGTTGATGGTTTTTTTTTTTTTTTTTTTCAAGATTTTATTCTTGTTTTCAAGTAATCCCTACACCCATCCGTGGGGCTTGAACTCGCAGCCTCTGAGATCAAGAGTCACGCGCTCCACTGACTGAGCCAGCCAGGTGCCCCCCCACCTTTGTCGATGATTTTTATAATGGCCTTTTGGGAGATGACTATGTAATATAATGCGTATTTATTTCATTGAAATCACAGTTTTGGTAAAAATATTTGTACACTGTCATTGATACTGCAAAACAGATCTTGAAAGCCGCCGCCAAAAGCACTGTTTTTCTCAGATCTTCTGCAGTGGTTAAATTTGGCTCAGCCATGAATAGATTTTGGTTTTGTGTCTAGTTGCGTCCTTCCCTCTGTGTATTTCTCTAGGTAGGAAATTTCCTTAACAGTCTGCCAGCCTTGCTGTATTATAGAAACACTTCTTGTGATATTTTTGTATGTTTTTAGTGCATGTCTTTAATATGACCAGAGGCTTTCTGGAGCCTGTAGGGAGGTTTTAATGGTTCTCAGAGGGGAAGAAATTTCTGTGTTCCTTTTTATACGTGGAGGTGTTAACAAAAAAGGATCGGATTGCTTTGAAATGCTTTTCTAAGTAGGAAGACTCATTAATTTACCGACTTGCATGTTAGACTTTAGGCAAACTACTAAATTTCTTTGTGTCGCCGTTTCTTGTATAAAAGAGTCCTGCACTATTGTGCCAGTTAGAAAGACCGTATGTATGGCTTTTGTATAACAAAAGGGATTTTCTGTTTCAATTGGGATTTTTATTTTATTTTTCACTTGGGATTTTAATAGTAGCCTGTAAGTTTCTACTGTACTCTGCACATAATTATAATTTCATTATTTGTTAAAGTGAAACCGTAGACTATGACACACAGTTTGAATGGATTTAGTTGCAAAATCAGGCTTAAATAATATCTAAATGCACATTTATTTAGTGCTGCTTATAAGGAAGAAAGGATTAAAGAGATGCCATACGACATGGGTGAAAAAAAAATGATTAGATGACTTTAATTTTTAAGACTACCTTTCTAATGGAGAACAAAAGGATAACTGTAAATATTGGACATGTAAAAAGAAGTTTCTAGGTGTGTGATTTCAGTAAGTCAAATGATTGCTCTTCATCCTCACAACAGAAAACTGACTTGCAGTATGAAATGTGAGGGGAAATGACTGAGAAACATCTAGAAAGATCACAAGGAAGCCCCCAGACCTGAAGGTCCTTTGACCGTGGACCTCACGCCAGGAGCAATTCATTAGGTTAGGTTTGACACTGGGTATTGAATTCCGTATAGAACAGCATCTCACTGCCTAGCATATGGTGGCTTGTCAATACATATTAAATGACAGCAAATCAACATCGTGGCACATTTGCCACTGTCCATAAAAACGTGTGTGCTGCTGTGTGTGTACTGGTGAATACTGACTTACTGGCACACCGTGCAAATTGTGAATCTGTCAGTGTTGACCCTGTGAAAAGCAAGAATTCTGAGTAGCGGTTGCAATTGGAAACTGTTATGTTTGGGGTGCCTGGGTGGCTCAGTCAGTTGAGCATCCGACTTTTGATTCATCTCAGGTCATGATCCCAGGGTCGTGGGGTCAAGCCCTGCGTGGGGCTCCATGCTGATGATGGAGCCTGCTTGGGCTTCTCTGTCTCCCTCCTTATCTCACCCTTGTCTGCTTGTGTGCACGTGCACACGTGCTCTCTTTCTCTCTCAAAATAAGTAAACACTAAAAAGACAATTTTGTTTTATTTTATTATTTTTATAAGCAGGCTCCATGCCCTAGCGTGGAGCCCAATGCAGGGCTTGAATTCATGACCCTGAGGTCAAGACCTGAGCTGCTATCAGCAGTTAGATGCTTTTTTTTTTTTTGAAATGTTTGTTTATTTTTGAGAGAGAGAGAGAGAGACAGAGATCGAGTGGGGGAGGGGCAGAGAGAGAGGGAGACACAGAATCTGAAGCAGGCTCCAGGCTCTGAGCTGTCAGCACAGAGCCTGACGATGGGCTCGAACCCATGAACCTCGAGATCATGACCTGAGCCGAAGTCGGATGCTTAACCGACTGAGCCACCTGTGCCCCAACAGTTAGATGCTTAACTGACTGAGCCACCCAGGCGCCCCAGGAAAATGTAGATGAAAAAGTCAAAATAAGATAAAAGCAGAGAGGCAGGCAAACCTTAAGAGACTCTTAAATACAGAGAATGAACTGAGGGGTGGTGGTGGGGGATGGGCTAAATAGGTGACGGGCATTTAGGAGGGAACTTGTTGGGATGAGCACCGGTGTCCTATGTAAGACATAAATCACCGGGTTCTACTCCCGAAGCCATGACAACCCTGCATGTGAACTAACTTGACTTTAAATACAAAAAAAAAAAAAAAAAAAAAACACCTCAGATGAAGAAGTAAAAATCGAAACACGCTCTGAAGAACAAAAATTTGTTCTTTAGGTTGAGATTAATATTTTTAAAAATGTATATTCGTTTTTCATGAATCATTTCTCTTACGGCGTATGGAGTTATTACTTAGATGTCACTCAGGGCAGGGGTGATGTTCAAAGTATTTGACAACCAATGCTGTCCCATAAACCTGCGTGCCTGCCACTGTATCGGTGTCTTGGGTGTGGCATAGAGGTTCTGAATCTAGCAGAGTTAGGTGGGCTTTAGCAAAGCTATTAAATACACAATCAGTGGCAATAACAATCTATTAACAGGTATAGGGTTTTTGTTTTATAAGATAAAAAGTTCAGGAGATGGGTTGCACAACTGTGTGACCATCCTTTACTAAACCGTACCCTGAAACATGGTTAAAATGGGGGCTCCTGGGTGGCTCAGTCAATTAAGCCACACACTTGATCTCGTGGGTGGTAAGTTCAAGCCCTACCTCCGCCGTCAGCGCGGAGCCTGCTTGGGATTCTCTGCCTCCCTCTCTCCCTGCCCCTTCCCACTCGCAGTAAATAAATAAAGTTTAAAAACATAGTTAAAATGGTAAATGTTATGTGGATTTTACCCCAATTAAAAACGAAGAACGATCTACATTTTCAGCGATTTTTCTTCTAGCTCTTCTTAAAGTCTAGCTTACGTAAGAGTTTTCAGGTGTAGGGAGCCAAGAAAAAGTCACCCTAGGGTCCTGCCCCTAAAAGATTCTGGTTCAGTCCTCCTGCACTGGGGACCCAGCAGTCTGTTTTCTTAACAAATGTCTCACCGGCTCGTCCAGCTGCACTTTAAGCAAACAGAAAAAGCCAGACTCCACCTTTTTCTACCTTACTCCTGGGGTTGTCCGCTTCTCTTGTTTGGGCTCCCCTTGAGCAAACCTGGTCTAGTCTCGTTTGCTCCTATGTTAATTCTAGTCTTGCTTTCATTCCTGCTGCACCTGAACTAATCTCTGGGTATTTCCCATCTCCTCCCTTACCACCCCCTCCAGATAGATAGGTGGATAGATAGGTCGATAGATACAAGTACTGCTAGACGTAACAGACAGCAAAATGGACTCCCGTGACTTTCCTCTCTTTGTATCTTTTGGAAGTCTGCCTGGCCAGGTGTAAGGAAGCGAGCAAAAAGGCAGAAAGCTTTCCACAGTGTGTAAACCGCAGTGTGTCATTAGCCCCTAGGTAATCAAGGCGTGTTTCAGAAGGACGTGGCTTCCTGGACGGCAGGCATTCGGTGCTGCTGGCTAGGGCCAGAGCTCCAGCACTGTCTGGGTCTGAGCCGTGTGTGACGGCAAGCAGACCCCCGAACTCCCTCTGCTCCTCCCATCGCTGCTTTCCTCCCCGCGTCACCTGGCAGCCCCTTCTGTGCAGTCCTCTACCACGTGGAGAGACCATATGGTCCTTGTGTGACATTTGCCATTTGCACAGTCTGTAAAGTTTCCATATGCCAACTTCATTCTCCGGGTCTGCTGATCTTTTCCCATCTTTTGCCTCCGCCTGCCGTTTCTGCCCGTTGATGGAGGGAGGTCTGTGGGCACGCAGCCTGTTGTCGGGTCTGCCCTTCTTACACTTACCTCCCCTGTTCTTACGGTTTCTTCCTTTTTGTTTTTAATTAAAAATACTTTTTTTTTTTTTTTTTTTTTTTTTTTTTTTTAGCATTTGTGTGTTGAGAGAGTGCGAGCAGGGGAGGGGCAGAGAGAGGGAGTCACAGTATCAGAAGCAGACTCCAGACTTTGTGCTGACAGCTCAGAGCCCAGTGTGGGGCTCGAACCCACAAACCGCGAGATCGTGACCTGAGCTGAAGTTGAGGCCACGCAGGCGCCCCTCTTCCCTTTTTTTTCTTTTAATGTTTATTTTTGAGAGAATGTAAGTGAGGGAAGGGCAGAGAGGGGGACAGAAGATCTGAAGCAGGCTCTGCCGACAGCAGTGAGCCCCATGCGGGGGTTTGAACTCAGGAACAAACTGTGAGATCATGACCTGAGCCAAAGTGGGTTGCTCAACTGACTGAGCCCCCCGGGTGCCTTTCACTCATTCTTACTGTTTCAGTTGCCTTCTCTGAGGGATGGCTCTCACGTTCCAGTCCCCACGCTGACCTCTCCTAAGTCCTGGATTTCTTTGAGACCTCGCTCTTTGGAGATGTAGTTACACATTGAGTGTGCTGACTGCCCTCGTCCTACATCTCCCCACAGAGGTGGCCCTTTATCCTTAACCTACAGTGTTCTCTTAGCCCTTTTTGGCCGATGAGCCCAACACTTTGGAGTCCCTCTAATGGTTTTTTTTAAATGTTTATGTTCCTGGCAACCAACAGGGTATCTAGCACACAAAAGGTACTTAGTAAACAGTGTTGTTCTGATAGCAATAATCAGAGCTAACACAGCTCCTCTGAGACTGTGAACCAGGCGCTATGCTAAAGAGCTCTGTGGAGCTGGTCTTAATTCCTCCTCAGAACATCCTGGTGAGGTAAGGACTATTGCAACTCCTTCTTCAGATGAAGGCAAAAGAAGTTAAATTACTCACCCAAGGTTGTATGTAGTGAAGGTAGGACTCCCCCTGAGGTGGTGTGGCCCGTAGAGTCCTTGCTCCAAACCATTCTGTTGTTAAACTGCCTGCTCCCTTCCACTCTGACCCCTGAACTGCCATTACGCTATGGGGCTCCAATGTCTGCCACAGACTTCTCCACACAGCTGACCCTAGCCTCTAGGTCTGCATATGAGCTTTTCCTCCTTGGTAGACAATGCTTTGGCTTCTCAGACACAGCCCAGCTGCAGCTTAACAGAGACATGGTACTTAGTCTCATGACGTGCTTGGTCCACCTTGGGTTCTAGGACCATTGGTGCCATGTTTATTATGCTAGACAATTCAAACTTCCCAGCCTTCAGAGAAATAAATTTACTGAAATAAATTTACTGAAATAAATTTACCTACATGCGTGAGGTGTCGTGCAGGTCACAAAGATGGGCAAGATGAACTCTGCCTTCAAGGGCCATAGAGTGGTAGGACCGTGAGTAATTCCCCTTGGAAACAGGAGCGAAAAGTGCTTTTTCAGAGAACAGAGGTGGCTTCCTGCTTGGAGCCTCAGGGAAGGAGGAGAATTTGACCCGGGGACATAAATGGTTAATACTAAGGGAGGCAGGTGCTTCCTGGGAGAAGATCAGCCTCCATCAATGGGTCCACAGTCCTTCCTTTCCCAGCTATGTTGCCTCTCTGTCCTTCCTCTCAATGAACTGCTTCCTGTCCTCTGGTATACCAAGATGGTATGCCAGAAGGCTTGCCCTTCTGTGGTCAGCCTGCGTCTTTCACTTTTTTTAGAGCCACAGTTCCCAGGAATTCATTTTAGCCTCGTTCTGGGTCTCCACCACCCTATTCACTTTCTCTTGCCTTCAGCCATGCCCTTAATAGGTGTTGAAGTTTTGCTTTATCACCTGATGTTACAGGTCCTCACTTGGTAAGCTCATATTTGGGACTTACTTACACTAAAAAATATTTGATTGTTTATAATTCAACTCTGATTGGGTGTTCTGTATTTTACTTGCTCACTTTGGCAATCCTATTAAGGTGACAACTGAAGAGAGACCTCATGGAAGAAGAAATGATCCTTGAGATCGTTCAGGAAGGCCAGCGTGCTAGAAGCCAAGGGGGTTTGGAGAGACATGGTGGGGGATAAAGTCAGAGGGACTATGGGAAAAGACTGCATTTTATCGTGGGTGAAGTAGATCTTGAGGCAGAAGTAGCCTGAACTGAACTGTCCTCTGTGTTATAAAAACGTTCTTCTGGGGCGCCTGGGTGGCGCAGTCGGTTAAGCGTCCGACTTCAGCCAGGTCATGATCTCGCGGTCCATGGGTTCGAGCCCCGCGTCGGGCTCTGGGCTGATGGCTCAGAGCCTGGAGCCTGTTTCCGATTCTGTGTCTCCCTCTCTCTCTGCCCCTCCCCCGTTCATGCTCTGTCTCTCTCTGTCCCAAAAATAAATAAACGTTGAAAAAAAAAATTAAAAAAAAAACACACACACAAAAAAACAAAAAACGTTCTTCTGGGTGCTGTGTGGAGAAGGCTCTGGTGGGGCAAGGCTGGCTGCTGAGGGCAGGAGCTCAGTGGACAGGGTGGAGAAGTGGATTTGGAGTTAGGGGAACATTTGGTGATTTCAATCTGTAGGGCTCCTTGAACTCAGCCGGCGAGGGTGGGAAGGCAGAGCTCTGACTGGAGGAAGGCTAGTTCTATGATTGCTAGTTCTCTATGCCTCTGTGAACTGCCTCTGTAAAAGTCTTATGTGGATTAAGGACCGTGTAGGCTGGTACAGCCACAGATGGCCTCATCTCATTTCCATCCCCTGCCATTAACGTCACAGGTCTTCACTTTTGCCCCTTTGGTGGGTGTGGCAGTGAGGCAGTAGTACAGCCAGCCTTCTTAAGCGCTTTGGAATCTGTGAACCATGAGACGCTGAGAGACTCCACTTGAGGTCTATGCAGAATACCTTCCCCAGAGGAGGGAGGGATGCTTCACCTGACTCACCCTGGCGTTGCCTCAAAACTCACCTTTAGCTCCTCTCCTGTGCAGCTGTCTGCATGCACAGGTGCGTGTGAACATGCACACGTGCTCGGTACTGTTCTCTTGGCTTTTCGCCGTGCGTCTTCTGATGTCTTCGTATTTTTTTCCGATTACAAAGGGTAATGAGCGAGAATCTGGAAAACGCAGAAAAATACTTGTGAAAACACGAGATAAAAGAGCTGTAAATAACTTGGTGTCATTCGTACTGCAGTTAGGATTTTCTTTTAATACATGGATAACAACATACTCTTTGCTCTTAGCATAAAACCATACGCACGTCCCCCATGTTGAAAATTCTTGGAGGATCACCTGAGTGGCTCCGTCGTCAAAGCATCTGACTTTGGCTCAGGTCACGATCTTTGGTTTGTGAGTTTGAGCCCTGCTTTGGGTGAGCCCCGCTTCTCTCTCTCCCTCTCTCTCTCTGCCCTTCACTCATGTTTTCTCTCTCTCTCAAAAAAAAAAAAAATCAAAGAAATAAAAACAAAATTCTTTGCATGTATATCCAATGATTTTTATGGCTGTATACTTTCAATATGGTTGAATCCAGTTGAACATTTGTGTTGATCCTTCCTCCCTCTCTGCCTCCTTCCCTTTTTTCCTCCTTCCCTTCCTCCTTCCCACCCTCTCTCCTTACTTTGAAAATATTACTGATCCTTTGGTCTCCTGAGTGTATCGGCTCAAGCTTGCCAAAATACCTGCAGGAAAACACACACATACAGAGAAACTCTTTTTTGTGCAAACAGTAAGAATCCTAAGAACGACAGCAAATATTTATCCATCACTTTGTAGTTTGAAAGAGATTTCATAACGGGCATGCTGATTTTATTGCTGTGCCCTCTGCAGCGCAGGGAGCGCTCTGTCCCGCCCGGTGCTAGTGACATGGGGAGGCTGGATCCACGAGGCCAGGCGGATCTGGCTCTTTTGACCCGTGTCAAGTGGAGCTTTCCATCTGTCCAAATGTTAGGCTGGAACTAAACGCCTCCACACAGCGATGAAATCCCTAACAAATGTAGTGACAGTGCAGAACATAAGGCCTTAATTTTTTTCAAATTGCTTGCATTTACAGTGAATTCAATTTGAACGGTAAGTCACCTCCGTGCGAATGACTCACGCGCTTGTTATTGTGAGCTTTGTTTTGCAGAGTACACAAAACAGAGAGAGAGGTGGGTTCACAGAGCGAACCCAGCCAAGGTAGTGGCGACTCGTTTCCAGCTGAGAAAGTTGTTCCGTGTCTTTATGCATGGTGCATTCTGGGACTGGAGTTGCACAAGGAAACGGAAATACCTTTTAAAAGCGCATTTGGTCCACTGTCCACAGGGGCAGTTGGAGGGGATAAATATGCAGACGAAGCTTACTTAGGTAGCAAAGTGTAAAAGTGGTTTTTTTTTGTCTTCCGGGACGTTTCACTTCAGGTCCGCTGAAACCCCTTTTCCAAATCCAGACTGTTGGGGTTCTAGAGAGGGCAGCGAGATTAGGCCTTGCAGACTGTGACAGAAGGGAGGAAATGATTTCCAAAGCAAATCACTTCCCCACTGTAGAGAAGCCTGGAGAGAAACAGTAAGGAAATGTCTAGAAAACAACCATATAAATAGCTGATTGCTAAAATATTTGGATAATTTTGAGAATAAATGCAGGCTAACATTTTTGGACAGTGAAATCAGCTTTTCATAATAACTCTGTCTCCCAGCCAGTAATTTCCTTGTTCTCCCTAATTTATTTCACTTCTCTGTAGCTGGCACATTCCTGTGTTCCGTACCTCAAATACACCAGCTTTCCAGCTACCAATTTCTGTTGTGAGACTCTTGCTTCGCTTCCTGTTTTTATGCACAAACTGGTTCTCGCACGGAGCTGGGGGTTGGGGGCGAGTCTCTAGAGCTGAAAGAGATTGGCGCTTTCTGATGACTTTCTGAGCAGTACCTCCGGGGATGCCCAGGGTCCTGACGCTTTATTTAATTCTGGACCCAGGTCTGGAGTAACTCTCGAGTTAAGCAACTTTTAACAGTCTTAGAGCTCCTGATAAGGGCAGTAGGGACTGGGAGAGGACAATAAATAGACCCAGGCCATCTCCACTGGAGGTTAATGGCACAAGTGGTCCCTGCCAGGTTTGTACGGCCCTTGAAGGCAGTGGGTCATTCAAGGTGCCTTTGGTTTTTGGCCTTTTATTTTTTCCCCTGACCAAAGGAGAGGAGCAGCGGTGACTTCTACTTCTGAAAACTCTGTTTAGCGGCCTGGCACGATGGAAATTTTCATGCTCTTGACTTTGGACCACAGCAAGTTTGTGTCTGGAAAGTTTAAAATGGGTATCTTAGAGACACATCAGAAAGGACTAGATAACCAATAGAAAATAGGGTGGATTTCATTTTGGTGCCCTGTCACCTTTCTTGTTTGGGTAGAGCCACTGATGGGTTTTTCTCAGATTCACCCTGATGGCATGGGATCACTAATGACAGACTTTCTCTATTTTAAACCTTGCTAGAGCCAGGAGTTCCATTCAGAGCAACTGCGGGCCAGGCTGCACAGGGCTGAGTGTGAAGCACGAGCAGTGTTTGCTTTGCATTGTATGCTTGGTGACCGAGAACTGGACCAGAAATTGTAGAGGTGTGCCCCAATTCTGGAGGACGAACGAGAGCCATTCGGCCCGTCCAACATAGGTTCATTTATCCAGGATGTATTGGATAAGCTTCTCTTATGTGCTGGGCTCTGCCCAGGGTCGGTGGAGGATGGTGTTGTATTTGAAAGACAGCGTTTGTGCCTGGGAGGAGCTAACTGTCTGTAAGGTGTTGAAGGGAAATAGACAAGTCAGAGGGAGTATCGGTGGGCCCCTGATGATGAAAATGCAGAGGAGACCTGGGGAGGTGAATGAAAGTCCACCTGGTGAGTGCTGTCACCTCTGGAGGCAGGTTTGCTGGCACGTTTTTCTGGGATGAGTGTACTGGGAAGCCTAACCAAGAGGAGAGACGGAATGTGAGAGGGGATGAGTAGGGACGACCGGAGGAGGAGTAAACGAACTGTTGGTGTCTGAAAGGTCGGCTTGGTCCGTGGGTCGCTCTCATGGAGGTGATAGAAAGAAACGAGGCCGTAGACGCAGGAAGGCATACGAGTGAGCTGCTTGAAAACTGGTGCGAGAGTTCAGATTTGACATGTGCATAGGAAACCACGACGTGTTAACTTGGGAAGGGGACTTGAGGCTGGCTGGTTGCAAATGAAGAGGGACATGGGTTTGACTTGACAGGTAATGTTTTCACAGGCATCGCGATAGGTAATGGAAGTCTCACCCGTATCTGAGATCTCCCCTTCATTGAGATTGATGGAGACTGCGGTAAAGCTGGGACCACCCCTTAACGGCAGCGGATTTCAGTGACTAGAGCCCAGTGTATGCTACACACAAGCCGTCAGTCCCTGTGCACGGCCCTTTTAGGGCAGTTGAGTATCGCAGTGTCTTAGATTTGGTACATAACTCTTAGTAACCTCTACTTAGATGGACAGGGAAGCAAGATGGCAGGGGAGCAAGGAGTTGTATAGCAGTGCTTGAAGGGGGAATAGGAACCCCTCTAAGGTCTAGAGAATTCTCTGGGTTAGAAGCTTTTTTTTTTCCTTCCCCTTTCTGATGGTGATTGTGGTACAATCGCTCACTGGGGTGTATGATCTTCTGTTGGAGCAAAGAAGAGTATCTTCTGCTTTGTGCCAAATGCGTGCATCTTGTTAGGTTCAGGATGGGCTTGACTCTGCCCGTCTGTGGTCCTTCAGCAAACGGCATAGACTGAACTGTAAAAATTTAAAGGAAGAAAACAAGCACAAACCTAGAAAACTCAGCTGTCTAGGAGCCCGGAGTAGAAAGATGTGTGTTGGGGGAGGAGGGGGGGTGGGGTTGGGGTGGTAGGGGAGTGTTCACATGACCCTTCCAGGAAAATTTGGATAATGGACTGAGTGACTAATGTGTAGCGGGCAGCGTTCACTGTTATTATTTCTTACACACAGAAAACAAAAAAGAGAAACCATCCTAAAGCAGCTGCAAGCTAAAAGGAGCAGTAGGAGCTATAACTTTTTGAGTGAGTGGAGATCACACTAGGGCAAACCCATATGACACGTAAAAACATGAAGGAATGAGAAAACAATGGGTGATCCAGGTTAGGTATGGGGAAAGACAGGACTTGGGCAGTGGGATCCTCTGAGAAGACAGAGCAAAGAGTGCTGTGGGGTAGGGGTGGGAGTGGGGTCCCAGGGACATCAGCTGTCACGCAGGTGCTGGGTACAGGCGGGCTCTGCAGTCCTGCCACCTTTGGGGCCACCGACTTCTTTATTCCTGCTACAGTGACCAGAAACTTCCGTGATGATGCCTGACCCTGCCCCCTCTTGGAATTAGAGGAATGCATCTGTTTGCGGGCTGGAGATTAGAGTTTGGGGCTGGGGGTGGGGGGCTACAAGGAGAGCTGTCTTTTTGGGTGGCCTCACAAGACATGCTTCAGACCCGAAGCTGATACTTCAAAACTTCCTTCTCTGATAATCTATAATATTCTGTTTTTAGAACTACACTGTCAGCGGTGTTGGAGGGACTCCTCTCAGATGATTCATCCATTTAAGACGAGCAGTAATATCTCTTGTTTGGAAATTAAGCAACAGAAAGGAATTCAAGGGGGCCAGCTAAATATGGGCATTTTAAATGAAAATATATCTGTGGTTATGCTACCAAGTTAAGTCAGATGGGTTTTATTCCAGCGTCTATATACAAGGTTAAAAGATTATGTTTGAATGGTTTCAGTTTGTTTTTCATTTGAAAAGTTTAAGTTGAGTTAAAAATTGTTAAAAGTCTGTCCTTCACAGTATCTTCTAGAGTGTCGATACACGGGAGGTACCTTGTAACGAGTTTTTGGTGAGTTTTGGGTATGTTTCGTTTTATTAGAAACCTTTGTTTATTCTCATTGCACCTTGTTCCAGAAAAGACTTGAAGCGGCTCAGTAGAAAGTCTGAGTTTAGAGATGGATACATGTTTGAGATGAAACCGAGAAGTTCTAAGGAGGAACACATGTGCATAATTTAACATATTCTAGATAACCTCTTGATGCTGGAATGTGGTATATCCAAACAGTGTTGGCGAGGTTACTTGATGAACACCTTCTCTGGGAGTTGTGTTGTTTGTTCGTGTGTGTGTGTGTGTGTGTGTGTGTGTGTGTGTGTGTGTGTAGAATGGAAATGTTACCATGATGGGATGTTTTTTGCTCCATCATCTGGACACAGTGTCACATGGGGGTAGAGGGAGATGGGCAGTCTCAGGGTGAAGTCTCCTGACAAGTTGTGTAATGCTAGATTTCTTCATTCCCCCCCCTTTTTTTTTTTGTCTTATTAAACAAGTATTTGGTTTTTATTATCAAAAATACAGGAAAAAATGTTAATTCCCACAATCTACTACCTGGAAACAAACTCTAACATTTTACATGTATTTTTTTTCTAGAAAACTTTATATGCATTTACATGTGTGCTTTCTGCTGACTTTTTTTTTTTACTTAAAATTATTACCTACACATGTCCTAGCATAATTAATACTCTGCGTAATCATCCTGTGTAACATATCGTCTATCAAATGAATGAGTCACAGTTTGCTTAACTGTTTCCTTATTGTTAGATGTTTAGTGTTTTTGTTGCATGTAGTTTTTCGTTATTTCACTGAACACATCTAGTAATGTTAATCTTTTGGAACTAGAATTTAGACTTTTATATATTGGGAATTATTTTTTCTCTTTTTGGGTTATAGTAATAATGAATATGGTAATATATGATAAATCAGGGTTTATGAAATATGGGTCCGATTTTGGTGATCTTTGGACTTCATAGGGCTGTCTTTAGTATCTGGAGTTGATGTTTATAAACATTAACTGCTGATGTTATGCAAATGCTAATTCCAAAAATGTGCAATTTCGTATTTTATGCAAGAGCGAGGTCTGGAAAAATTGCTTTAGGTCCAGTTTTACAAACCGAATCGCTTTAATCCACAAAGGGGTGGTGTCCAAGCCACTGGGATGCTTTTTACTCTCTTAAGTTTTTGTAGAATTTTAAGTATAAAGGAGTAAAGTAAGTAAAGAGAAAGAGTGTAATACATTCTCTTATTTCCAGGATGCATTTCAAATAATTTTTCTTTTTTTTCTTTTAAAATTTTTTAAACTTTTTTTTTAAGTTTATTTTTGAGAGAGAGCATGAGTGGGGGAGGGGCAGAGAGAGAGGGAGACACAGAATCCGAAGCAGGCTCCAGGCTCCGAGCTGTCTGTACAGAGCCAGCATGGGGCTTGAACTCGAACCCACAAGCCGTGAGATCATGACCTGAGCGGAAGTCGGACGCTTTACCAACTGAGCCACCCAGGCGCCCCTCAAATAAGTTTTCTTAACGTTTTTGTTTCTTCTGTTCTCTCCCACTTTTTTTTTTTTATTTTGTTATGTGTTTTTTTGTTGTTGGAATATTGTAAAGTAAATCTCAGATACAATAACGATTTACCTCCAAATACTTACCTATCTCTAAGAGATACATATTAAAAAAAAAATACAGTATAACCACGATACCATTATCCTACTCAGCAATATTAACATGTTAATATCAGCTAATTTCCATATTACATCATTTCCCCCATACATTATTTTACAGTTGGTTTGTTTGAATAACAATCAAAACAAGATCTTTACATTACATTTTGTTGACCTATGTCTCCAGCATCTTTTAATTTCTAACAGCTCATTAGTTGGGGAGCTTTTTTTTGTCTTTTCTTTTTCAATGAGAATACTTGAGTCCTCTACTAAATCAGAATCAGCTAAGCTACTAAATCAGAATCAGCAGGAACGTAGTCTGATGGTCTGCATTTTATAATAGCTCTCAAGGCGATTCTGATGGACAAACAGCTTTGAGAACCTCTATACAAGGGAACATATTTCAAGACACCTTAAGATTGAGTATTTTAATAAAGAAGTAAACTTTTTGAAATGTAAAAAATCACTCTTTGTATGTCCTAGTTTGTTTATTTTATAAATGTGAATGCTTTTTTACTGGATTTCCCCCACGTGGGACTCCCTTCTTGTACGGATGATGGTTGAGAGGCTCTATGGAGTCTTTCTACAATTTGCATCATATCTATAGTCATCTATCTTCCCTTGGCAAGAAATTTTAAAACTGAAAATACGCAGGAAATTGGGAAGAAATACAAATTACCTACAGTCTCCCTGCTTGGTGGTAACCACTGTTAGTATTTTCACTATTTTTCGTTCTAGTCTTTCCCTAGGACAGTAAAACCTTAAACCTTTTAAACCTTAAAAAACAAAGCGTAAACTCTTTGAAAATTTTTGTCACTCTCACTCATAATATATTGCGAATGCCTTTTCAATGACCATACATTCTTTATTGTACTTTGAATGGCTGCCTAGTAGTCCATGATTTAGGTGTGGTCTAATTTTGGATTTTTGTCTTCTTAAATTTTGTTATTCTGTGTGGATAATGGTCTTTTAAAATGCATATATTTTTTCTTGCACATTTGTGATTATATTCCTCATTTAAATTTCTATATTTCCGAATTAAAATGCTTGTGCATTTCAACAGCTTTTAATTTTGCCTAATGTTGCCTTCAAATGAGTTAAATCAATTTACATTCCTCTGAGTGGATGAGGGAGGATTTATTTTTCCATGCAACCATTCACATGTCCTTCTCTCTTTGGTGTTAGTGTTTTTTTGTTTGTTTGTGTTTTTAGAATGAGAGAGAGAGAGCATGCTAGAGAGAGGGGCAGAGGGAGAGAGAGAAGGAATCTCAAGCAGCTGAGCATGAAACCCAACACAGGGCTCTATCCCATGACCCTAGGATCATGACCTGAGCCAAAATCAAGAGTCGGACACATAACCGACTGAGACACCAGGCACCCCTCCTATCACTGGCTTTTAATATAGGCCCTAGCTTATGCTTTCTGAGGCACATCATATCTGATGATGTAGTATTTGGGCCTGTGACCATTGTAGTGTTAGGAGAACACTTGGAGGTCAGTTCAAAAGCCCTCAGCTCTCATTACAGGGATAAAGGATGATTGGAACCATGTAGCTGGCTAGTAATTTTTTTTTTTCATCGAGTTTGACTATTTTAGATATTGCATCATTGGCAGAGATAATGAAATGTTCAGCTTCTGCAGGTGGCTGCATTTCATGGGTAAGTAAAATGAATCCAAAATAAACAAATTTTGTCCATTATCTTTAGGATCCTTGGGGTCCAGGTCTCTAGAAAAAATATTTGACAGTTGGTTGCATGGTTTTCATTTTTGTTGCCCTTTGGTCTCTCTCTACTCTACATTTACACCGATGCTGTAGTTAGTGTATAATCCCTCTCTCCTCCTGTGCAAACTCTGATCCCGCTCTGATAGAGTTTGAAACTTTAGCCCCATTTTAATCCATACCCTTCGATGTACCTCCCGATTTCTTGTCTGGTTTTTCTGGCTGTCCCCAGTCCAGTCTCTTGCCTGAGATGGGAGCTCTGTGGGCTCGCATTGTTGCAGAGTGACTAAAAAAAGGGGTAAAGTGGAGAAGAAAGGGGCAGACAGCTGAAGTTTGGGTAGAGGAAAGGGAGAGCCGGAATATTTGAATATTTTGAAAAATGGAAGAGATCCACAGTTGTGTGTGGATTAAAGCCCCTCTACAAAGCTCGCCAGAGTGGAATGGGCAAGGTGAGGGAAGATAGGATCTTTGGCAACTTTCCGCCTGGGCAAGAGTCGGCCAACCTTGGAGACTGACCTGCCAGGCTGGGTGGCTATTCCATGTGTGTTGAGGGCAAGTTGAATGGTGCGTCTCTGTTCTGTGCTGTGATTCTCCTGAGCAGCTACACCAAAACACTTCACTTTTGCGACTGTTTGTAGAGCACAACAGGAAGAGCCAATCTGGTGGTTTTCTAAATAATTATTTCAGGGTAGATGGCCAGCAGGATAATTCAGACGCCAATGGAAATGATTTTATCTTAAATTGTCCACTTTAGGCCCTCACATTGGTAGAAAGAATGTTGCCAAATTGCAGTTTACTTTTGGGCTGTTTAGACACACTTCATATGGTGCTTTGTTTAAAAGGCCTCAGAGTATTTTTATGGAAGTATTTACAGGAAGTTTGGTCTCAAGGGCACAAAGGCAAAAATATCATTACCTCACTGGTGAATGTATTTATCCTAATCTGCTTTTTAAGACAATAGCCCAACTTTGGGCACTAAGTGGAATGGTCCTGGTCTTTGACAGAGCATCTAAGTCAGAAACTTTGCTGTTTTTGGCAATCCCACGGTCTTGATTTAGGTGGGACAGGGATCAGGGATTAAAATGGCTCTACCCAGGAGGAAAGGAGACAAGTCTGACAGCAATGAAAACCAAGGCATTTCTGCATCCAGAAAATTTATGGTTAAGACCAGGGAAGTCTGGAAAGTTAGACAACTGTGTCATTTATTAATTTATCACCCTGTGCAGCATGTTTTACTTGAGAAGAGTGATGTATGATCTCTGAAAGGGTACGTCTTCAAGCTCAGGGTTTTTTTTTTTTTCTTCATATAAAGATACTCTACTTATGTTTTTCTAAAACAGAAAACTGAAGGAAAAAATCTATTCTTTTGCCTCTAGATTTGTGAAAAAAAAAAAATGTAGTTTTTCTCTGGCCACATTGTGTATATCCCAAAATTTTGATGGCAGAACTTCATCATTGCAAATATTTCCCTGGAGACTGAGTGCAGGCAACATGTAAAACTTAAAAAAAAATTTTTTTTAATGTTTATTTTTGAGAGGGAGAGACAGAGACAGAGTGTGAATGCAGGAGGGGGCAGAGAGAGAAGGAGACACAGAATCTGAAGCAGGCTCTAGGTTCCAAGCTATCAGCACAGAGCCTGATACGGGGCTCAAACTCACAAGCTGTGAGATCATGACCTGAGCCAAAGTCGGATGCTTAACCAACTGAGCCACCCAGGAGCCCCCTGCTTTTTTTTTTTAAAGCCTTATGCTGCATTTTCCTGAAAACTCTCACTATCCTCTGCCCAATCCATGTAACTACACACACACACACGCACACACACACACACACACACACACACACACACACGTGCCCAGAGACTCTTGAGCTCTGGGTGTCTTGTGTGCTGCTCACCCAGCTGGGCTTGTAGTACATCTTAGATCTTGGTGACTCACAGTCTATTTGTTTTGTTGCCTCACTGAAGTTGTGGTGTCATCAATCACTCCATTTTTTAATCATTTGAGTAGCAAACACCCCAAAGCATTAAAGTTAAACAATGTTAATGGGGATTTACTTTGGATGCCATTGTTTTAATATGACAAATGGCCATGCATCAAGCTGCGTAGCACGGTTTATTTATGCAGACATAATGAGGCCTTTGAAATGAACTATACACTGAGCCATTTGCCAGAAATTCAAAGCCTCGTAGACATGGTCCCTTCTCCAGTCTTCGTTCTCCTATGTGCTTGATAGGTTTCAAGCAAAACGTAAGCTAGATGAACATTCCTGGTTGGGAGACATGGTAAGTGGGCTTAGGAGAGGAATCGCCTGGTGTTCAGAATGGAACACTTCCTCCTCCAAGTCTTTGGCCTTTTTCGGGACTTTCAGTAGGACAGACTTGAAAGTTAGAAAAAAAAAAAAAAAAAAGGTTTTTTGGTTCCAGACATGTGAAGAAGAGGCATTTTCCAAAAGTGGTCTCAGTGAAGAGAACGGGAGTTTCAGGCTCTGAAGAACACTGAGCTGCGCCGTGCGGGTTCTAGAGAGAGACGGCAGGAGGCCCCTTCTAGGAAAGCCTGAACAGCATGCATGTGCTCATTTTCAGGTCTTAGTGAAGGCCCTGAAGGGTCCTTGTCCCCACGATTGTACATTTACTCTGCTGTGCTTATGTTTGTGTGTGTGTGTGTGGGGGGGGGAGGGGGTGGAAGATGTAGGAGTACATTTAGTGCTGGGTAGATAGTACTTGATGTTTTTAATTGCTGACGCTTCAGCAGCCAGCAGGTGGGGACTTAGTGGGCACAGGGGACAAGTCCAGGGAGTGAGGAGCCAGCCTGCAGGGAATCTCGCAAATTCACATCAGCTTCTCAGTCTTATTCATGCATCACTAGGCCTGATCTTCCTCGTTAGTCTCAGAGGGGGTTGTGTAGTATCAACAAAGGTAGAAAAAGGGACCGTGATTCCACGAGTTACGTCGCATTTGTGGCTATTACCATGTCTCTTTCATTTTTTTTTAATGTTTATTTTTGAGAGAGACAAAGCACGAGTGGGGGAGGGGCAGAGAGAGAGGGAGACACAGAATCTGAAGCAGGATCCAGGCTCCGAGCCATCAGCCCAGAGCCTGATGCGGGGCTCGAACTCAAAAACCGTGATATCATGACGTGAGCCAAACTTGGACGCTTACTGAGTCACCCAGGGGCCCCATTATTACCATATCTCTTGCTTGGTGTGGAATGTCAAGGAGATGGGTGACTGCTTCAAAGTTGGAAATCAGGGAGTTGCTGACCCTAATCGATCGTGATTTTTCAGGTGAAGCTTTCAAGGTAGTATCTCTATATTCCTGGAGCGCTGAGATCATACTGGCGGTGATCAGGGAACTGGCACTATTTGGGATGAGCATTTTTTTCTGGGCTCTAGCTAATTAGTTATGGAAACGGTCTCGTGTCAGCCTCCACCATTGAGCAGTAAATTTCACTAAAAAGCCAGACTCCCAAAATGTCAGCCACCACCGGTGTCTTAGATTCCATTTTAGCCAAGTTTTGGCTGTTGAAGCGGGATGTATTTCCTAGAGGACAGATGATACGTATTCTTACGTTTTCTTAGAATGTCAGAAATAAGATTAATTTTAAGGGGAAAATTCCTAGCCAGTAAAGGTTTTTACTCCTGTCCCTACTTTGGTTTCCAAGAAAAAAATCTTGGAGCTGCTCATCTGATTCTACCCTCCAGAGACTTATTATGATAATCATGATCATAATCACTAATAAGCTTTTTGTGTTTTATAATGTGACACAAAGTGGCTTCTACCGTTGGTGTAAGGAAAGTTGATCGCTGTTTATTGTTTTTGTTATTTTGGGAGGGTCACTTTAACTGAAAAGCCAGACTCTCTAAATTTAGAGGTGGGGTCTTTCTTTCTCTTACTTTCCCTTACTTTCTCTTACTCCTATTTTTTTAAATCTCTTTTTCTTTTAATTTTTTAAATTTATTTTTGAAAGAGAGTGAGAACGCATGCGCATGCATGTGGTGGGGGCGAGCAGAGGAAGAGAGGGACAGAGGATCCAAAGCACGCTCTGTGCTGACAGCAGAGAGCCTCTTGTAGGGCTCGAACTCACAAACCATGAGATCATGACCTGAGCGGAAGTCAGATGCTTAACCAACTGAGCCACCTAGATGCCCCTCTCTTACTCCTGTTTGCTGGAATCACTGGGAAAATCTTGACAGTTGAGGTTGAAGGAAAAAAATCAAGAGGTTGGGAAAAAGTTCCCATGTCCAAGCCTTAGAACTGTCAAGTTGATGGGAGAGGGTCCGTGTGTCTTATCGTCATAAAAAGATGGTATGTAACCTCACTTAGAGGGAGAAGCGACTTTTGGGGGGTTGAAACAATGAAAACATGGTTAGTTATGAGACTTAATGCTTTTCAAGATTTGTTAACGTTTAAACCTATGCCTGGAAAAATCTGTGAATGAAAATAAAGCCAGGGATTTTGATCCTAAAACATTTTTGGAAAAAAGATTTTCTTAAGGGATTTCTCAGATAAAATGTTAGTATAAAGCCATTTAGCATCACGTTGAATCCAGAACTTAGTGTACAGATTATTATTAACAGCATCCTCACATGCAGGAAGGACCTCCTCGGGGTATTCACTTAAGCCATAGGTCTGCCTTAAATCTGTAGGATCAAGGTCTCTGGACAGCACCTTGCATTGTGAACAAGCACAAAAGCATTTGAGGACATTACATAAAGGTCGTGGTCGGACTTCCCATGTATCTTTCCTTGTTCAGGGCTTCACTGAGAATGCATTTGCAGGATGATACAATGAATAAGGCCTTAGTAGTCCTCCAGGTTGGATCAAACCCTGACTGCTTCACGTGACCTCAGACAAGTCGCTTTTAACTTCCCTTCCCTTTAGTTTTCTCATTTGTCACATGAAGATCACCAGTCTTTTTTTTTTTTTTTTCTTTTAACGTTTTTTTTATTTACGTTGAGAGAAAGCATGCATGCCTGTGGGAGAGGGGCAGAGAGCGAGAAAGAGAGAATCCCAAGTGGGCTCCATGCTGTCCGCGCAGGGCCTGACACGGGTTCATCCCGCAAACTGTGAGATCATGACCTGAGTCAAAATCAAGAGTTGGATGCTTAACTGACTGAGCCCCCCGGGCGCCCTGAGGTGATATCACCAGTCTTCTCTAACTTTGAGGATTTAACAAAACGGAAGTTCTATGAACTTTATAGCTTGTTGTTTCTCACCTAGTACGTTCTCTGTAAATGTTTCCTTTTCTTTATTGCATTCAAAAAGAAATCTAGAGTACGGAGTTCTCTTCCACTTAGGATCTGAGTCAGAGAGAATCAGAAAATGCAGTATTTCAAAGTAGGCAATTCCTATCTATAAAAATATCACCTGAACAAATGAATGAATGAACTGTCTGCTTCCCTTCCTTCCTTCCTTCTTTCCTTCCCTCCTCTTCTCTCCTCTGTTTCTTTCTCAATAGCAGTTAGCCCTGGCACGTATTTTGAAGTATCAGGAAATCCTCAAGCGTGGGGAATAACTAATTACTTCGTACATGATGCAGTGCTTGTGTGTTTTTGGATTCGAATCAGATACACAGGATCTCTTTTTTGTAATGGCTTTATTTAAATTGTCTCATTTATTTAGGGGTATTTTTTAAATGATAAAGTCTGTGTGTTCCATTAAAGTGTTTATAGTACTAAGAGACTAAAAATTGCATTTGAACCAGAGGATAGTCAGTAAGCAGTTACTAATTCTCTCAAGGAATGGGCTGAGAGGTTGATACAGCTACAATTCCATTTGTATTTCTTTATTTGTAATAGCACAGAATATTTCCTGCTACTCTGTTCATCATGTTAAAACTGATCGCAGTGGATGTTAACAATACTTACCATGTGCCAGTCGTTATTCTGTGTACTTTTCACACATTGTCCATCTTAACCCTTGCGTCATCCCTTTGAGGGTGGTTTAATTATTCCCATTTTGTACGTTGAAAACTGAGGCCCTGAGGGGTTGTGTCTATCATGACACCATGATGCATTTTAGTTATACGTTTTAATACCTGTCTTTCTCAGTCGACTGAATGAAGGCATCTTGAAGTCAAAGGTCCTATCTGACTCAAATGTATATCCTCAGGTTTTGATAAATATTTGCTGAAAGAACAGTGATGATAAGAGTGATTTATCGATGTTGAGTGCTTATTATGTGCCTGGGACACGATCAGACGTTGTCCATTCAGAATGATGGAAGTTTGGGGCTCAGCTTTGTTCCCTAGTAGAAGTATGTCCTGGAGTGATTTGCTTAGGCTTCCTGTGTCTCAGGTCCTTAAAACGCAACATGGGCATCATAATAGGAGCTTTTTCCATAGGGCAGTTTGGGGATTGAGTTAGTACATAAAGCACCTGGCAGCCTGTAAATATCAACTATCATTTTCATCTTAGGCACGTCTCATTCCCAAGTATGCATCCACGCTAGAAAACAGCTATCTCTCTTGAAAAAGGTTTATCTGCCTTCAAGTAAGAATTGTGTATATGTGATTCGTACTACTTGATGATTCAATGTACATAGACATAGCAAAATGATGCCTGCGTGTAATCAAGCCACTGTATCACTACCTCACATAGTTACCATTTTTTGTAGCTGTGCTGAGCACACTTGAAATCTCTCTTGGCCTGTTTCCAGCGTTAAGTAGAGTGTCATTATTAAGTCTAGTCACCATGCCTGTACATTAGCTCTCTTGGGGTCACAATTAAAAATGTTCATGCAGGGGCGCCTGGGTGGCGCAGTCGGTTAAGTGTCCGACTTCAGCCAGGTCACGATCTCGCGGTCCGTGAGTTCGAGCCCCGCATCGGGCTGTGGGCTGATGGCTCAGAGTCTGGAGCCTGTTTCTGATTCTGTGTCTCCCTCTCTCTCTGCCCCTCCCCCGTTCATGCTCTGTCTCTCTCTGTCCCAAAAATAAACGTTGAAAAAAAAATTAAAAAAAAAAATGTTCATGCAAAAAAAAAAAAAATGTTCATGCCGAGAAATCCACGCTCCCTTTGTTGAATTGCTCGAGCTAAATTCCTACATTGTGGTCTTTTCAGCGCTAAGAATCCCATCCATGAGTGCATGGGGTGCCTAAGTGTAGAGAAACACCTCAGGCCTTTGAAAATTAGAATTATTGCTGGCTCACCCTTCACATAAGTGGAATAAACACAATCCACTGTCCAAGTGACAGACGAGTTTTGTGGGTTGACTTGTTTTGTTTGCCCTTCCTTAACTGCTCAAAGAGAAGTTTCCCCATTCTGGATGTTCAGTAAGTACTTTCTAATGGGTTTTCCTTGTTTAGTTTTTCACAAGAGTAGGTAGATCATCCCCGTATCTTTGGTGGAGCGCTCTTGGAGTGTGTTGACATTTCAGGAAGCTTTGGATGTTTCTAAATGCATCTGTGTTTTGGGCTAAGCGGTTGGCCCAGACTCCGAGAAACGTGTCTGCACAAGATCCTTTCCAAGTATGATCTCTTAACATGATACAGTTGTGGCTGTTCACACACGTGTGCATATATGGGTTGGTATCCTGTACGGACCCTTCCCTTTTTCTTAACGTCCTTATTATTTTAGGGGTTTTGATTATGTACGAAGTATACTCTCTCCCAGACATAATAGCTTTCTGTTAATGTTTTTCTGTTCTTTCCCAGCATGGCAGTTTTAGAACTTCACGTTTGCTAAAGTTTGAAAAACTCTCACAGGTCATCTTTAACCAGTATTATCTAGACCATTTGCTGACGACAGATGTTTTGTCCATTCAGTTCTCCTAGAGCATGAAGTGCATGATAGTCCTGTAATTATCTCCCTCGTAAGGGGCCTTGTAAAGAGAAGGACACACTGATACTGATGACAGAATTTATGTTCTGGAAGGAAGATAGAAAGTCAGCAACCCTGGGGGCAGGAAGGCTGTGAATGTGGAAGTGAAAAGAAGACACGCCGGGGTTGCAGAAACCATATTAATCATATTTGTCATAATGTCTTTTTCCATTTAAAACAAAATAGTCTTATTAGGGGTTATGCATTTTGCCAAACTAAGAAGAGAGTGGTAGGAATCTCATAAATTCTTCCCGTATAATGTGTATTTCGCCTGTGAGAGAAATAACCATTGTTGATAGTACTACCAGGCTTCTCCTTTTGAAATGGAATCAGACTGAAAATATCCATTGTAAAAAACAGGAAAAAATTCGTTCTAGTAGTTTATTCTGCTTCCTTTTGGGCGGGGTGGGGGGGGGGGCGGTGGGAAGAAAAAAGACAAAGGAACAAAGCACAACCAAAATACTCCTTTTCATTAAAAGTCAGAATTAGCATTGCAAATACAATCCAGAACTTCAGAGCTGTCATTTTGGGTGAACCTTTTGATAAATTGGATCTTGATATTTACAAAATCTATTAAAACACAACCAATAGTGCGTGTGTTTATATGTTGACAAGATGATATACATCCTGAAGGTCAAGGGTGATGTGAACTGTTATGGTGTTCTTGTCAAAGTAGCTAAAAAAAGGGGGGGGGCTCTTTAAAGAGTTTTGATGGAATAATGGCTTCACCACAATGGGACAGCAAATGGAAAGATCATCGTGAACAAGTTGGATTGATTTGAAACAAAATCTGTGATGTTCATCAATCAAAAAAAAAAAGTTTCTCTTCCTTCTGTAGCATGTTAAAAAAACTGGCAGCTCAAATGGAAAAACAAATAGTGAAATTAAACAGAAAAGCATTGATTTAACTGCTTGGGTGGTTTATCCGAATGCCACAACGAACTTTTCATTCTGTCTTGTCATTTATTAATTAGCATGTTTTAATCAAACCAGTGAAGGATCACTTTATAAAACTTTCGGGCTACTTCTGTAGAAATAGTTCCAAAACTGAAAGTCACTTTGTCTTTTTAACAAATGTCTTTTCTCTGATTGTCAGCCAACTTGTAGTTCTTTTTCCCTTGTAAAAACTCAAAATGTATCTGAGAAGGAAATGTTAGGTTTACATAATAATATTTTTCCTAGCGTGATTTTACCACTGCCTTTGGGTCCCTTGTTCTCCTTTCTTTAGCAGTGGTAATGTCCGTAGTTGTTAGAGACTTTAGCTCCAACGTGTAACACCAGAACGAATGTAGATGCATCAACGGCAGTTAAGTTTTTCGGTAGAGATCTTGATTGGAGTGCCTCAAACTAGCATCTGTAAGAAACGGGATAAAAATTGTGTGTGTGAGCTTCAAAGCAACAGATTAAGCTTTAATGAAGAGGGTTTGTTAACAGGCTGTTGACAAAACATGAACTGATCTAAATGGGGAGATAGATTTAGACATGAGATCCCCTCCTATTTAGAGAGCATTTTAATTTTTATGTATTTTAGATTATGGAAGCACACACAGAAAGCCATTTTATGAGCGTGTTGGAATTTATTTTTGAAAGGAGCCGGACTTTTCCATGTGTCTGCCATAAAATGGATTAATTAAATGAAATTAAGCAGAAATGTACATAGACATGAAAATTATTAACCTCACATCTCCACCAATTTCAGTGTAAGTTTTCTGCAAAACGGTACGTGGTTTTGCCTCCAGGAATTAATTCTCTGAGTACTTTTCAATAAATTGGTTCATCTTCAGTTACTGCTCATGCAGAGATATGGAGTAGAATGTTACGTAAGACATCAGTGTTTTAAGAAGCTAATCATACTGCAGCACGGGTACATTTCACCTGCATCGGTTGACACATTCCATTTCCATGGGCGGTAAGGACAAACAGATCTTACAAAATAAATCCCCCCAAAATGAGAGCAGAAATAGGCTTTAAGAAGTACGAATCTGTGTTCTCCTTAAGTTAATTCAAAACTTTGGCTGAAAACACATCTCTCTGGTTGTCTTGATTTAAAAGGTCCACCCAAGGGCACCTGGGTGGCTCAGTCAGTTAAGCGTCCAACTTGGGCTCAGGTCATGATCTTGAGGTTCATGAGCTCGAGCCCCATGACAGAGTCTGTACTGACAGCTCAGAGCCTGGAGCCTGCTTTGGATTCTGTGTCTCCCTCTCTTCCTGCCCGCCCCCCACCCCTTCTCAAGAGTAAACAAACATTAAAAAAAATTAAAAATAAAGGAGATCATGGTCAACCCAGAATTAGCTATTGCTAGATGGTTTATATAGCCTGCAAGCCATAGCGAAGGTAACTACATACAATAATTTTGAAAACACAACTTGTCATTCGAACATGAACGAAGCTACCTTTGCCTGTGTGCCTTCAAAACCTATCACTCATCCTCTCCGATGAAGTACCAGCAACTCATATAAAAGCATTATTGGAAAATCTTTAAGGTAATACAGGGTTGTGAAAGGCACATGCTGAAGAAGCTAAGGCTGTTCCCCAGAAGGAAAACAAAACAAAACAGAAAGGATCACAGTCTACAAAAGCGAATGCAGAAATTTCTCCCCCAGGGTGACTCTACTCTTTGAACATGTCCCAGAGCTACAGTTCAGCTTCTTACTAAAGACCTGTGGTTTTAATAAAACTTCATGGTGTGTCCATTAATGGTTGCGATAGATGGGATGTTGGTAACGCAACATTACCTCAAACCACCCTCAGTTCCCTAGCTCAGAGTCCTAAGAACTAGATCTAAGCCACTAAACTGTTACTAAAGCTGATTAATCACCCCTGACTGCTTCGAAATAAAACAAATGATTTAAGAATTAAAGTTTCTGTATCCCATTATCAAACTCATTAAGTCATCTCAGACTGCCGAATTTTGGATGAATTTCTAAATTCCTAAGCATCTATTCATGCACATTCACCACCCTCCAAACACAGACTGTCCTCTCTCTCTCTCTCTCTCTCTCTCTCTCTCTCTCTCTCTCTCTCACACACACACACACACACACACACATTACACAGACTGTCCTCTCTCTCTCTCTCTCTCTCTCTCACACACACACACACACACACACACACCCACACCCATGTTACACAAATCTTAACAAAACCAATCCCTTTGGATAGCACAGTTCAACATAATTATTTTAGGGTTTCATTAGCTTGTTTTGTTAACGGTCACATGGCTTTGGGATATTTAAAAATTTTTAATTACTTTTCCATTCTAAGTAAAGGAAATTAAAGTATTGGGTTTGCAGTCTCTGATCATAACCAAAAAATGAAACTTTCTGGTTAGGCCAGGAAGCCTCACCGTGGAGATGGGGACACATGGGTTTTGCAAAGGTCTCTGTAAATGGTAGGGAGTAGGTTTTATCGTGAGTTTCAAGGAAGACTTAAATGAAAAGTCCATATTTTCAGCCCTGTGCTTCTCGGAAGTCAGACCTCTGTCTCCGTTTGGAAATCATTCCACTTGTATGTTTCAAGACTATGATTGTATGGCTACAGTTTTGAATGTATTCCTTGGCGCGTTGTGTGGTGTAACGTGAACCATGTAGATCCTAGTGGGAACCATGCTCCTTCTATTTCGTTTCTTCCCTGACCGTTTTTCTGTGTTTGTAGGGTTCCTGTTGGCGGAGACAGCAGGAAGCTATATGAGGCTATTCACCCGGTATAGTAGACTGTTTTAGTAAGTAGATACCTCAGAGCCCAGAGTGTTGCTAATTGTTATTATTTGCTGTTCTTTTGTAGAGAGAATGAAAGTGTAAAAAGAAAAACCAGCCTAATTAGAAACTACTTAGGTAGCCAGTAAATCTAAGAGATTACAAATATATTTTAGGACCCTCGTGCGAAGCTATTTGGAAACATTTTGGCCACAATTTAAAAAAAAATTAATCTTTTTGGTGAAAGAGGCTAGGACTATAATGCTACTTGGCTTGTGTTTTTGCTCTGGTTGTTTGTAGTGTTATTGAGAGGTTTCCTGTTGCTGACCTTACATATGCAAATTTATGCAAAGGAATACCTGTTGTAGCATATTTCCTTCTCATTTCCCAGCTCCTCTTGACTTCCCCGTGTGTGTTCTCTTTTGGTAAAGATAATGTCCCCCCCACTGCTCCACTCATACTCTCAGCCAAGTGTCCACGGGGACCTCAGCAGCTGAGGGGCACCCCAAATTTGGTGTGGTGGCAAGAGCCCACACTCTGCAGCCAGGTTCCTGGGACTCCAGTTCCCAGCTACATCACTCCCCAAACAACTCTCTCACCTTGTGCGAATTACTCCTCTTCATGCCTCAGTTTCTTATCTGTGATAGAGGTTGGCAGATGGTTGGGAGGATTAAGTGAGATAATGCATGATGTGCCTTTGGAAACTGAAGGCATGCGCTAGATTACGCGTATGCTCTCTTGCCCCATTACGCTCATTTCCAGATCACTTACACATTTGTGTGCACGGAGGGTGAGAACAAGAGAGCACCGGATCAGGAGTCCAGAAACCTGAGAGCTGGATCTGGTTCTGCTCTTGATTGACTGTGCAAGGAGACCATGCACATCACAAGAAGTCCCTGTATCATCAGGTTTTAGAATTTAGAGGGGACTTCTCAGGTTATCCAGATATTTGACTTCTGTACAGGCAAACCAGGAGATCCACAGAGGTTGAAATGGCTTGCTCTGTGACACACATACCGAGGGCAAAGCTGGCCATGGGCACTGTAATCTTTCTTTCTCTTTTTTTTTTTAATACAGTTTATTTATTTATTTAGTTTTGAGGGTGGGGGGGAGGGAGAGAGAGAGAGAGGGAGAGAGAGAGAATCCCGAGCAGGCTCAGCACTGCTAGCACGGAGCCTGATACAGGGCTCGAACTCACGAACCATGACATCATGACCCGAGCTGAGACCAAGAGTCAGACCCATAACTAAGCCACCCAGGTGCCCCTGTAATCTTATTTCTTAAGCCTTTACCAAAGTGTGGCATGTTGTATTCAAAATAATTTTAGGTAGTATGCAGAAAAGTGGCTTTTAATATACCTACTATACCAAACACCACACTTTTATACATGTTGTTGCTTTTGAGGACGCCAGTGTGAACAGACTGATGCGAAGTCATTTGAAGAAGAATACTAAGTACATAATGGTACCGGGTGTGTGAAGACAAAGCAAAACTCATACTGCTGATGCCAAAGTATTGGAAATGCTGCCTCCTCCGGGGTCAACCCCATCCCTTTCACATACTGCTTGAGGCCAGAGCTCTATGACAGCCCAATGATTTCTGTGATTTAAGTTTTTTTTTTTTTTCTCCTTCATGGTTATATATACAAAGAGAACAATCTTTAAAAATTTATTTTTAGTATTTTTTAATGTGTATTTATTTTGGAGAGAGAGAGAGAGAGAGAGCAGGGGAGGGGCAGAGAGAGAGGGAGACACAGAATCCGAAGCAGGCTCCAGGCTCTGAGCTGTCAGCACAGAGCCCGACGCATGGCTCGGACTCATGGACCGTGAGATCATGACCTGAGCTGAAGTCAGGCGCTCAACTGACTGAGCCACCTAGGAGCCCCCACAGAGAAAAATCTTTTAGGCTTGAGGAGTTTTTCCTGTTCTCTTAACTTGTTGTTTTGTTTTGTTTTAAATAAGAACATCAGCGAATATTGGCTAATGGTATGACATACTATTCTGGAATCCTAAGTGCACAGGGGAAGCGGTAGTTGTTGGCAATAGCAGCAAGCTGAGGGAAGTGTGAAACGCACTTTAGAAGGAAAAGGCAGATATGAAAACCAAAATGTCAGGAATGGCTCTGATAGAGGGTTATCTTATCACATGCATATGAACATTTACCCATTCGCTTTCAGCAAAGACTGTTAAGCACCTCCGTGGTCTCTTCTCCTTATCTCTGTGTACATACAGGTAGACCCCATTTCACACAGTGGCTGTACTTTCGAAGTGTTGTAAATACGTTGACTTGTTTCTTCTATTCGAGCCACACTTTCGGGTTCTCCGGAAATTGGATGTTGTAAGAAACACTGGGAGAGCATTTTGTCAAGCAGGATCACCCCTTTATGTCTTGTAAGTTTGGATTTTGATGCATCACATTTTCTTAAAGCAAAGCAGACAGAATCAGAATGTCCAAAGTTCGGGATATAGGAGATAACAGGTACCTGGTTTTGTTTCCATCGTTTGTGCTGTTTGCTCTTTATTTGTGAAGGCATGGAGGGAGGCCCTCGGAAATGTCAGCTGGTCCCGTGGAGAAGAGAGGCATGGCTCCTAATGACTCCTGTTAAGCACCACGCTCCCTTCCCCCCCACCCCCACCCCATCTCCACCTTTAAAATGCACTTGAAGGTCATTTTTTCAATGAACGAATATTCTAATATTAAATTGCAGTTAACTTTGGCAGATGAGAAAAAAAGGAGAAAAAGCTTATTTTCTCTCAAAGGAGAGATCTAGCCTGGCTGAAATAAGCTTGAAAGGATACTGTGGAGGGGCACCTGAGTGGCTCAGTCAGTGAAGCGTCCCACTCTTGATTTCAGCCCAGGTCCTGATGTCACTGTTCATGAGTTCGAGCCCCTCATCGGGCTCTGTGCTGACGGTGTGAAGCCTGCTTGGAATTCTGTCTCCCTTTCTCTCTGCCCTGTCCCTGCTCACTCTCTATTTCTCTCTCAAAAATAGATAAAAACTTTAAGGCTACTGTGGAATCTCTTGGTAGATGCGGAGTCCCATTCCTTTTGAAGGTGTTCTGTGGACCGATCTAATAAGGACCGTTCAGAAGGAGCCCAGCTCATAATTACAGCGAACGCCTCATGAAGGTTAGGTCCTGCTGTTGTGTTCTTAAATTAGCACCCGTTCTGTGTGTGCGTGGTTTGGCGTGCTTCAGAGCGAGGAGGACGTGGACAGTGTGGGCCATAGGACCTTTTGCTGTTCTCAAAAGGTTCCTTGGAGAATTCATTCCCTCCTCACTGCCATATGCTGCACCCATCCTTGGGGACACAGGCTTCACGCAGTGCCAGCAGGCTGTGCTCAACCTTGGTGACATATTTCTATGGAGTCACCACACCTGGTGTTTTTGGTTCCATTGACTGATCGACCCAGTGCTCAAAATGTGCAGACTTGGACTTGGGGTGCGGTATTGAATGGAAAGAAGGTAGAGATTCTGGAATCAACCTGAGCTGAACTCAGTAGGAGAGAGAAGAGTGTGAGGGATGGGCTGGGTGACAGGAGGGGGGAGGATGAAAGGGGGAAGAACGCATGGCCAAAAGGATGCTGCAGGAACGGGCTCCATTTGACATAAATGTTTTTATGATTTGTTTGTGAAAAGGTGCTGACAGAACTCTAGCCCTTATTTCAAACGGCACTAAGCCCTGCATTTGATGTTTTTTAAGAAAAAGGAACTGTGTAATTGGTAGTCATAGTTTACATTAAACCTTTAAAAATACTCTAAGCACTGTGGCAAGCTCCTAAGACTTTCTAAGTGACATCATAATTATATCATAATTACTGTGATTGATGATTGATGAAAAAAATGGGCTACGTTCTAAGATACTGTAACATCTTTAATCTCAAATTATCTGTGCTGGCCAAATTGGCTTGCCTGTATTTTCTTTCACAAAACATTTGGTCTCAATTGTAGTTTTCTTCCTTTAAAAAAAAAAAAAGTAAAAAGGTCAGAAAAAGTTCAAAATGACATGATGGAATATATATTTGTTTGGAAAAATGATCTGGTTATTGCCATGGCAGCTATATTAAATTTTTAGGGTTATGTGATATAGTTTTTATATTAATACCATCTTTGAAATTTATTTACATGATGTAACAGCTCTGATGGTTACATTACATCCTTGAAAGCAAAAATGTACAAACTAGCTAAGATTTATGCAGCTTCTTAGCAAGATAAAATTATTCCGTTTTAAGGGGAAAAAAGATACTCGTTGGGTTTTAATTATAGCGTTTAGAATATGACATGTGTTTAATTTATTGCGAAAGAAATGCAAAGATGGTTTATAGAAAGAAAATTCTTACCTAATAAAAAACGGCACATGTCTTAGTAAAGCTGTATAATTTTGCTTTGGAATGAAAGCAGTGGTCTGAGAAATGGGTTTCATGAATTGAGACGGTCTTTTGTGTTCATTCCCTCTTGTGTGTGGAATTGTTATACGTGTTTACTCTTGCTCAAGCTTTGGTTTCTAAAGAGCTTAGCGATCAAGAGAGGACACGTTGTTCTTTTTTTAACGAAATTCTAATTTGGGGGATTATTGCTTCTAAAGTTGTTTGGAGGCCTCTCTTCCTTCATCAGACATGGCTCCTCCCTTGTTTAAAAAAAATTATTTTTATTTATTTATTTTGAGAGAGAGACAGAGCCCAAGCTGGGGAGGGGCAGAGAGGAGAGACAGAGTCCCAAGTAGGCTCCACACTGTCAGCTCAGAGTTTGATGCAGGGCTTGAACTCAGAAGCTGTGAGATCATGACCTGAGTGGAGATCAGGAGGAGATGCCTGGGACGCCTGGGTGGCTCAGTCGGTTTAGCGTCTGACTTCGGCTCAGGTCATGATCTCGTAGTTCATGAGTTCAAGCCCCACATTGGGCTCTGTGCTGACAGCTCAGAGCCTGGAGCCTACTTCAGATTCTGTCTCCGTCTCTCTCTGCCCCTTCCCCACTTCCTGCTCTGTCTCTTTCTCAAATATAAATAAAACATTTAAAAAAATTTAAGAAAAAGAGCAGACGCTTAACCAACCGAGCCACCCTGGCATCCCAACATGTCTCCCCTTTGAAAGTGAAATTCAGGGGCGCCTGGGTGGCGCAGTCGGTTAAGCGTCCGACTTCAGCCAGGTCACGATCTCGCGGTCCGTGAGTTCGAGCCCCGCATCGGGCTCTGGGCTGATGGCTCAGAGCCTGGAGCCTGTTTCCGATTCTGTGTCTCCCTCTCTCTCTGCCCCTCCCCCGTTCATGCTCTGTCTCTCTCTGTCCCAAAAATAAACGTTGAAAAAAAAAAAAAAATTTTATAAAAAAAAAGAAAGTGAAATTCAGGGGCGCCTGGGTGGCGCAGTCGGTTAAGCGTCCGACTTCAGCCAGGTCACGATCTCGCGGTCTGTGAGTTCAAGCCCCGCGTCGGGCTCTGGGCTGATGGCTCAGAGCCTGGAGCCTGTTTCCGATTCTGTGTCTCCCTCTCTCTCTGCCCCTCCCCCGTTCATGCTCTGTCTCTCTCTGTCCCAAAAATAAATAAACGTTGAAAAAAAAAAATTTTTAAAAAAAAAGTGAAATTCAGAATCTGAGTCAAAACATTTTTAAAAAACGAAGTCATTTAGTTTAGGGAGTTAATTCTGAGTTATTACAATTACAAGGGTGAGTATAGAAAATTAAATATTACTGCCGAAGTAGAGAAAAGTATAAATTTTCTGAGGCTTCTCGTTATTATACTTCCTTGGTTTTATAACTCACTTTTGAGTGATTATACCCCAAGCACAGAAATTTTCTGTAAAATACATATCCAATTCTGATTGGATATGTATAGAATAGAAATAATGTTATTTTCCCCCTTTAAGCTCTTACTTTAACTTAAAAAGAAATACCATATGATCCATTGAGCTAAAACTGAGATGATTTGGAAATTCATCTTCAAGTTGGCCTGTGCCTCCATTAATACTGTAAACATTATTGAATGCCTTGGCATTTACATTTTTGATAACTGTATTTAAGTTAATAAAATTGTATAGAGGCTTTTAAAAATGGGTTAAAATTTGGTGCTTTTAATATGTAAGGTAATGGGGTCATTGAGCTATGGAAAAAAAATTTATTTTTCTAGAAATTGTCTTTGTAGTTGCATCGTGAGGCAGTACCCTAAGCCCTTTACGTGCCTTATTTTCCTTAATCCTTACACGCCCTGTGGGGTGGTTATTCTCTTTTTACACATGAGAAACAGAAATTAAGTAATGTGCCTGAAATCACCCAGCTGAGGCTCCTGATTCCTGCTCTGCCCAGTTCCACTTCATTAACACATCACACTTGGGAATTGAAAATGCTGTCATTTTCTTGTGTAGTTTTTCAGAAATATTGAAGTAGTGGACATTTGTTGTGGAAAGGAAAACCTGAGCCCACCAGTAGAAAGCAGTGAAAATGCTGCAGTTTACGGAGCACTTACTACGTGTCAGGCACTTATGTGGATTTTCTCACTTCATCCTCGCGGACACCCTTGGAGGTCGCCCGAACATCTTTCCCGTGTTACAGATGAGATCAGTGCTTTGCTCAGGATGACACTCGTGATTGCTGAATGCAAGATTCGTACCCAGGCTGTCTGATTCCACTCCTGTCGGGTCTCCTTTTCACTAAAATCGAAGAGCATCCGTTGCACGTTTGTGGAATTGAATTCACTTGCAAGTCCGTGGAAGTTAAAAGAACATAATCGTTGAAAAGTTGATTCTTGCTTGTATTCTGCCGGTTGGAAACTATAGATGGCAACTAAATTTGCACAGGTGTAATAAAAAAGCCTGGGTCTTAGGGTTAAGTTATCCTGCCCCTCTCCGGGGCTTCCAAATATTTTCATGTCTGCTTAAAATGGTTGTATTATGGCTTTTATCCTGCTGGATTCCAGCTGCCAAGTATTTATATTTAAGACACGTTTTTACATAGTTGTCATTTCACAGGATCATACGTGTTGGGCTGGGGCGTCTTCGTCTAATTTAATGTCCGTGCTTCTCAGTGGAGGCTGTGGAGGGTCAGGTTAAGTGTGACCTAGGGCACAAAGTTAGTACTGCCAGGCTTAGAATTAGAGCCCAGGCTTCCTGATCTGCAGCTCACCTAACAACAAATCCCCTAGGAAATATAAAGGCATAAGCCAAAGGAAGATAAACAGTGCTTTCATTTATAAAAATTTTACAGGTTACAAAGCAAGTGGTTCTACCGGGTGGAGTGATTTAATGTGAGCGTAGACTTTCTCCTGAGTAGGAAAAAATGGCGGCATCAAAGGGTTTGATCAAAGCCGGAAGGGAATGCTTTGGAGTATTAATAACTATTCACTCACTAAATCCAGCAACAGGCAGTGCTTAATGTTCACAGAGCTGAAACGCTGAGCTGCCTGATGTAATCTGGGCCACTCACATGATCTCTACCCTAAAAATAACTGTCTTAGGAGCTAAACCAACCTAAGGACTCTAGTCCAGCTTGCTCTTCCAGGGCTCCTGAAAATGTGATCCAAGGTTTACGCACAACCAGCACGTCAAAACACATCTGCAATCAAAGACAAAAGGAAGGTACCGTAAAAGGACCATGGGAAGGCTAGAGTCTCTAGATCTGGAAGGAAGGAAATGAGAGTCAGGTCTGGTGCTTCAGAGACTGAGAAAGCGATCAGACTCTGAAGAGAACCTCCTCAAAAGTACATAGGACACCCCAAGAATTCTAGCTCATTTATTATTGGTGTTCTGATTTCCGTCTCTCCATTCATACTGTCCTAACTGAATGTGTGGAATTTGGCAGTAGTTTGTGTGTGTGTGTGTGTGTGTGTGTGTGTGTGTGTAAACACACCCCTTTGAGAATCCCTGAAAACTCTGAGCCTTCTTCCAATAGATTCATACACACAACCAGCATCTTGCTGAGACTTCCGGGTGTTGGTAGCCTCACCTGAAACCTCTTTAAGGATTCCGTTGTGAGAGATCTCTCAACATTCATTCCTTTTGCCCACAGGTGCTTCCTGTGGAAAGAAGGAAATCCTAAGTCTTGTCTAAAAATGAGGAAGCATACAGGTTATCACAATGTGGTAATTAGACGGGTGCTTTCTTTGGGTGTTGACGTTAGTCATACCTCTGCTCACCAGAGGATTTGCAAACCTGGTGCCCCAGACATTGAGGTTTATTGGATCTCTTGGTTGGATTTCCGGGGAAGCATGCCTTGTGGACTGGACTGCCTCTCCAAGAACACAGGGCTGTCTCTTTGAGAGAAAACTCTGTGTCCCGTCCCCGGCTGCACACTTGGCGGGTCTCTGGGCCCAATGGCATCAAAGGGGCTTTATTAACAAGTCCACACCAGCGCTGTTCAGAGAGGCCTGGCCGCTTCCATTTCTTGAGGCCCTTGACGGATCGAAAAGTGAAAAAAAATGCCAAAACAGGGGTTACGAAAACAGTGGTGTACTTTAAATGTTTACCTTCAACAACTTTGTGCTTTTAATACCAGAAACATAGAATTGCACTATTCCTAAGTTAACTACAGGCTTTATAAAAGTGTCCATTTATGGCTGACTACAGAGGACGTGCATTTAGAGTGTGCAGAAGAGGCATCTCTATCCTGTTGGTCTGTTTCTGTGATTGTGTCCATAACCTCATTGGGAGGTGACTTCAAAGGTCTAAATTTGAGGCTCTTGGTGAAAGTAAGGCGGAATGGCCTGGCTGGCAGCCTCTGGAGAAAGATCCGTAGCAACCTGTTCCAGAAGGTCCTGGGTTGTTCCTGTCACCAGAATTCCTTACCGTTTCCTCTGAGATGCCTTTTTCTTTCTTTTTTTTTTTTTTTTTTAAGAAGTTTATTTATTTTTGAGAGAGAATCCCAAGCATGTCAGCGCAGAACCCAACGCGGGGCTCTGTCTCACAAAATTGAAACCGTGAGATCATGACCTGAACCAAAACCAAGAGTCAGATGCTCCGCTGACTGAGCCACCCAGGCACCCCTCCTGTGAGCTTCTTTAGATGCCTGAGCTCTTGTACTGGGGCTCCAGCTGCACAGTCAGCCCCCTTGCCCTGCATCTATAAGAGGACACACTTTGGACTAAGTGTGACAGGGGAAGGGTGTCAGGAAGGGGTATCTGTCCCCCCCCCCCCCCCCCCCCCCCGCCATGACTTCAGCCCTCGTTAGGGTATTTGAAATTCCTTTAAGAGGGCACACCTCTTTGAAGGATCACTTGGAGATAAAGCTCAAAATGCACATATTCTTTCTGGAGTAATACTTTGACCTAGGTTCACAGCTCCCAGGATCCTAGTGAGGGGAGCCCTGGGCCTGGAAGAGAGGGCTTGAAACCTGTTGGAGGGAGAGCCACAGTTACCTTGAGGGAAGAATGGGGATAGTGACAGCCCTCAGCAGGGGCCAGATATGGGGGTTGGGGTGGGAGGAAGAACCCACATTTGCAGAGAGGCAGGTATGCCCAGCTCTGGTAGCCTCTGGCCGTGCCCTTGACAGAAGTCTCCATCTAGGCAGCCTCCCCTCTGCAGAGACTGTTGGGCTGTTGTATTCTATTGTCTGTTTTCTCCCTCTCTTCCTCCCCCCTCCTTCCTTTTTGAGGGAGAGAGCCCTGTAAAAGGGGCAGAGAAAGAAGGAGAAAGAATCTTCAGCAGGTTCCATACTGTCAGCACAGAGCCCAAAATGGGGCTCACTCCCACAAACTGTGACATCATGACCTGAGCTGAAATCAAGAGTTGGATGCTTCACTGACTGAGCCACCCAGGCGCCCCTGTTGGGCATTTTTAAGAGAAATGTTAATTTTGGCCAGTGAGGCAAAAAAGCACACACTTTCAGCCTACGTTGCATCTTTTAAAATTGTCATAGTTGGGTTCAACTCTGCTTTTGCTATGTGGGTCTTCCCAAAGAACAGATAGACGTGGTCCAGCACTTAAAACTTAGTTACCTAGAAGGCATCCTGTCCTTTGACCTATATCCTTCTGACTGTGGGTTCGTCTACATACCCATCCACAAAATGGTCCACACCTCTATCGTTACATGCATCCACACCTCTGTCCGTACCTCTGTCCACACCTCCGTCCACACTTGTGTGCACACCTCCACCCACACCTCCACCCATATCTCCATCCAGCCGTCCAACCAGCTAGCCAGCCAACCCACCAACTGATATTTGTTGAACACCAGGCACTACGGTATGCCAGGCTCTGTGTTAATCACTAGGAATACTGTGGCAAATATGACAGAGTTCGTCTCTGCCTTCATTGAGGTCAGAGTCTGGCAGATTTTAATCAGATGTTTGTTCAAGGCTGCCTTCACCAGTCCAGAATTTGGTTAAATAACTACTTTGAACTCCTTTTTTTTTGCAAAATAGTAATGGATTACCCTTCCTCCCCGTAGGAACCCCATTTTATGGACATAAAATGTCCCATGGTTATGTGGCGAAATCTACAGATTGTGGTGCCAGAATAAATGTCTTCCGATTTGCTTTTTGCGTGTATGTCTCCTGTTGAACTGTAAATTCCTTGAGGGGTGGGGACCGGGCCTTAAGTTTTTCCTGCCCTGCGCCGAGCATGGTTGCTGGCACATGGTAGCTGCATACTAAATGTTGAAACAGCACTGTCTGGGAGATCAGGTGCCCACATTTGAGGCTCACTATTACATCGCCTTCTGTCCTGGGTGCCTCATCTCCTGGATACTGATGGGAAGGAGCACTGTGGCAAACCACTGTATGCATTCATTCCTTCCAGACAGATGGTTCTGAGAACCCCAGACCCTTCCCTCTCCCAGGGATGAGTCTGTCTCTTGCTCTAGGACAGACTTAGGTTTCATTCATTTTTTTTTTTTTTTTTCCTGCGAGCAGTTATCTTTGGAAGACAGCTGTCTAAGGGCCCAACCTGGGGGGCCAGGCTTGGTCTAGGCCGCTTGTGGTCTTTATACTCCCACACTTTATACTCTCGAGTACTCTCACTCTGGATATTGGCTGCATCTCTGCCATTGTCCTCTGATCCAGGGTAAGATGGTCTAAGTTGAATGTGTTGCTCAGCCCTGTCTTGACTTGACGTAAGGAATGTCTCCTAAATCATCTAAGGTCTGAAAATATGTCTTTTGCTCTGGCCGCATGGTCATTTTCCCCTTAATAAAGTGTGTCTGACAATCACACTTTATTGGTGTGGTGAGGAAAAGAATGTCGTAGACTTGGGAAAACATAATAATTTAAGGAGTGACACATTTCAGTGAAGAAATAAAGCCGTAGACTGCTCTGAAAAGAAGTAAAACCATAGGAAACCATTACGTCATTGGGACAAACATTCAGTGCCTTCAGAAAGCTCTTGACTAAAAAAAGCAGGTGAGCTCTAGGGCCTGGTGTGCGTTGGGACTACGCATACATGGAAGTAGGTTTTCTCCCAGGGACATTCCCTCTACAAACATTCCCTACTTAGTACCTTGTAAGTATTTAATGTGATTGCTAACGTCGCCGTTTGCGCCTAGGCTCTGGTCCAAGCTGCTTCTTGGAAATCATACTCCTCAGTAGCTACCATGCTGAGCTGTAAAATTAGTAATGGTTTTCACCAAGGCCTGTATGGTGTCATACTCAGTAGAATTTATAAACCAGAAATTTCTACTCCAGTAAGGGTTGAATACTACTCCTTAAGACCCACTGCACGAACCATAGCTCCTTCAGATCACACTGATAGTATTTCTGGGATTATTTTAACAACATAAAGTTCCTCTTTCTGGGGCCCTTGGGTGGCTCAGCCAGTTAAGCGTCCGACTTCGGCTCAGGTCATGATCTCATGGTTCATGGGTTCGAGCCCCGTGTTGGGCTCTCTGCTGACAGCTCAGAGCCTGGAGCCTGCTTTAGATTCTGTGTCTCCCTCTCTCTCTCTGTTTCTCCCCTGCACATGCTCTATCAGTCTCTCTCTCTCTCTCTCTCAAAATAAAAAGAGACATTAAAAAAACAGAGCAAACATTAAAACTTTGGTTATTCATACTCATTCAGAATAATGGGCATAGGTTAAAGCAAAACTATGCTTCATTGGGGCACCTGGGTGGCTCAGTTGGTTAAGCATCCGACTTCAGCTCAGATCATGATCTCAGGGTTCGTGGGTTCGAGCCCTGCATCGGGCTCTGTGCTGACAGCTCAGAGCCTGGAGCCTGCTTCAGATTCTATGCCTCCCTCTCTCTTTGTCCCTCCCCTGCTCTCTCTCTCTCTCTCTCAAAAATAAATAAATGTTAAAAAAAATTTAAAGTTCCTCTTTCCTATTTCCTTGCCCTTTTTTAACACTGATCCTTTCTCACATGTAGCACATTGTTGTGGTTGTTTATATCTTTCTCGAAATCCACCTTTCAGTTATGTGAGAAAGGAGGACGAGTAACTGAGCATGTGTCCCAGCCGGGGTCTGAGATGAGTCACACGGGTACACAGCAGGACTCTGACGCTGGGCACTGAGGTCCAGTGCTGCCGATCCCTTTCCATCTCCGCAAAATGAAAATGAGAGAGAAGAGCCGGAAAGAGAGGGTAGAGCGGGGAAGTGTGCTGTGTTACCCATTCATTTCAGTATACAGAGAAAAGCATGGTGATAACGTGTCCTGCCCTTTGTTTATAGCACGCACAGTTCATGGCAGCAGTCTGTATAACCCCCCCGCTGGCACTTAATAACTAGGAGAAGATACAGGCTTTCTTGATTGCTTAGATCTAAATGTTTATTCGAGCTTTCAGGAGCATTTTCCTTCATTTACAGAGTTCTCTCTGATGAACGAATATCCATTTAAAATGTGGGCTCTGTACATATGAAGCAGGTTTTCACAGGCTCCAAATTTACTTCATTTGTAAACATATTTAGTGGAGGTCAGGGCTTCTTATTGGTTGCTTTGATTAAAACTGGGTTTTTAGGGGCACCTGGGTGGCTCACTGGGTTGAGCCCCCGACTTCAGCTCAGGTCATGATCTCACAGTCTGTGAGTTCGAGCCCCATGTGGGACTCTGTGTGGACAGCTTGGAGCCTGGAGACTGCTTTGGACTTGCCGTCCCCCTCTCTGCGCCTACCCCACTCATGCTCTGTCTGTCTGTCTGTCTCTCTCTCAAAGATAAACATCAGAAGAAAAAAAGATTTTAAACTGAATTGAGGCAGTTTTTAAATGGGTAGATTGTGACAGTTCATCAGAGACATTCGTGCTGATACTTTAAAAAAATTTTTTTAATGTTTATTTTTGAGAGAGGGACAAAGTGTGAGCAGGGGAGGGGCAGAGAGAGAGGGAGACACAGAATCGGAAGCAGGCTCCAGCCTCTGAGCTGTCAGCACAGAGCCCGACGCGGGGCTCGAACCCACGAACCGTGAGATCATGACCTGAGCCGAAGTCAGGTGCTAAGCCAACTGAGCCACCCAGGCGCCCCATCGTGCTGATACTTTTAAAAAAGGGTCGGGGTAGGAAGAAATTGCTGCCTGAAAATATTTCCAAGGCTGTCCTCGGCACCCGAGGATTAACCATCTTTTCCTTCCTAGCGTTGATGTCGTATGGGCACTGGAGACAGCTGTGTGCTATGGATATTATTGCTGTGATGGAGGAGAGGGAGAAAGATAGGATTGCAGCAGAGCCCGTGGATGGCACCAAGCCAGTGCCCTGAAAAATGGCAGACGTGTCACAGCTAACAGCTGGATGCAGAACTATTTCTCTTTAATTTGGATGGAGAAAATTTTTTTCACAGCAGGGCGCTCTCCAAAGAGTACAACATCAAAGAGGGCGGGTCTCACCAGTCAGACATGGGCTGGCTCCAGGATGGAACAAAATGAATGAACTGTCAGGACTTTCCAGCGTAGACCGTGCTGCCAAGTGAAAAGTTAAAGGTTCAGTGGCTTGTTCAGATCACAGACAGAGTCCTGATAATGGAAGCCTGATTCCCCCGAAGTCTTCCTCTGATCAACAGACAGGGGATGTCTGAAGAAGACTCCAGATTGATGGATGGCAGGCCTCCTATCGACGGCCGCCGCTGTCCTCGGAGATAAGTGGGATTCACCCAGTGCCCTACCGCTCGGCTCCCGGGAGTTCTTGGGTCTCCGGGCGGGAATCTCCCCAGCTGCCCATTGTCTTCTTCCCGCCCGCCACTTAGCAGCGGCTGGCCCGCAGTGTGACCAAAATATCCATTTGTGTGGCTTCACATGGCCAGCTCTCGGCTGCAGGCTCCACGAACACCACCACGGGTGTTTTACAGTTTATTGACACTTTTCAACTGTTTTTCTGATTACCATATTTCAGTCTTGACGTATATGTTAGTATTATCTGCAAGCTCCACATAAACCTCTAATGATTTTCTAATATTTCTGGAACTTGATGAATGGGAATTGACAGAGTACAGTATATAGCTTTATATCAGCATTACTGAAAATACAACAACGGTGTATATAACCATTACTCATTTATTTTATGGGGCGTTTATTACTTGACCTTTGAAGCCTCGTCTTAAAATCTTGGCATTCCAGACATTCCAAAATAGGCCAAACCAAAGGGAGAGCAAAGGGTTTGCCTTTTAGAAATAACAGCACAGTAAGTTCATTCTAATGGAAGGAGGAAGGAGAAATTGTCGACATGAGAAACCCATAGTTAGATATCTGAGGTAAAAGCTGAAAAACTGAACACGAGTAGATACGGGCACACGAGCCACTTTGTGCTTGAATCAAGAATCTTTCCTTCTAAAATAGGCTTCTTCATCTGTAGACTTCAGTCTCACCCAGTTTTTTGATGTTCTGTGTCATCATTATTTTTTTTTAATTTTTTTTCATGTTTATTTTTGAGAGAGAGAGAGGCAGAGCATGAGCGGGGGAGGGGTCGAGAGAGAGAATGAGAGAGGGAGACACAGAATCCAAAACAGGCTCTAAGCTCTGAGCTTTCAGCACAGAGCCCAGCGCGGGACTCAAACTCAGTAACGGCAACATCATGACCTGAGCTAAAGTCGGGTGTCCCCCCACCCCCCACCTGCCCACCGGGTCATTATTACCCCTGGAAGGAGAGTGAGTTTTCACAGAACTGGGGAGTTGTATCTCTCCTGAATTGCATGGTGGCTTTGTGTCAGTTTTACTAACAGATTAAGTAATTCTCAGTAAAAGGGCGTTTGCTCTGAAAATAGGGGTTTGTTTCACACATGACATTATTAATTGTTATGTACATTTTTATGAGCCTCACTCGGAGAATTTCTGATGCTTTTAAAGAAAATGCTTTCCATTTCTCCCTGATAGAACAAACGGGAGATGATGGACAAAAGCCATAAGGGAGTGGCTGGCCTGTGACTCAGGGGGCATTTGTCCTGGTCACTTGTTAGTATAGATGGCATGTCTGGGGGCAAGTCCTTTAACCCTTGTTAGCCCAAGGTTTCTCGTCTGTAAAACAGAGTAATGGTCCATCCCACCTGCTAGGTCCGTTAGGAGGATCAAATAAGCTTAGGACAGTATGTTATAAACTAAAGTACCATGCAGATGTGTATAATGCAGTCATTCGCTGCTCATTTTTTGTGTTAAGGAGGATGCAGATTCACTCCTCATTTTTTTAAAAAAATTTTTAATGTTTATTTACATTTGAGAGAGACAGACAGAATGCGAGTGGGTTAGGGGCGGAGAGAGAGGGAGACCCAGAATCCGAAGCTGGCTCCAGGCTCCGAGCCATCAGCACAGAGCCCGACGTGGGGCTCAAACTCATGAGCTGTGAGATCATGACCTGAGCCGAAGTCGGTTGCTCAACTGACTGAGCCACCCAGGTGCCCTGATACTCTCTTCATGTTTAAAGCATTGCTCAGTGGACTCTTTTCTCAAGCTTTGATCTAGCTTGATTTAAAAATCTACGCTCAAAGAGGTTGGGAGCCCACAGTGCCGGGGTTCCTGCTGTCTTCCTCTCGAGACTGGGAGGCAGTGGCCCAAAGCCCTGACTCACAGAGCTCCCTGTCGATCTGATGCTCTAGGCTGCCATCCGTACATGCCCCCTGCTCCTTATCCAGTATGCTTGATTGCTCAGACGGCTCGCCTAGCTTGATTGTGTTCAGTGTTCGCAGAGGAACGAGGCGCTCGCTATACGTTGGGGCCTCCCCTGGCCAAATAATGTCACTGACTTCAGAGGTCAAGCAGTGCTACGTAGTAGGTGATGTTCGATGAGGGGGTTTTGGGGTCTCGAAGCCACAGTTAATTAAAATGCATGCAAGGACTGCCTGTTCATTATAAATAGGCTCCAGGTATGTTCTGAAGGCGGTGAGGTACCTGTGTCTTTGGGATGACATTTTTGTAACCCTGCATTAAAACCAAAGACTGAGTAAGCTTAGGAGATGGGAAATTTAGCACTGAAGAGGTACTTCCTTAGCGTTTTCTGTGTGGTGTTCTCATCCATCCAGCACTTTAAAATACTTTGTTTTATCGTTTAATGGGCTCATCTGGGAGATAAAACTAGAATATCTATTTTGGGTTTTTAAAATTAATTTTTTAATGTCTGTTTATTTTTGAGAGAGAGAGAGGGAGAGCCCGCGCGCCCACATGAGCAGGGGAGGAGTCGAGAGAGGGAGGCACAGAATCCAAAGTAGGCTCCAGGCCCCCATCTGTCCACACACATCCTGATGCAGGGCTCGAACCCACGAACCGTGAGATCGTGGCCTGAGCTGAAGTCGGACGCTTAACCAACTGAGCCACCCAGGAGCCCCTAGAATATCTGTTTTATTCATACACCTTGCTGGTGTCGTTTTGGATCCATTTCTTCTCTCTTTCTGTCTTTCAGCAGAAGTTGATTTCCTGGTCTGTGTAAAGACTCGCATAAGGTGCCTGTGGGTAAATTTAAAAAGCAATTACAGTGTATTCCTGCCCTCCGTGAGCTTACAGGCTGGTCAATCCTAGCAGCAATGAGTCTGCTTACATTATACATACTATCTTGTGGTGAGGGGCCACCATCTGGTTGGTTGGTCATGTTTGGCTGAGGTTTCTTAACTAATTATAGTGATGGCCTAAGGATAGCAGATGTTCTTATACTGAGTGCCCAGCTCTGGTTTAAGAACTTCACATACACCGGCCCATTTGATTTTTATATTCACCTGTATTTTTTTTAAGTTTATTTATTTATTTTGAGAGACAGCATGAGCGTGCATGGGAGAGGGGCAGAGAACAAGAGAATCCCAAGCAGGCTTCTTGATGTCAGCCTGATGTGGGGCTCGATCCCACAAATTGTGGGATCGTAATATGAGGTGAAACCAAGAGTCGGACACTTAGCCAGCTGAGCCACCCAGGTGCCCCTATATTAGCCCTTTGATGTAGGGACTATCATAAGCACCATTTTTTCAACGAAGGTCTCAGCATCTTCAAGAGGTTAAGTCACTGTCTAACGTCACTTGGTTACTCAAGGGGGAGCCAGGCTTAGAACTCCACATGCCCTCCCCAGTTGCTCTTAACCAGAGTGACTCCTGTGGCATGTTTTCCCTGGTAATACTTAAGAAAGTCTCCCTAACAACCATACTGTTGAAAGTAAGACTTTTGATTTAGCAGCAGAGGTATTCTGGTTTGTAAGTGTTCACGGTCAAAACAGTGAAGAATTATTCTTTGTGGCATTAGTTGTGTTAGCTCTCCCTGAGCCACAAAATACTTGCTCCCTGCCCCTCCTGACCTAGAGGAATCCCACAGTAAAACGTTATTATGCATCTTGGCAAACAATATATTTTTTCAATTGAGGCTCTCAAATCCCTAATACACTTGCTTATTGAAACCTTGCTTTTCTGAATTTTACAGAAAGAGGGGGCCAGATGAAGGCACTGTGGAGAACAGGCAGAGAAGATAAGAGAAACCATCTTTTTTTTTTTTTAATGTTTATTTATTTTTGAGACAGAGACAGAGCATGAACGGGAGGAGGGGCACAGAGCGAGGGAGGCACAGAATCCCAAAGAGGCTCCAGGCTCTGAGCTGTCAGCACAGAACCCGACGCGGGGCTTGAACTCACAGACCGTGAGATCATGACCTGAGCTGAAGTCGGACGCTCAACCGACTGAGCCACCCAGGCACCGCAAGACAAACCATCTTTGTAGCTCTTCTTCCCTGCGTCCTCTGTGTGCTTAGGTTTTCAGATCTGAACCGAAAACCCCCCAAAGACCACTTCTTGGCTCTTGTTGTAACAGTTGTTGATTACATTTTAATAATCACATGCAATGTGTCTTTGTCTTTCATAGAATTGGCAGAAGTTAGGTTCAAGGAGGATGTAATATTTTCTCTTAAAAAGCCCTGGTGGATAGTGTTCGGAACGGAGTTTAATTGCATTTAGCGGTGATTTTTTTCCCTCAGGCTTCGAGTAAAAGCTAAGATCTTTAGGAAGCGGCAGAATTATTGTGAAAATTCATTTCCGTTCATTGCAGCGTGTTTTGAGGTCCTCCTCCGGGCACGTGCCAGGCCCTGTGTTAGACGTTTGGGCATAAAATATGCTCCGTCACGTCAGCCACCCGGTAAAGACTGAAAGTGGCTGGCATTTCAGTGCACAACCAAATGCTGGTGTCTGGGGCCTGGGCACAGGGACAGGCCAAGGTGTGGAAATGAAGGAGGGGGGCCAGAGTTGTCTCCCTGCTCACTGAAAATTGGCTAATCGTTTTCCTGTAAAACCTGGGGATCTTTTTTTTTTTCCTTTCCATGCCAAAGTTCAAGGACCCAGGTTCTGGAAGGAACAGATTAGTATTTATGCTATTATAATGCATGGTCCTTTGGTCTGCAGTCACTGGCTCTTTTCAGGGTACTTGGAACAGTGGATGAGGTGACCCAGGCATGGCATCTCCCAGTGGGAAAGCAGAGGCATGGAGGCTGGAAGAAGGCCTGGAGATGAGGTCTCCATCTGCCACCGACTAGTAGTCTCGCTTTGTCTAAGCCACTAACTTTTGGAGCCCCCATTTTCTTAGGTCAAACCTGATCAGTTTGGAACAGATGGTCTCTGAGGTCCCTTCCAAATCTGATTCTCCTGGGCTTTAAATTTAGCCAAGGTACTCAGCGTCCTAGCAGAAGAATGGGCGACCGAAATCTTCACGGAGGTCTGTCCACCGTAGAAAGTGCTCTGCCTGTGGTGTTTTTTCAGACAGGTCCCCCCAGTTCACTGCGAGCCCTTGGTGATGTCCCAGCAGCCGCCTCCAAGAGCAGGGGTGAGGTTAGGTGAGCTGGCTGGGTGCTTTCTGGTGGACTTCCTTTTTATCTGTTTTTATAGTGAAATTACTTTTATAACTTCTTTGACTTCAAGGGGGTCCTTTGGTTAAAAAGATCATTGAAAGCCTCTGCTGGTAAGAATGAAAGAAATGAACCGAGCTCTCTCACTCCCTGGAAAACTACAGCACAGAAAGCTTGGATCCCAATCAGATGGGCTTCTGGGCCGCACAGGCGTAATGAATGTTTGCCGTGTTTCCAGGTTATCAGTTCAAAAGGGTTTCCTTCAGAGTGCCCCCAGCTGTCACAGACTTGATTTTTAGTTGTACCAATAATTCCTTTAGGGCTGGGATTACAGACTGAAATGCTTCATGAGGCCAAGCTGATAAGTAAATTACTGAAGTTGGGAGCATGTATGACAATAGGGAGTGGTGCAGAACCACAGAGCTGGCCTAAAGGGGGTGATCTTTTCTCCGCCTCAGTGGATTATTGCCAGAGAGTGGGGACTCACCTTCTGATTGTACTTTTTGAGAACAGTTGGAAATTTCCAAGTTTTTAAAACACGGTGGAAGAAAAACCAAGTTGGCCACGTGCCCAAGTCCAGCCCGAGAGCCCGCTGGGTTTGCAACTCTTGCTTCAGAGAAACTGATGGCTCAGAGCCACCGATATGTACGAATTACTGTCATTCAGAAGGAGGTTTTACTGCTTTTTATAAATTAAAAATGAGCCCAACTTACTTGCTTCCTTACATTGTTTCTATGATGATGATTATCATTAAATGTAAATTGGGGGGCGCCTGGGTGGCGCAGTCGGTTAAACGTCCGACTTCAGCCAGGTCACGATCTCGCGGTCCGGGAGTTCGAGCCCCGCGTCAGGCTCTGGGCTGATGGCTCAGAACCTGGAGCCTGTTTCCGATTCTGTGTCTCCCTCTCTCTCTGCCCCTCCCCTGTTCATGCTCTGTCTCTGTCCCAAACATAAATAAACGTTGAAAAAAAAAATTTAAATGTAAATTGGCAACATTCATAAATGACAGAGCCGTGGACAAACCACTCAGGATTAGGATGTATAACACAACCTGGGTGGATTTTTTTAAAAAATTTTTAAGCTTATTTATGTGTTTTGATAGAGCACGAGTCGGGGAGGGACGGGGGGGTGTGGAAATTCCAAGCAGGCTCTGTGCTGTCAGCTTGAACTCAGGAACCGGAAGATCATGAACGTGGATGCATTTTTTATTGCTCTTGTTGTCCTTTAAAGTAGACTCTTCTTCTAGGACCCTAAAGTCATGGGAGACAGTGGGTGCTTCCTGGTATCCAGGGTTGAAATAAATACACACCTTTCACACGGTGGTTTTCATTTGATGTCATGTGTGGTTTGTAATAAGCAAGAACGTGTGGTCATTCTTTCCACCATGTGTGGCATCCCAGTAAATATTACTGGATTGAAAACTGCAAAAATCCCCTTAAAAAGGTAAGAATTAGCGTTCACCCTTACTTATCTCTCCAGTCGCATTGATAAAAGAGAAAAGAGAAAGCACAGACCAAAAATAATGGTTTTAAAATAGCAACAACAAGGATCACAGAAGAAATCAGGGGCTGTTGACATAGTCGTACGTACTCCAAACATTTTCCTAGGAAGATAACACAGATAACGTTTTAACCTTGGGTAATATAGTCAGCTTCTCTATTTTAACAACACATGCAAACACCCGACTGCAAAGAAATGAATGCCTAGGTTTTCATTTATTTTTCTCTCTCTGATTTTTTGGAAAAGAATCAGAAAAGCATAAAGTATAATATAGAAATGCCAGTATGTGGGCCAGCAAAAAATAAGTGTTAAGATTTTGCCATATTGGCTTCAGATTTTTTTTTTTTTTTAAGAAAAATGAAACTTTTCAGGTAAATTCCCCTTATTTTACCTCCATTCCTTTTTCCCCAAGGCCAGTGCTCTCATAAAGTTATCATGAACCCCTCCGGTGAACCTTTTCAGAATTTTACTGTATGTATCTTTAGCTCTCACTACTTGTATATTGCAGTATACGCTTTCATGAAGTATGCTACTGAGTGTTGTATATTTTGAGATGTTAACAAACAGTATCATGTGTATCAATCTGCAGCCTGTTTTTCCTCAATCTTTCTTTGTTACTGTTTTTTATCTTATCTTTATTTATGAGAAAGAGAGACAGAGTGGGAGCAGGGGAGGAGCAGAGAGAGAGGGAGACACAGAATCCAAAGCAGGCTCCAGGCTCTGAGCTGTCAGCACAGAGCCCCATGCGGGGCTCGAACTCATGAACTGCAAGATCATGGCCTGAGCTGAAGTCAGACACTTGGCCAACTGAGCCACCCAGGTGCCTCTATATTTTTATTAGAGAGAGAGAGAGAGAGACAGACTCAGAGAGAGAGACTCAGAGAGACTCTAAAGCAGGGTCAATGCCCATTGCAGAACCCGATTCAGGACTTGATCCTACAATCCCTGGGATCACGACCTGATCCAAACTCAAGACTTGGGCACTCAACTGACTGAGCCACCCAGGTGCCCCTCAACTCTCTGTTTTTGATATTTATCCATATCAACTAGATCTGAATACAAACAGATCTAATTCATTTCCTTTAAGTGTTTTGTACTATATCATTGGGTAATTAAAGCACAGTTTGTTTTTCTGATAAAGGGTGTTTCCATTATTTCTCATTATTTACTATTACAAACAGTGCTACATTGAATGCCCTTGGACTTGTCTCCTGGGGCACTGGGATTTCAGTGGGGTAATTTCCTAGAAGTGATATTGCTGAGTCATAGGATTTACACATCATCAGCTTTATTTCAATATTGCCAGAGTGTTTTCCAATATGACTGTGCTGTCTTACACTCATTTTCAGCAAAGCTGGAGCTACCTTTCTAAAACCAATATGCCAGATACACTTGGTGTAGTTTGGAGAGTTTTCTACTTGAAAATTTTACTTCAATTCCCACCAAGTACCGTGTGTGTGTGTGTGTGTGTGTGTGTTTTACATGTATTTCCTCCACTTCCACACGGTTATTGGTTTGACTTCCTTAGAACAGAGCATGGGGCACCTGGCTGGCTCAGCCCGTTGAGCATCTGACTTTGGCTCAGGTCATGATCTCACAGTTCGTGGTTTTGAGCCCCTCATTGGGCTCTCTGCTGACAGCTCAGAGCCTGGAGTCTGTTTTTGATTCTGTGTCTCCCTCTCTCTCTCTTTCTTCCTCCCCTGCACGTGCTCTGTCAATCTCTGTCTCTCTCTCAAAACAATAAAAATAAGTGTTAAAAAATAAAAGAACAGAGCAAACATTAAAACTTTGGTTATTCATACTCATTCAGAATAATGGGCATAGGTTAAAGCAAAACTATGCTTCATTGGGGCACCTGGGTGGCTCAGTTGGTTAAGCATCCGACTTCAGCTCAGGTCATGATCTCATTGTTGATGAGTTCAAGCCCCACATCGGGCTCTGTGCTGACAGCTCAGAGCCTGGAGCCTGCTTCGGATTCTGTGTCTCCCTTTGTCTCTGGTCTTTATCCACTCATGCTCTGTCTCTCTGTCTCTCCAAAATGAATAAACATTAAAAAACAAAACAAAACACTCTGCTTTATTCAAGTGTTCTTCCAGAATGAGTCTTTCCCTTAATATAAATTTCACTCTCTTACCTTCATTCTCACTATTGGAATGAATAGAATTTGTGACCTTGTTGACATTTTCATAGATCTTGAGAGGATTGTCTAAACACTTTATGCATGGTTTCTTTTGAAATGGCATAAAAACAAAATAAATGTTGGTATCAGCATTAATTGATATCCTTAAATTCCTTAAGTTTTTTTTTTTTTTAGACCTACAGGTATCTAAATTTTCATTTTACTGTCCCCCAAATATAGATGTTAATGCAATGTCCAAGAACACCTTCTTGAACTGGGAATTGTTGCTCTAGCTTGAAACTTGTTGAAACATTTCTTCACTTCTAGTTCCTTCTGCCTTTTTTTCTTTTGATTTAACTTTTTTATTTTTTAAAATTTGCTTCCAAATTAGTATGTAGTGAAGCAATGATTTCGGTAGATTCCTTAATGCCTTTTACCCATTTAGCCCATCCCCCCTCCCACAACCCCTCCAGCCACCCTCAGTTTGTTCTCCATATTTATGAGTCTCTTTTGTTTTGTCCCCCTCCCTGTTTTTATATTATTTTTGTTTTTAGTTCCTTCTGTCTTGGAAAAAGAAAGTTGGGCCCTGCCTGATACAGTAGATGGATATAGGTTCACTGTCCTTGTATAGTTTGGTTACATGCAGAATTTTGCACATAGTGCGTCCTTTAAACAACAAGAACAACAACAACAAAAAACACCTGAGCTCTTAAACGGAAACAAAGTTGAACTGATGATGGATGGTGATGATAGGGCCCAAGTGAGTACCTAGGGCTTTTCTTAGTTCCTGCTCAGTGCTCACGTTTGGGTATCTTCGTTTTCCCGCTTGGATTCCCCTTCTACTCGAGGAATGAACAGAAATACGTGTCACTGCCTTCTGGCCCTTGTTTCTTGTTCTAGAAACACTGAGTTTAAATGTGAACTCTTGGGTGGGGGGCGGGGGGCGCCTGGGTGGCTCAGTCAGTTAAGCATCTAACTCTTGAGTTCAGCTCAGGTCATGATCTCACAGTTGGTTTCTTTGAGCCCTGCATTGGACTCTCCGCTGACAGTGTGGAGCCTGCTTGGAGATTCTCTCTCTCCCTGCCCCTTCCCCCCTCAAAACAAATACATGTTTAAAAACCTTACAAAAAAAAAAAAAAAGATAAATGTTCACATTTAACATCACAGACCAGAAGGGGTCCAGGATGATCTTGAGCCAAGTATACAGGCATACATTTTCGGCCCCTCTAAAAACTTTGGTTGGGGACCACGAACCAGGACGAGGAGGCACTGGTCATATTATGATGAGCCCCCTTGAGGAAATGCCACGTGCTGTGAATATACGTTGTTATGATGTGACATTTTGTGACATAGTCATGACATTTATTTCGGGGGGACTTAGGTGAAACAGATGGTGTCACTGAGGACTGTGGTATAGTGCACGAGGAAGGTGACTCGGGCTGATGATGGTGACGGTGGAGAGAGAGAGAGACCGTTCTTGGAAAGCATGTAGGAGGCAAGTTCAACTCCATTGGGTGATGGCTGGGCACTGGGGGCTGAGGGAGAGAACAACATCAAGGTCGAATGAGTTTCTTCAACTCTGGGGGCACGGCTATGGGATCTAACAAAGTACCTGCGATTTTCGTCACTTTTCCATTTGAATTAGCGTAAAGTCAGTATTAGCGGAAGCCGGGGAGGCACAGCCTCATGTCCTATGCTACGTTGTGTGATGTTGGGAAAAAGCCTGACAAATAGCCACCTACTTTTCCCCTCAAGGCAAGTAGCAGTTCCAATCAAGCAGGCAAAAATGATGGGATTCCTGTAGTCACACTATATTTAACTTGGGGGGATTTTTGCTAAGACGAGAGTATAGGGAGAAACCTTTTTATACCCATTTTCAAGACTGACTGGCTTGTGCCTGGTGTTCATATGAGCCAGCGTCCAAGTGACACCCGTTACACGTAAATACTAGAGTTTCATGTGCTGCTGATGAAATGGGCTAGAAGCACCAGGGAGAATTGTCCTCCTCAAAACACTTCATAATTGTTTTCACTCGCAGCTCTCAAGGGAAGTTGGTTCGTGGGGGAAAGGATAGGGTAGAGGGGCTGGGTCGTCAACATTTCTGGCTCCATTTTAGGTAAACATTGGTGTCTGAGGAACTAATGGCTTTGTTCAGCGTCCCACGGGTTGTCAACAGCAGACTCACGGTTGAGACTTTGAATCTCGGAACCAGCTTCCTAAAAAGGAAAGCAGAAACCACCGCCACATAATACAGTGGGATCTAACCTAAATGCAAAGTCCGTCTTTAGGTGGTTCAGGGAGCAGATACATCTACCTCATGAAATGATTCCATTCCCTTGCCCTCATCCTCAAACTAGGAATTGCAAGAAGTCATTAATCTTAACTATAATATAATCCAGGAGTCTCTTTATTCTTCTCAGGCGACATTGATTATCAGTTGTGATCGCCCTGCTGCGCTACCCAAAGCTTCTCCAGCAGTTGCCTCCATCAGATTGATGTCTTGTCTTTGAGGGGTGGGGGAGTTAGTGGAGAGGTTGGGGGTGGAGACAAATGAGCAAAAACAACAACAACAACAACAACAAAACCCAAAAACCAAAAAAAAAACAAGTCATCTGTTTTAAAATGACTAGAGATAATAAAAGAAACTGTCATCACTAAGCCCTTTGGCCCCCAGCACAGAAATGCTGAGCTAAATTAATCTGAATCACTGTACTAATTTTAGTCTCTAGCGTAACCAGTGAGGCTCTCTGTAAGACTTGTTCTCCATGTGTGTTTGGAAGAGAGCAGTGGAAAAGGCTGATGAGAGGGTAAGAGACATGACTTCGAGGATGCTGTGGGCAACACTTCAGCAATTACCAGGATCCCATCACTATTTTATTTGAAAAGGACCAGTCGCATCATGGTTCCTTCTGAGAACTGCACCCCTTGCTTCCCAGATGCCCCCTAGGACTGGGATTCCCTTCTGGAATGGCTGTATGTATGTAAGCCCCCAACCTCACACCCCTCGAGAGACCACATCCTCCAAGGTCCCCAGGGCTCACCTGGTTTCTGGAAACGGGAGCTGATGACCTCTGTGGTCGGCTCAGACTCTGCCTGTGCTGGGTTGGCTAGTGTTATGCATGAGACTTTTTGTCCCATTGTCCTTGCCTGGTTTGAAACAAATTTCATTTCCTTGTATGTGATCTTTAAGAAAATTTCTTTTAATGTTTATTTTTTGAGAGAGTGTGCACAAGCGAGGGGGGGCGGGGAGAGAGAGGGGAACAGAGGATCTCAAGCAGGCTCTGTGTTGACAGCAGACATCCTGATGTGGGGCTCGAACTCACGAGCTATATAAGATCATGACCTAAGCCGAAGTTGGACGCTTAATCAACTAAACGGCCCAGGCCCCCCTCCTTGAATGTGATCTTGAAAGAAGAGTTGCTTAGAATGACCTCAAGCAGTCATTAGTAGACTAACCTCAGTTAAGACATTTACAATCCCTAAGAAATAGTCATTCTCTGCCCCCCCTTTGTCTTCTTGAGGGTCTCTCTTTTTTCATGGCTGCCCTAATAGTTTCAGGTGCTGACAACAGCAGTCCCATATTCTCTGCGAGGTGAGAGTCCTTTTATTTCATCTGAATGAGAGCCTGTTGTGTTTTGTTTTAACCAGTTCTCTGCACGTCTATAACATTCCACCTGCTTTCTTCCCCGGGGTCGCCCGGCTCGTCTAACAGACGGTTACTGCATCCCGAATGCCTTCGAACAGTTACGTGTTTGAGCCCGGGGGCCTCTCGTGTGGATGTTCCAGCCATGTCAGCATGGCCTCTCCCTTCAGCTTGTTTTGTTTATCCGGCAGCTCATTACTTAGGAGTAGCCTGTCAAAATAGGTTAAATATCCTTTGGGAAACATGGTCACTCACATCCTCGAGATACCAGAAATATGTTGAATACAGGGGAAGATCGGCTTGATAAGAAAAACGGGATCGACTTGCATCACCCAAAAATATTTTCCTGCTATTCCGGTTGAGTTTCCGAGAACATCAATAAAGCTCTAGCGAACCTACAGGCCATAAATTTCTGCAGCCGACGCATAAAGACACCAAGGGAAGCAGGGAAAATGATTGCTGATGATTCGTTCTAACTACTTGACCTTCTGACCTCTTCTCTAGATATATGACCAAGATGGAACACTACAGCACTTTATTGATGGTGGGGAACCTAGTAAGTCGAGCTGGATGAGGTATATCCGATGTGCAAGGCACTGCGGAGAACAGAATCTAACAGTAGTTCAGTACAGGTAACGTATGTACCTTGATTTACCACTTCAACGTAGCTGAAGCCCTTTGGCTTGCGTGTACAAATTCAGGCTTGCTGCTGGTTTTAAAACCCTGCAGAGTCCTGCAGAACCCTGTGAGGACTGGCAGACATTGTTTTCCTAGGTTTTTGGAATCTCCTTGGTTCTTGCAACCACACTATCCCGAGAGTTCAGGAGTGAAGATGCTCCCGAAAGGGCCTCTTTTACTCGGTGCACGTGGTGTAGTTACTTCCACACCACTGCCTGAACATCCACAAGTGCCTGAATGAGCTGGGAAAACTTGCCGATGCGGGTTGATTCCCCCACAGCCGGTGTGTGCCTGCGCGTAGATAGGAGTTCAGAGATGCAGCCCAGATCCCGTGCACCCTGCCGTCTTTACTCCCTCGGGAAACAGTGTCATTTGCACAGAGACGTGGGAGGCCAAGAACTAACTCTCAGCCTGCTCCAGGCTGCTTTTCCCGAACTCTTCAGCTCAGCAGCCATGGCTGAGCCAGAATAACCCATCCCGGTCCCTCAAAAGGTGTCAGAGTGTTTGGCTTTGGCCCTTTGACCATTCAAGATACATGTCGGGTGCTCAGGCAGTTCCAGAACGTGGAGAAGCCGCCGGTTCCCTGAGAAGTTTGGGCAAAGCCCAAAGGGTAACAGACACAAAGTGGAGCCAGCCTCATTTTCCAGAATCCCGTTGGGAGGCCTGTGGCTGGGGCGGGGTGGGGGGAAGGTGGGGAGGGGCATGGGAGGGGCAGAAAAGCAAGGTGGATTCCCAGATGCCCTGCCACATCCGCTCAGTACACCTGTTGGTCAAGCATTTCCACTTAGTGCTAAAGAAGGCTGAAATGGAGATGGGAACACAAAAACAGATCACAGAGAGGGGGGGGAAAAAACCCTTTCCTCAAAATCCCTCGAAAACATGTGCCGTATAAATATATGACCTCAGTTATAAACAGCCATGTTCCCTTTAGAATCAGAAGCAACTGGTTAGCTTTATTAGGCACCACAGACACATCAAAGCAGAAGGTCCTATACTCTGCAACTTGGCTTCTTGCCTGTGGCTATTTATTTTCTTTCTTTCTCCTTCTTTTTTTTCTTTTTTAGTTTTTAAACATGAAACTTAAAAAAAAAAAAAGGGCTTTATACCCCTCGTAGGTATAAGGCTGCACAAATCTGGCTGGCTCTCCGAAGGTCTCCAGTTCAAAGGGAACATATTTGGGCAGCATGTGACTCACTGCCATGGTTTCCTGGGCAGTTATATTTCATTAAATAATGGTTTCAACGAAACCGTGCATGACGGTATTTGGTTACTTGACTGCAGCCGCATTTCTGTCATGAAGTTTTTATGAAAGCCGGAGCTAGAAAATTAGTAAAGGTTGGGTTTGTCCCTCCAGCAAGAGATAGTCTGGCCGGTTCCGTACTGAGCACCTGGGGAGCTCTTGAGGCAAATTCTGAATTTGGGGGAAACAAGAAACCCCTGAAGAGTAAGGCAGTTACCTATCTGTCAGTAGTAAGTGGATTTTACAGCTAGCCTTTCATGATAGTGCTTCACCTTCTAGATCTCTCTGCCGATCTGTTTTCGATTACTTCGGATCTTTCTAAAATGAACTACAAAAACACAATTTAAAAAACTGGCATCCATCACCAGTGACCACGTCCAAGAGTAAGAAAATAGAAAAGTTGGACCCCGAAGAGCCAGCTTAATTTTTATTGTACATGAACGTCCTCTTCACAGAAAGTCAGCTGGTTTAGATTCATTCTGTTATGATTTGTAATATCTAAATGGAATTTTCTTCAAAGCGCCCTTGATTGATTGACCCTTAGCTGAACGTTTTGTTTTTATTTTGAGGCTGACAATAATGTTTGTTGGCGTGTGCTGTGCTTCAACTGCGTTGGGACGCCATGAGGCTATCTTTATGAGTCATCCAACCACAATACTAAATACATGTCAGCAAAGGAAATATTATCTGAAGAGGGAAAAATTCCTTTGATGTGCTTCAACATGCAGAGATTTCTGCGAGTTTTGGAAGCTTTGCCCGCTTGTAAGGAACGGTGTACCCTTACACTTTTTTTTTTTCTTTTTTTTTTTTTTACCCACCCCTCCCTTTCGGCTTACTCTGTGCCTCAGAAGACCACCCATTGCTTGAAAACAGTTCTGTTCTTTCAGCGGCAAAGTGTGTCATTTGGTTTTTAGCACATTCATTTGCCGGGCGCTGTGTTTATATTAAGGGAAGCCAAACCGAGAGATGAAATGTTACAAGGGTGAAGTACAAAGTCGACTCAATTTTTCTCAAGTTAGGAGATGCCGGTGATTTATAGCTCGACTCCAATTTTGATTTTTTTATGTAGCAGTGGAAAGAATTAATAAAATGCACAGCTCTTGGAGATGCGGAGGGAGGCAGGGTGGCGAGGTCCGCACAACTGGCTGGAGTTTTTGTCAGATATTCATAGAATGTTGGGAAAAACATTCTGCTTAGTTAGCAGTGCCCTCGTGAGACAGAATGGCAGCAAGTAAGGAAAATAACAAGATAAATGAAATTTTTGCAGCTGCAAGTAAAATATTGAGAATCTGCACTTTTTTTTTTATTGATCTTTATGATCCTATTGCCAAGAGCCACTTTGTGGTGACAAAATATGTTGACAAGTGCATATCTCACTGCCATGAAAAATGTGGAGAAGGATTTGCCTTATGTCTGCAGTGTTCTACAAGGAGCCAATTGCCCTGCCAAGGCCATTCCTTACAGAAAGGCTAAATTTAAGGCCCACCAACCCTAAACACTTTTATCTTGAACTTGAGGCTAATATTTGTAGCAATTCTTCATTGAGGAAACCAGTCACGGTCTCCTCATTTTTTTTTTTTTTAATCTGTAGGTTTTTCTTTACAGTACCAAAGCTGTTTTAAAAAATGTTTATTTCTTGGTGCCTTCACTCTGTCATTTCAGAGGGTAATCTTTCAGCCAGAGTAAAGTGCTCCCCTTGTATTTAATGAATTTCCATTCGTTTTCCCCAGAAGAGGGGTTTTCTCTTCTCTTGTGTCAAACTTGAGAAGATAGGTGATGGGGAAGATTTTTACTTTCTTCCGTCCTTAAATCACAAAGCCGCTTAATTTTATTACGGATTTGGGGACTCCCATTGCCACGTTGCAAGAATACGTGTAATGCTTTTCCTTCAAAAAGGAAATCAATGATATTAATTGATAGATGAAGGTGAGGCACCAGTATCTACAATTTGCTGAGAGATGGAATTTTCTCATTAATCTGAGATGGAGTTTTTTGTTTTGTTTTTTGTTTTTAATGAGCCCCTGGCTTTATGCCAGCTCTTGGGCCCTGTATGTGTCTCTTCAGCCAAGATGTTCTGTGGAGGCACATTGTGGAAATAAACTGTAAGGTGTTTATTATACCAGGGTAGAGGGTGTAATTGGTTGCTGGGAATGATAGGGTGGGTGCAGGTTTTATTGCAAACAAATTGTTTAGATGGAGCCGGGCAGAACTTTTTCGGGGCAATGAAAATGTGGAGGGGGGGGGCACCTGAATCCTACCTATTACTAAGCTGGGTTTTCTTTTGTTTTGAATAGGTCGAATATATTCTACCGAGCCTGTATAGATATTCCCAGGGGTACCGAGCTTCTGGTGTGGTACAATGACAGCTATACGTCTTTCTTTGGGATCCCTTTACAATGCATTGCCCAGGATGAAAACTGTAAGAATTTCTTTTAGCTCTGAATTCACATCTCAAAATACTTATTTGAAAGCTAACCATTTAAGAGTGTTGCTTGAGACTCCTGAAATCCAATTCACCCTGATACGTGATGCAAATGTGCACGAGTCTGTTCCATCATTTTCTTCTCCTGCTCCTGTCCTTTGCTTTTTTACAGGGCATCTTATGTAAGCCAGTCCTTTCCTCACCTGTATTTATTGTCAAAGCCATTGTCATAGTTTTAAGTAGTTGCTGGTAGCAGTAATGAGGCAGCTGGTATTTAAAAAAAAATTTTTTTTTTTTATGTTTACTTACTTTGAGAGAGAGAGAGAGAGAGAATGGAAATGAAAATGAGAATGAGTCAGGCACAGGCAGAGAGAGAGAGGGAGACACAGGATCCGAAGCAGGCTCCAGGCTCTGAGCTGTCAGCACAGAGCCCGACTTGGGGCTCAAACTCACAAACTGGGCAATTGTGACCTGAGGCAAAGTCGGAGGCTTGACCGACTGAGCCACCCAGGTACCCCTGAAGCAGCTGGTCTTTATTGAGCACATACTCTGTGTCTGGTACTGTGCTTGCCACCGCATGGGGTTACCAGAACAGCACAAGCTGTAACTCCTGCTCTGCAGGGGTACACGATCTTGCCAGAGTCACATCATAGGCAAAAATAAGATAATAAGAAAACGGTGCTGTCTACTTAGGGGTCAAAGCCCTCTAGGCAACTGGGGGTGCTAAGTAGTCATTGGAATGAGAAACAGTAGTAAAAATCATAGACACATGACTGAGGAGTTTGTCTTTGCAAATTTCCTAGTCTAACATGAACTATTTAATTTGTATCTTTATTACCACGGTAGTCGTTATCTCTAAAAAAAAAAAAAAAAAAAAAAAAAAAAGTCTTATCTAGGCAAACAGGACCTGGGAGCCATTTTTATTAAAACTTTTATTTTTGTTTTTATCAATTCTTTGCAAATTATTATAAGGCGATTTCCAGGATTTGGAATAGAATTAGGTAATGCTGATGCATTTCAGTGAGAAACACTGGTTTCACTGACACCATTTTAATAAAAAAAATGGTGTGGCAATAAAGCCACCAAACTGATAACGGCTAATTGCAGTGAACTAATAATTTGTCATTCTGTAACAGAAAAAGGAGCAGAGAGCACAGATCTATTGAAGAAACTTCAGTTTGGAGGAAAAAAAGTGTTATTTTTCCTTTCCCACTTAATTTCTCTCTCACACACACACACACACACATACGCACACACACACACAAAGACCCCCCCCCCCAAAAAAAAAAAGTTTGTGTTACTCCTGATAAAAGTGCTGCTGGTCAGATATTTCTTTTTCATGTTGTCTTTATTTTCTTTGCCAAAAAAAAAAAAAAAAAAATAGAACCTTCGGGAAGCGTATTGCCATCAAATTTCTCTTTCTACTTTAACCCCAAACCAATCTCCAATCAAACAATGAATCTTTGGACCTATAGTACATTCCTCTTACTTCCCAAGTTTCCATTGGAAAGTTTCTTTTCTGCAGTGATACTTGGGTTTGAAGGAGTGTCTGTTTTTGTAGGAGAAAAATCTCAATGTTGGACATGGAGTGTGTGGTTGGTGTTTGAGGCAGAAATGGACAGGACACCAGAACGTTCTATCTTCTCAGGACGGCTCCATGCCCCTGCTTCCCCAGACTAGACCAAAGTCCATGTACAGAGAAACACCAGTTTCCGGCCCTCTAGCCTGCTGACATGGGCCTGTCCTGTGAACCTTGACGTAACCTCACCTTCTGAAGTGTGGAAGTTGATCCAAAAGCCTTCCAGAAATCCCGTAAGGTCTGCTGTTCGCTCCTTTACCACAGCCTGCTACAGACTCTGAAGATGTTATTGTGGTGTGTGTGTTGAGAAAGTTCTGAAGATAAGCTTATTGAAGCCTAGAGTTCTCAGGTACCTAGGCACATAGTCCAAGGATGTGTTCATTCATTGCGCAGATGCTCATTGAACACCCATAATGAGCTAGTGTCTTCGTAGGCGCTACAAATGCAGCAGCCAAAAAGCAGATGGGAATTCCTGCCCTCAGGGCACTTACATTCTAGTGGAGAGAGGCACAGTAATGAATGAATGAATGAATGAATACATGGCTTGTCAGGTGGTACATTTTGTAGAGTGGCCAAAGCAGGGGAAGGGGTGAGGCATGCCAGGAGTTGTGAGTTGTGGTTTGCAGGAGTGAGCGGGGAAGGCCCTCCTTGGAATGTGCCTTTGGGGTGAGATTGGCGAGGGAAGGATCAGCCACGTTTGCTACTTGGGAGAAGAATGTTCCAGGCGGCAAGATGAAAAGAGTAAAGGCCCCATGATGGGGATGTTTCTGGCCTGTTGGAAGAGTATCGTGGAGGTTAGCACGGGTGTTGTGGAGGGAGTGAGGTGAGGACGAGTTAACTCAGATGTGGGGTGGGACCGGAGCGGGGACCCTGTGGTGCCCAGGAGGCCCCTGTCGGAAGCCTGGCTTTTCCTCTGTTCGAGGGCCAGGCGAAGGGCGCTATGGCAGAGTTCTGAGCCGAAGAGTGAGATGTTCTGGCTGCAGTGGTAACAAGATTACGCTGGCCCTTGAGTGGAGACGAGACAGTAAGGGCGGAGGGTGGAGCAGGGAATCCAGTTCCAGGCTCCTGCAGGACTCCAGGGGAGAGGGGGTGGTAGTCTGGGCTAGTATAGACATGGTAGAGGTGGTGAGAAGTGGCTGGATTCTGGAAACGTTTTGAAAGTCAAGCCAGGAGTGCTTCCGGACACACTGGATGCTGAGCGAGAAAGAAAGGAGTCCAGGATAACTCTAAGGCTTTGGTCTGAGGAGCTTGAAGAAAGGAACGGCCAGCTACTGAGTTAGGAGTCAGAAATGGAAACCACCGTGGAATTACTTCTATTTAAAAAAAATAAATAAATAAAAAGCTTATTTACTTATTTTGAGAGAGAGAGAGAGAGAGAGCGTGCGTTCATGTGCGCAAGCAGGAGGGGGCAGGGGGAGAGAGAGAGTGTCCCAAGCAGGCTCCACACTGGTAGCGTAGAGCCGGACTCGGGGTTCACACTCAGGAACACAAGATCATGACCTGAGCAGAAACCAAGAGTTGGCGGCTCAACGAGCTGAGCTGCCCAGACGCCCCTAAGTTTTAAAAAATGGTTTCAGGTTATTTACTTGTTTTGTTGAGAAATAGTACACATGCACGTGAGGGGGAGCCATGGAATTACTCCCTAGGGAATGCATTTCTTACCCTTGATGTGATCTCTGGGGTGGCAATCACACATTTGCAACATTGCTTGCACTTGGTGTTGCTGTTACATGGATGAGACAGATGTAGGGGTTGGGCTGGAGGATGTCGGGATCTTGTGTGCCATTCACAGCCACCGACAACAGGGATCTGAGGGTGCACCCTCTGGTCTTGAGATTCATTGCCGCAGTGTCATCAAAAGGGTACTTTCTGGAAACACCGGATGCTTTGCTTTTTAATCCTTCTGTCTCATAGAGTCCGACTGTGTAAAGCACTCTTGAGGTTGCTGATTAGAGTATTACGTTAACTCCACCGGGATAGATGTTCAACCATTTATTGAAATCCTTGGAAGACAATGTGGAAAACTATAGCAGCCTGAAGTATCGCGGATTCGGTAGATAAATGAAGCGGCTCTTTTGGGTGTTGAGTTCCAAGCTCAAAGTGAGGGTGGAGGGAAGCTTCAAGAAAATTAAGTCATTGACTTAAACGCTCACCAGTGACAATCCCCTTTCCCCCTAAGGGTATTATAGGAATTTTATTTCAGTTCCTGTCTCACAGTCATATATCTGTCATGTGATTGGCCACCCAAGAAACCAGCAGAAAGCTTCATCAGATAGTGTGGGGGAGATATATGACCGTAACTCTGAGATGGATTCCCATTCCGCATGATTCACGGAGAGGGCTGGGAGTGCTTTATAATGAGGGTTCCTTATTCTGCACAGAGAAAATACTCTGTGTGATTTAAAAGCACAAATGTGTGAGAGGGCATGGGCAGATAATTTAACAGATAGCCTTCCACAGCCCTGAGTAATTTAAATCATCTCAACTGGATTAGCAATTCTAAGACCATTTTTATCCTACGGAGCGAGCCACAAAATAAATTAGGTACCTTAAAAAGCTTCTTGATACTAGAGACAAAATACCTGCACAGGGCCTCCTTCTAGTGCTCTGCACACACCAATTACTAAATGCCCACCCCCCCCCTCAGATGAATATTGACAGTTTTTTTTGCCATTATTTGAAGGGATTAAACGTTTCAGCCAGGTTTTTGTTAATGAAGTTGATACATGGCCCAAGACATTCAAGGGAAATATGATTTTACTTAGCAAATAATACTTATTAAGCCCTTTCATTTATTAAAATATCATTTTCTTCCCATGGTTCTTTCAACAATGAAAGTACACATTTCCTATTGAGCGTGTGCGGTGGGTTCAGGCCTCAGTGACTGCCCCCCTCCAGCGGCAGCTGAGAGGCAGTGGGGGCACACTCAGGTGCCCAGACAAGCCCCCGAAAGCCGCCTTGCTGCTCAAAGAGAAGGCATCGTTTGACACAGGCATTTGGGTTCTGGAAGCAATTCCTATGTTATTTTCTTTGTAAAAAACCATGGTTATAAATGTAATAGAGCTCCAAGCAGAGAGCCGCTCCATCCACCCTAGACCTTCCAGAAGAGCCCGAAGGAAAGCCTGTGTCGACAGATTGCATCCGCGAGAAGGAATGAGGCTCCCCAAAGCTTCCAGTGGGGGATTAGCTCCTGCGGAGTGTAAAGACCAGAGTGTATTCATATTCATTTCAGAGGAAGTGGAAAAAAAAAAAAAAAACAGGGAATAAATGTTAAACAAGTCTTCCTGCTGCTTTTTCTGTCTTGGCAAGGGAAGCCAAGGTAACAGAATGTGAGAGGCAGTGGCCGAGGCAGTGGGCGCACTGCCCCCTTCCGCTCCCCTCTTCCTCTTGATTTTACAGAACAGAAAACAAAAAGGGGCACCTCCGCCTCATGCCCCTTACCCTGTCACACCACCAAGAGGGAGGCGCTAGGCCCAGACTCAAGCTTACATCTGGAAACACGGAGGAGTTTCCATTCCAGTTGGGTCCCGCAGGGCCATCTGTGTGCCAAGCCCCGTGGGGAGGATTGTGACGAGGTAGAGGAGCTCAGACCCTGTCCTCAAGTCTAGAAGAAAGCACTGGAACACACAGCGTACCAACCAGATACAACACGGGAACCAGGTGATATGGCCACGGCTGTGAGCCTGAGCTCGGGGGGATTGGGCTGAGCATTCATGAGGTTGGTAGGAGTCCAGGCTCCAGGCCCTTTGATTACCATGGGCAGCTGGGATTTGCCTCTTCACTTAAGCCCGGGAACTAGAAGTTCCTGTTCTCTCCCTGACTGAGGACTAGAAAAATACTACCCACAGTCCTGGAAGCCAAGGAAACGTCCATCTCAGGCCATTGGTAAAAGCAGTGCCTGGGGTGCCTGGGTGGTTCTGTCAGTTGAGCATCCAACTTCAGCTCAGGCCACGATCCCATGGTTCTTGAGTTCGAGCCCTACAGCGGACTCTCTGCTATCGTTGCAGAGCCTGCTTCGGATCTTCTGTCCCCCTCTCTCTGCCCCTCCCCTGTTCGTGCACGCTCTCTCTCTCTCAAAAACATAAAAACAAGCAAACAATGCCACACTCTAAAAGCCAGCCCTGGCTATGGGATGTTGTGGGGTTGATTTTGTACTGCCTGCCTGGTCTGGAAACCCTGGGCCAACAGAGATTGGTCAAGAACTGGAGAAACCTGTAGGGTGCTAAAGGAAGCAAAGAGAAGTCACCCCCTAGGGATGCCTCGGTACCTGCACAGGACTCCCAACAGCAGGCAGCAGCTGCTGAGAACGCATCTGCAGCGAGAAGTGACAACACAGGGAAACCCACTGTTGTCAGAGATTTGGTCTCTTTGGGTGCTTTGGAATGCTCTGGGGGTACCACCTAGATCCCAACCTTGTTGTTAGATTGAGGCACTCATTCCCCTGGTGGGGGGGAGATTAAGGGGCTGCCGGCTGTCAGAGGAGTTTGTCTCCAGGAAGTACCTTCAGCCTAAGAGAGCCACTTTGCCCTTGGTCCTGCTCCCGCTCTGTGTAGCCCATGTTCAGTGACTGGGCATTGTGGGTGGAGGCTACCAGGGACTGGTTCCCTTGCCCCAAAACAGGACGCCTGTGAAGGACCTCCATCTCCAGAATTGTCCCGTCTCCTCCCTGGACAGAGTTCTCTTGCCTCACTTCCCTAGAGGTATTGATCCCAGGAGCACTCCTCCGGGAACCTCGTGCACACAAAACTGCAAATCTGCGTTTCAGTGCCTTTCCCCGGGGGACCCGATTTAGGTGTTCTGAGATTTGTGTCTCCAGTCCAGATCTCTGTACTGATCCCCGCATTCCTATCTAGTTGTGTGCTCCGTATCTGTCCTGGTATCGGACCGGGGTGCCCAGCTGGGCACATACCCCTGAAACCATTCTGCCCCTCCTCTAGTTCAGTAGCTCAGCCCCATTCATCCAGTTCTTTCTAGAAATCTTGGCATCTCACTTTTAGTCATCCTTCTATCTAATCACTTACAAAGCCCTGTTGATTGTATATTCTGGGGTTTTTTAAATTTAAGTTTATTTATTTACTTGTGAGAGAGAGAGGAAGACAAACAATCCCAAGCAGTCTCTGCGCTGGCAGTGGGACTCGATCCCATCAGCCATGAGATCATGAGCTGAAATCCAGAGTCAGATGCTCAACTGACAGAGCCACCCGGGCGCCCCATGGCTTGCCATTACTCTTATAATGGGTCCCCAGGTCTTTAATATGGTAGCCTAGGGGCCACATAGAGTCTCCAGAAAGTATTTCCTATGGTTCACGTCCCGTTTTACAAAATTAGAACTCGCGCGTCATTAGACTGGCCATGACCCGTTCAGTTTGTTACAGACCCTGCGTCCTCCCTTGAGCTCCTTCTCACCTCAGCCTGTCAGGTAGACCCCATAGCAGAGCTGCCCATGTTGCATCCTCTCACATTGCCTTTTGTTCCCCCTTCCCACCTGTCTGACACCTGTGTGCCTTTTGGGACTCACATTCAAGGTCACTGCCTGAGAGAAGCTGTCCCACACCCCCCTCCCCCCACCTTTCCTGGCACCTCTTCGTCTCTCTCATAGCATGCGTCACACTTGGAGCACCTGTGTCTTGTAAGTGCTCACGTACACGTGCCCCCCCGCGCCCCCCCCCCCCCCCGCCACGTTTTGTTCTTTTTCTTCCTTCTGAACCTGGGAGATGCCTTACAGTTAATGGTGCAACCTGCAGTTAATGGGATTTTAGATTTGACGAAACGGAGAACTTACTTGCAAAAACCTTTTGTTTGATAGCTCTCTCACTAGAGTGTAAGTGGTCTGAGGACAGGGGTTGGGGCTTGCTTTTCGCCCCGTACCCACGGCACCAGCAGCTCACGAAGTATTGGCGGACTGAATGAATGGACAGAGGGTGGTTGTACGGATCCTGCATGGGCCCCTCTCACTGTTGTAATTTTCCAGGGTTTGCCAAGTTCGTGTTCTTCCTTGACTCTATACCCTGTAGGGCTTTGCCAGTTTTCCCTCTACCCCCTTAATCTTTGTCTGGTAGAAGGAAGAGATTTTCCCAGCTCACTGTGTCTTCGTGTGGAAACCCCTCATTTTCTAGGCCATTTTAGTTCATCATCTCTGGGCCTTTTGCAGGCGTCTGCAAGGTCTGTCACCTTTCTGGTCATTTTGTTCATACTTTTGGATTGCCATAGCCCATGGGGCTCTAATTTAGGAAGAATAGTCTTCTGTGTCCTTTAAATCCTTCTTTAAAAAAAACTGTAATTTGTAGATACCAAGAGTCCTATGAAAGTGTGCAGGAACTCTGTGGGACAGTTTAGAGATCACATATGGTTGCTTTTGTGATAATTATTTCTTCCCGACATTACTTTCTCCTCTCTCTACGTTACGTGCTCATTTGATTCATTTGTACGGACGATTCAATTGATTCACTCGTACAATAAAGGATCCCACACCAAAAGTAGAATATAGAGTGTAGAATATAGAGTGTAGTTGCTACTTCTGTCTTGAAAGCATATTACCTATGCTTTGTGGTGTCCCAGAGAAGGAAATAATGAGACAGGGCGTAATTTTGTTCCAACCATCTTTACTGTTACTGCCTCATATTACTATCATTACCTCTGATCCCAAATGTCCTAGATTATTTTACAAACTGTTAATGCGTTTTTATCACCCTGTTGACATTGCCCATTAGAGTTAAATTCATTTGCTTACCCATTCTCGTGCTTAATATAAAGGTGAGGCAACCGTAACCATTTGTGAAAATCTATGAGGTTATTTTCCAAGAGAAGTTGGAAGTCAGAATTCATAATCTATACTTAAAGTATTCTTTATATTAATTTCCCCAGAGTGAAGTTTCTGGCTGGTTACCCTGCTCTCGTGCACACTGATGACATCTTCAATAGACAGTCTTTCCACTGTGTCTTCCTGTTAGTCTGCCATTTCCCAACCTGCAAGAACTTAGTGTTGCCTAGGAATGTGTGTGTTCCCCTGTGCCTTGTCTCTTCCGGATAAGTTATAAACAGGGAACACAAAACGAGTTCTACACTGATCTGTGACAATGCTGCTTTTATTTTTTACTAACAAAGTGCTAGAGCGCCCGGGTGGCTCAGTCGGTTAAGCGTCCGACTTCAGCTCTGGTCATGATCTCGTGGTCTGTGAGTTGGAGCCCCGCGTCGGGCTCTGTGCTGACAGCTCAGAGCCTGGAGCCTGTTTCAGATTCTGTGTCTCCCTCTTTCTCCTCCCCTGCTCGTGCTTGGTCAAAAATAAATAAACGTTAAAAAAAAAAAAAAAACTAAAACATTCCTCCTGATTTTGCAGTACCTGTTTAAAGAGTAACATTCAGGACGCCTGGGTGGCTCACTTGGTTAAGCATCTGAGTTTCGATTCAGGTCATGATCTCACAGTTTGTGGGATCCAGCCCCACATTGGAATCTGTGCTGACAGCATGACAGCACAGAGCCTGCTTGAGATTCTCTCAGTCTCCATCTCTCTCTGCTCCTTCCCTGCTTTCTCTCTCAATCTCTCTCTCTGTCTCTGTCACACACACACACACACACACACACACACACACACACGCAATAGATGAACATTAGGGGTGCCTGGCTAGCTCAGTCAGTTAAACATTTGACTTCGGCTCAGGTCATGATCTTGCAGTCCATGAGTTCGAGCCCTGCATCGGGCTCTGTGCTGACAGCTCAGAGCCTGGAGCCTGCTTTGGATTCTGGGTCTCTCCCTCTCTGCCCCTTCCCCACTCATGCTCTTTCTCTCTCAAAAATAAGTAAACATTTAAAAAATTAAATAAAAAAATAACGTTCTGTGTGCAAAGATTTTCTTTTGAAAGTCTGAAACATACGGGCAAATTTCATATTGATTATACATTTTTGCCTCAGAAGTTGAAATTATGTGTAAATATTTATATACAGAATATAGACATATAAACATGTATATGGGTATGTATCAGTATTTGTATAGTGTATATGTATATATGACATCTATGTTTATGTTTATCCTATATTTGCATACGTGCCAAACCCTATACTACCTATAAAATGTTCTTTTTAATTTTGAAACACAGCTGGTGGGTGATGAACAGTCTAGGAGTGTGTCTAGAAAAAAACGACTTGGCAGTTAGAAGGCTAAAGCTTCCAGCTCAGATGTGTCCTCTGTATGTTTGACCCTGGTCGAGTTACAGTATTGGACCTTCTGGGGCTTCAGCTTTTTTTATTTGTAATTAGAGAGGGTTGGATTAGATCAGTGATTTTGGAACCTGATTGTACATTAGAAGTACTTGAGGGAGCCTCTAAAAATGCACATGCCCAGGCCCTACCAAGAGCTTGTGATTTAATTTTTTAAGTGTATTTTATTTACTTATTTGAGAGAGAGCTGGGAGGGACAGAGAGAGAGAGGGAGAGAGAGACTCCCAAGCACTGCCAGCACACTGCCTGCACAGAGCCTGCTGTGGGTCTTGAACTGATGAACTGTGAGATCATGACCTGAGCCAAAACCAAGAGTTGGATGCTTAATGGACTGAGCCATCCTGGTGCCTATGTGATTTTAACTTTTTAAAAGCCTCCCCTGTGAGTATAAGGTGCATTCAACTACATAGACTTCTTCCCAGGTCTGTGAATCTCTTTATTTTCCCTTCCCAAGACAGGACGGGCCATGCCGACAGAGTCCTGTACACCGAGCTGTTCCTTTTATTGGATGCGTGTCACAGCTGTGATTGTACAGAACACTGTCTGGGTTGGAAGGCCCTTAGTGGCAGCCCATCATCCCCCATGAGTCTCTGCATATGGTCTCTCCCTGTCCTCTCAAGCGTGGAACCTCCCCGTGTCCACGGTCCACTACCATTTTCTCTTTGTAGTCGAGCACGCTTGAGTTTGCATGGTACGTGGGCATCTCAGTGATGGTCTGAGGGAAGGATGAGAGCCCTCACTTCGTATGTGTCCTCCCTTGTGGCCTTGAACCAGTGGCCAAGGGCCATAGGTTACTTCCCACGACCCATCTTTTTGCCTGTCAACCTCTTCAAATTTTTTGGCCTCTAATTTTCTTCTTTGGCCACCCTGTGGCTTTTTTTTTTTAATTTTATTTTAATGTTTTTATTTATTTTTGAAGGAGAGAGAGAGAGACAGAGCATGAGTGGGGGAGGAGCAGAGAGAGAGGGAGACAGAATTCGAAGCAAGCTCCAGGCTCTAAGCTGTCAGCACAGAGACTGATGTGGGGCTCGAAGCCACAAACTGTGAGATCATGACCTGAGCCGAAGCCGGACGCTCAACCGACTGAGCCACCCAGGCACCCCTCGACCATCCTGTGACTTTTAATCTCTTTGACCCCTGAAATAACCAGTTAATACATTTTATTGCCACAGTACTGACTTAATACAAGAATAATAGTTTGAAAGCATATTCCTAATCACCTTTCACCCTGTGGGTTGACCAGCGAGTGCATGATGTGGATTATTAGCACCGTAACAACTTAAAGAAAAACAGATTTCACATGTATTAGGTTTCCTTCCTCAAAAATGTGTCTTACTTTTGCTGCTTTTACCACAATTCCAGTTTACATCCATCTTCCTTCATTCCAGTGTCTTCCCTAAAATAAGAGTAATGGTGGTCATCGTTGATGGATACTTCCATTATTGCATTTCCATGTCATGACGGGGTTTAAAGATGAAGCCACTGCTCTTAGGCCTCAACATCTGTGGCGTGGCACCCGTGGCATTTTCTACATTCTGTGCATTAGCTTAAACCCTACGGGGACCATTTTACATCTTACCAAGGACGCGGTTGTAGATGTCAACGTTCTGTACTTACCACTGGTCGCAAGAGTATTAAAGAGCAGTGTGAAAATGGAGGCTGTCTCAACCCCTTAGCCCTGCTGCAGTTACTTTTAGGATTATGACTCCCACTGTCCTCATCTTACAGATGGGGAAGCTGAGGCACAGGGCGATTTTGAATAACTTAGATGAGATGACTAAGCTAATACAAGGCAGAGTCAGGATTCGAACCCAGGTCTTCCCAGTCCCAAACCCGGGTTGCCAGCACTATGCTGTGTTGCCTTCGACTCTGACCTTAGCTACTGCACCCTGTCTGTAAGTCCACCTGACTCAAACCCTTTTTTCTTGCTATTTCTGTACAGAAACGGTCTCTGTCTGTTTCCTAGACGTGACGTATTTATTTATTTATCTGGACTTTATAGAGCCTCTGAGGTTTACCTCCTCTTGCACTCCTTGTTCCCATGGGGTCGAGAACCATGCCGTTTGGTCAGCCTGTCTCCCTCACCATCCTACTAAGGTGCCAGACTATTGTCTCTAGGCATCTTTCACCTCGTTCCCTTCATCTTTCAGCCGGTTTTTCTGGAAAGTCGCATGCTGGCAAGGTTCGGTGGAAGGCCTAAAATCCTGAGAGCCCAAATCTGTCTTCTCAGACATTGCTCGGGGTTGCCTTCTGTGGGCAGAACCCCCCCCCCCGCCCCCCCGCCATTCTCTCCCCTCTCTTCTCCTTTTGCCGTTTTTGCCTTCTCGGCTCTCTCCAAGCCTAGGGTGCAGTGTGGAGCCTCATTCTGGAGTCTTTATGTCTCTACCCGTAAGTGAACTGTGAGGCAAAGACGATGTGTAAACAACCCTGAGCGTATAGTATGTGCTTAATGAAGAGGCACTGAGTGAGATAGGAATTTGTGACATTAGTGCTTTCTTTTCCCCTTCAAGTCAAGTAATTTGGAGTCCAGAAAAACGAATGTTGACAATGGTGATGTAAAGGAATTTTTAGAAGCATGTGTAATGGTGCTTCTTGGAAAGGCTCACGAAACTGATCTTCTGACACTCTTCCTGTTCTCCCAGTAAACGTCCCCTCCACGGTCATGGAGGCCATGTGCAGACAAGACGCCCTGCAGCCTTTCAGCAAGAGCAGCAAACTGCCCCCGGCCGCCCAGCAGCGTTCTGTGGTTTTCCCACAGACGCCGTGCAGCAGGAACTTCTCTCTCCTGGATAAGTCTGGGCCCATGGAGTCAGGATTTAACCAAATCAACGTGAAAAACCAGCGAGTCCTGGCGAGCCCGACCTCCACGAGCCAGCTCCACTCGGAGTTCAGTGACTGGCACCTTTGGAAGTGCGGGCAGTGCTTTAAGACTTTCACGCAGCGGATCCTCTTGCAGATGCACGTGTGCACGCAGAACCCCGACAGGTAACCCCGACTCTTGGCCGCTCCCCTCGTGTTTGCTCAGTGAGACCCACTGCCTGCCTTCCGCCAGGCCCCAGGCGCCTCCCGCGGCCGCCCACGACGGGAGGTGTGCGCGCGCGTTCTGGAAGGTCAGAGATGAGTGGCGGGGCCACTGATGGACTCTTGACTGTGTAGCCGGGCTACGGGAACGACAGAGGTCGCAGGGAGGGACCTTGCTCTCGCTTTCCAGACAGTTCTGTCCGGGTCTAAAGGGGAACAAAGCAGACGGCGCATGTATGAATATCGTAGATGGAAAAATGAGGTCAGGAGCATTAGAATCCTCTCTGTCTTCCTAAGATAATATAGTTGGCTGCCTTGCTTGCTGTCACAGGCATTTCAGGGTTCACCTCCAGTGTGCCGTGGGTATGAACTTAATTAAGTACTAAGAGGTAATGAATTGGAATTTTTTGCTTAGTACTATTTTTCTTCAGAGCGTGCAAACCCATAAATCCTGCAAAGCTGTCAAAAGGAAATACCTACTCTGCTAGTGATGTGGAGGAAAACAGATGCCACTTATTCAATAAACTAATATCCACACAGAAGAAAAATGTTGACCAGATACCTCAGAGTCAAAGTTGGTTTGAACGTTTGTCAATAAAGAATTTTATGGCCATGAACTGAGGATGAAATTTAGCTGAACAAGTGAATTAAAATTTCAGGTGCTTTGACGAGTGGCACAGTAGATATAATGGAACTATTATTTATGAATCAAAACTCGTTTATTCGACAGTCTTGAGAGCCGGGAGCGCAAAAGACAAAAATCAAAATAATTCAATAAGAAAGGACCGTGCTTTCTCTCCCTTTCACATCCTGTGAAGATGTGATTAAACCCCAAATATCTAAGAATAGCCTGGAAGAGGCACTTGGAAGATGAGATGAAATAAAACATGGAAAATGATTTTTTGGAAGGAAGATACGAGGTTGGAAGCACGTCTTCTGAATTATTTTCTTCGTTTGGCCACTGAGTAACCTTAAGCCCCTCTGTTCTCTTTGCCTTATGTGACACCCCTAGCTGTCCCCTCCCAGCTGAGCGGCATATGACAGCGTACTGGCGAACCTGGCAGGGACACAGAGGGTGGAGATGTGCTGGGAAGGGGGTGGATGTGTTCTAAAATAATAAGAAGAACCCCTTTTAGTATATAGATGCACATTTACATGTGTCTTTGTCCTTTGTGCTTTTCTAGAAACCCCTTGCCAAGCATCAAGCATCGCTGTAATTAATTAATGTTGAAATGGTTGCGTTAGGGTTGTTAAGGTAGCTGGGCCTTTCCAGTCTTTCACTTTCCAGGGAGAGATCCTGGTGAAACTGTCATCAGACCTCTGCACGTGTTAGTGCTTTGGGCTTTAGAAGTGACCACAAAAGTTGTGCAAGTGTTTTCCCCACTCAGGAAGGGTTTCCTTTGAAAGTTTCTCTGTTTTGCAAGTACGCATGTAGCTTCGAGATGCTTCTCTTCCAAGTTTGCAATGCATTTTAGGAGTTTTGAAGCCTAAAAGAGGCGTTAACTTGTGTTACTAGGAACTTGCGTTCAGACGTATGGATTCGTTAGTGGCACAGATACGTTGTTATCATAATAATTAAATGTGCAAGGTAAGATGAAATGATAGTTGAAAGTTTCTGGGTCCTGAAACACCAGGCTTAGCTTTGAGTATGATTTGATTTCATGCTGAATATCACATAAAGCAATAAGAATATGTTACAGTAAATGGATACTGAAACAGACTATTTTGTCCGACCCCAGTTACACTTGGAAAACCATATGCATATTATGGTTTAAGTCCCTGTGAAGTCTGTCCCATCAAATAATACTGTCATGATTTGTAAAACATCTATGTAAACTGTCAGAAAAACAGCTGATGAATTCAGAAAACTTAGATACACCAAATACATGTGCAGGAGGGGTTGTTGGGTGAGCGCTGATTTAAAGTGAATTGAGAGTTACTGGCAGAAATCCACATGGCATGAGTTTTCCATTCTGTGCTAGACATTGCCGGGCTTCTTTGACTCAGATGCCCAGGTGTGGTGTGGCCAGGCCTTCCCAGATGATGCACAGTGATGGGTGCTTGATGTCCAGGTACATAGCCAGGGTGGGATCAGATGACTCAAGCAGCGGGTACTTCTCTCTTCCCTGTCTTTGCTCTCTGTTCAGACATAGTCACCATCATTCACGAATAAGTTGAATTTAAGAATTAGGACTTCAAAAAAATTAGGCCCTTCATAGGCAAAGTAATCAAGTTCGTGGTTTCTTAGTAACGATGAGGCAATGCTTAAATTACTCCATCATATCCGAATTGATTATTGGAGATACGGGCAAAATTGGGGAAGATACCCACTCACTTCGATGCGCTTGTTTTAGGCACCTGATTTGCTTTTTGCCTATAGTACTGGGATAGCTCTTTTCAGTTCTAGAATCTAGAATGCGGTCTTTGCACCAGCAAGTTTGGAAGTAGAAGATACTCTCTATAATTCTTAACCACATGAGTGAATTGCCAAGAAAGAGGAAGAACTCACTTTCAGTATCAAATTTGTGTATGATGGTTGTGAAATTTGGAGCTTTTTCTCTTATTTTCCATGACTTATTTTCAGACTTAGAGCTGCTGAGTGTACATATTTTCTTCAGTTATTGACTCCATAAATCCGCCGGCTTTCCATCTTTGGCAGTTTGTGGCCATTCAGCCGTATACAGTGATAAAGCTTAGAACCTTCCAGTCAGACACCATTTCCCCTCTCTTTGAAAAACGCACACGCTTATATTTTGATAGGAAAATTGTGCTAGAAAACCAGGGGCAAAAAAGACATCGAAGACAAAGTCAGAAGGTAAACAGGTTAGAGTTTCAAACACATCCAAATTTGAAACAGGCCCCAGAATCTGAGGTCCAAAAGATTTTTCACTCAACGGACTGAATATTTGGCCATGAAACCCAACCCATCTGAACCTTCATCAAAAGAGACTGTGTGTGTCTATATCCGTGAGCTTTTCCATGGGAGAGACCATCAAAAAGTCTCTGCCTTGATATAAAGGAAAAAGATCCGGGGACGCTTAGAGTTGCCAGATCGCCCTTTTTCATGACCACGCTGTTTACACTAAATGCAGAAACAAATTCCATTTGCCCTAGCCAGGTAAGAATTAGCACTCAAGGTCAAAACACATCCGTGGGGGTCCTGGGGCCACGGAAGTGTTATTTCTCGATTCCGTTCTGTTAATACTTTGCAAACAGACTCCCAATTCTTGTCTTCCTTTTTCCCAGGCTACTAACTTTTTCTTTGCCCTGAGTGGATTCAAAAGGAAGAAGCTGTTAGCATCTACACGCCCCAAGGGTTTATTTAGGAACTTCATAAACACTAGGGGTTTTGCATTAGCTTATGACCTAGGCCAGGGCAGCTGAAATCCCTTTTGCTTGAACCAGGAGTTAGAAATCCCTTTTCTCTTCTGTTTTTCTGCTGCAGAAACCCTCAACAGTCCTACTGGGGGGGGCTCCAGAAAGGGGTAAGCAAAGCCTTCAATCTCAGTGGATTATTTTTTGATGAACCTGTCGTCTTTTTTTGTCTGCAGAAAGTATCTTTCTAATGCTTATCTTTATGTTGCCTCCTTTTTCTTTTCTCCTTGGGTTTTTTTGGGTTTTTTTTTTTTTTTTTTGGTTTTTTTTCGTGGCACGTTTGCCTTTTAGCCTCCCAGCTGAACCATCAGCTGCTCACATTTGTGTCGTTTTGAGTATCATTGTTTGTAACTGGATGTGGTGGTACCAGAGGGGAAAGTAACCCTAGAAGGTGCTCTTTGGTGGGAGGAGCCTGGAGATGATCCATCACCGTGATCGTGATCGTTTGTTTTCAGTGTGTCCATGTTCTTGTGTTCCTCTGTCCCCCTGCCCCCAAACGCGAAGCTTCTGTTCTTTTTAGGGTTTCGTGTTCTCCAGGTCCTTTTGGCTCTGAATTTTCGCCGCTTTCCTGCAATCTTTTCCTTCTTACATACAGCTGCATTTTCTTCTCACTCCGCATGGCCAGCAGTGACCTAAGTAGCACTCCCTTTGAAGTTCTGGAAGACGTGCACGTGGGCGGACTGACGTGGGGCAAGGAGAGAACGTGGCCCCAGCTGAACGAGTTTTGTCCTGGAGGCTTTCATGCCATGAAAGAAAAAAATCAAAGGATTAATATTTTAAACCAAACCACACTTAATTTTGTTAAGTGCTTCATCCTTTTTCTTTGTGTACACAAAACCGATTACAGACCCAAAGTAAATGAATTGCACATTTTACTGGGGTAATCTTTGGTGTAGATGCTGCCAGTTACAGAGAATGCCAGGGGGTGTACAAAATTTGTCTTTTTGCTTGCTTTCTGCTTAAATGTGTACCAGCATCGATAGATGCTAACTAACTTGACCCAGGCTTTGTCTGGCTTTTAGTTACTTTTTTTGTTGTTAATATTTGTTTATTTTTGGGAGAGCACGGTAGGGGAGGGGCGGAGCGGGGAGGAAGGAGGATTGGAAGCGGGCTCTGTGCTGACAGGATGACAGCAGCAAGCCTGATGTGGGGCTCAGACTCTAGAACTGGGAGATCATGACCTGAGCTGAAGTCGCATGGTCAACTCCTGAGCCACCCAGGTGCCCCTGGTTTTTAGTTAGTTTGTCACTGCGTATGGGGCACCATACTCTGGTTTTTCATGAGGCTTTGATATTTCTACGTTGAAACTCACGAGGCTATTTAAGTTTGAAGTAATCAAAATGAGGTAAAATAGTGTGTCTAGTTCTCAGTCACCCTAATCACATTTCAGGAGCTGAACAGCTCCAGGTGGCTCATGGCTCCATGTCGGACAGTGTAGATAAAGAACATTTCCACGATCGGACAACAGTGCTAGATGTCTCCAGTAGTTAAAAAAAAAAAAAAAAAAAAAAAAAGCCATAAGCCTCTTCTGGTTGTGAAATGTCATCACTTTGTGAGGAATGCTTGTTGCGTATATTTTCAGAATAATGAAATGGTGTCTGTGTATGATGACGTGGGGGGAGAATCAGAGTGCTTTCTTAGAAAGTATATTCACATTTAGCTGTTCAGTCACCTAAGATCCTGGGAAGAGGGGAGCTAAATGCGGTGCTTAATGATGTCAGTCCTTCCATGCTTCTGCCAGTAGGACACGTCATAGGGAGAAAGAACTTTGGAGTTGAAATCGATTGGATCTGCAGGTTTAGGACAGGAAGCCTAACCTTTTGGCTGCACCTTGACATGTTTACGAGGATGTTAGTTATCAGAATAAAAAACAGAGTAACGGCAATGAATCCTGTGCCCTCAAATGACTTCTGTTGTAAACTGTGAGCCTTAATTCCTCTGGCCAGTTGTTCCAAAGAAGATTCCATAGCTGTGGTCATGTTTTCGAAGGCCTGCCCTTGGACTTGGAGATTTCTTTCCGTTTTGAATGTATGCCTACATCCTTAGGTGAAACCCTTTGATGCAGTCAATGTTAAAATCACTTTTGAATCTTTTCCTTTCATTCATACTTTTTTTGTGGGAAATAGTGAAAATCCAGGAAAAGAAGGAATCTTGTCTACTTGCTATATAACTTCCAGACTTTCTGAAGGCTAACTTCCTGTAAATTTCTAGGCTGAGAGGAACAATCTGTTATTAGAGTGGCAAGTCGAGTTCACATTTTAGTCCTGAACTCTACATAAAGTCAGCTTCTGCAGAGGTGACTGTAAGCATGTGGTATAAAACCTTACTCTTCAGGATATCTTAGAATGAAGGGATATTGCTTTGTTTCTTGAGATCAGTTCAAGTAAGGTTTGGTTCTCCATCTTGGTCCTGGATTTTCTTGTTGCCCTGACTTCTCAACTGTTTACCAAATAAGATTAAATGGGTCGTATTCTAATTAGTATGTATACTCGCAAAACCATGGAAGGCTCTCCGTGCAGGGAACTGGCTGGTGCTCACAATACAAGATGGAGGTCATGTTGTTGATGCTACGTCTTGGGGGGCTGTGTCTTGGGACAGATTCTCAGGCTGCGCATGTTGGTTGATTGTCTGGAAGCAGGACCAGAGCCTGATGGGATGGTAGAGAGCAGGTAAATCACTACGTCCCTCTTAGTGGAGAGACGAGGAAACCATGAGGAAGTGGACTTATCAAAGTCTCACAGCTGACTCAGGCTAGGGGCTGAAGCAGGACTCCCCGGTGCTGCTTTCCCTGTCGTGCAGACCCTTCCATGAAGTCAAGCTAAATTCCACGAAGTTTTTAAAGTTGTGCCTTAGGTCACTGGACACCTAGCAAATGCCTCTCAGGCCATAGTATTGGGCAAAATGGATGTGTGAGAATTCTCTTTGTCTTTCCTTGGTATTACCTTGATAATAGACTTCAGGATAAGCCTCCCCATGGTCATTTCCACTCTTCTGTGTGTAAATCTTCGCAACTGTGACTATTAACATAAAAAGGATGGATTGACTCCTGACTATGGGAAATAAATCACCCCAACTTTTGACAGCAGAGTTAGAAAAAAAAGAAAAGAAAAGATTAATTGGCTTTATTTAGTGGCTTATTGTTTATTGTGATAGCTATTAAAAATAGATAACCAGAGGCTAATAACTGTTAATGGTCCCTTCACTATTAGAAAAATCAATTGTCAGTGGATATAGCATATATTAATAAATTATTTTGTTTATAATCCTCAATAGTTTAAAAAGTTCACTCCTGAGAGAATGATTTCTTGAGGAACACTTTAAGGTTAACGGTTACTATAAAGAACAGACTTGGCAGGCAGACGTTTGCATTTACATATCATTTTAATGGCTTTCAAAGCAATATTTAATAATTGTAATAAAGTGCACGTGCAATTTATCAAGATTGATAAACTCCTTTACCAAGGACGCTTATATGTATTTTTTGAAACTTGTTTGAGAGCAGTTAAATAGATTTCTAAATGTAAGTAATTAAAATTGTATAGTATTGAGTTATTGACCAATCCTGGACTATTAATCAAGCTAAAAAATTCTACAATCAGTGCTCAGCGTGCTGAAGCCTGGTAAAATAATAGTATTTGTGTTCAGTGAGGCAAGTAGCCACAATTAAGCACTTCACTTGACAAATGAGAGGGTACACTTTATTTTGCACTTAATTGAATTGTTTTACATGCTCGCTTGCCATTGTCTCCTCGTCCTTCGTTTTGGTTTCTGGTCTTTGGAGCCTACGCATTTGTGAAAGCTAGAGCAATTAAATCTGCTTTTGCCATTGGCTTTCTAAATGCAGCCAGAAACGTCTGGGCCACAAAGCAGGGCTTCGTGAGTGCCGTTAATATCGCTCATGACAGATTATTAATTTTCCTCACAAAAATTTTTATAAATTAGAGTTCCATCAAAGAAGGATGAGAACTAGTTTTGTGAGTGGGGAGAACTCCCCAGGGTTTCTATCACTCACCGGACTCTGCTTAAGTGAGCAGCAGAACTCTGGTAGAGCAGACAGAAGTCTAATGTCTTTTATGAAAACCCCAAATCGATTTACTTCTCGTGAACTGGAAAGAATGTTCTCTGATAATCTCGCTAATTATCAGGTATTTGTCACAACTTCCTTCCATTGGCTTTCCCATCACCGTCCTCCCTCTGCAGACACAGGGACATCCTGTCATTTCTGTGCTGCTCTAAATCGTTGCTTGCCACGGATTAAACTGGAGAGCTAAAGTTTAAGAAGATGACCCACAATGGACAAATATTAGTGTATGTGTGTGGGGTGTGTGGGTGTAAAGAGTACCAGTCAGGACTTTTGTCACAGACAAATTGGGGTGCACACCGGTGTTGACACACTATCAAATGTCTACGTTGTAGACCCCAAGGCAGTTGCGTATTTATTGAAACACACAAGCAGCTTGCCCACTTCTCTGCATATTTACCTCAGAATAAAGTCCTAACAGCCTGCGGTGACCTTGGCATCGAGAGTTTATTTCCCCTGAGGACAGTTGGGCCTCAGTTTTCTGAACCGACAGAGATAGTAACAGCTGCTTTCCCTGCCCCTGAGGATTATTGTAAAGATTAAACTACGTAATTGTTCGTAAAGCACTTTGAAAAGTTAAAAGTGTCACGGAATCATGAGAGACAATTCCTATCTTCTCTGGTAACGTTCCTGCTTAATCACGCCCGTACTCTCCGTGCTCCCCAGAGCGCCCTAATATTTGCCTCGGGTGGGGATAAAAAACAAGAAAGCGAGGGTTCTTGAAACGGGATGGTTGATACCCGCAAGGAATATTCGTTTGGGAATACTGATGTGTCTCAGAAGCTCCGTGAATTGTGTTCCCAGGGCCACAGGTGCAGTCTTGGGGACCCAGCCGCCAAAGCCTTGGGTGCGGTTTTAAAAACAGAGAAAATGTCAGTGGAAAGTTAAGGCCCTTGCCTCGTGACGCTGATTTTCGCCGACTTGACACAGACAGTGATGACCAGGCAGTCTCTTTATTTGTTTCAGACCTTACCAGTGTGGTCACTGCTCGCAGTCCTTTTCACAACCATCAGAGCTGAGGAACCACGTGGTCACTCACTCCAGTGACCGGCCCTTCAAGTGCGGCTACTGCGGTCGTGCCTTCGCCGGGGCCACCACCCTCAACAACCACATCCGAACCCACACTGGAGAAAAGCCCTTCAAGTGAGTAGAGCCTGACCCTTCACCCCCCCCCCCTTTTCTCCTAGCCTTTTCCAAGAGCCAGCAGACCAGCTGGCACGGTGCCGCTCAGCTCAGCCAGCGGGTGGAGAAGGTTTTGGAAGGTGAGCATCCAGGCTCTGAGAGGACTTCCTTATTTGGTGGTTGGCATTAAAAGAACGATGGGGCGTCTGGGTGGCGCAGTCGGTTAAGCGTCCGACTTCAGCCAGGTCACGATCTCGCGGTCCGTGAGTTCGAGCCCCGCGTCGGGCTCTGGGCTGATGGCTCAGAGCCTGGAGCCTGTTTCCGATTCTGTGTCTCCCTCTCTCTCTGCCCCTCCCCCGTTCATGCTCTGTCTCTCTCTGTCCCAAAAATAAATAAACGTTGAAAAAAAAAAAATTAAAAAAAAAAAAAAAAAAAAGAACGATGTCCGGAAGCCTATACCCCTGATCCTGGCTCAAGCTGTGCGGCCATGGACACAAGATGATGTTTTCTGAGTCTGCTTCCTCATCAGTAAAATAAGGGAGAAGGAGTAGGTCATTTTAAGATTCTAGTTCCTAGGGGAGCCTGGGTGGCTCAGTGGGTTGAGCGTCCGACTTCATCTCAGGCCATGATCACGCGGTTCGTGGTTTTGAGCCTTGCGTCTGGCTCTGTGCTGACAGTCCAGAGCCTGGAGCCTTTTCAGATTCTGTGTCTTTCTCTCTCTCTGCCCCTCCCCCACTCACACTCTGTCTCTCTTTCTCTCAAAAATAAACATTAAAAAAAAAGAGATTCTAGTTCCTGAGGGTCTGTGCTTCTAGAATTTAAGCAGAGAGCCCCTACAGTGTCCTCTTTTGGCCACCAGCAAGTTTATGACCGTGGGTGAGGTGACCCCAGTTTAGGACATTTAAATAGTGATCTCTTGGGGAACTTGAACGTTTTAGGATTCTGGTGAACTATTTCCTCCTCTTCCCCATCTGTTAAAGTGGTTTGACTCCGTGACAGTGGCCAACCTGTGGCCTTTCCAGTGTGTTCTTTGGATCTTAGAATTACGATATTGGTGAAATAAAACAAAACAGAACCACATACTGGGCATGTCTGAATTCTTGAGGATTCAGGCAATGTGGGAAGAGGTGAGAATGAATTCCGAGGGCTTTGGCAAGGTAAGAGCATCTGAGTGAAAGACTGTTTCTAGATACGGCACAGTCATGAAAACAGTGGACATCTGAATCATGCGAGGTGACCTGTTGGTTCACTCACTCGTTCAGTCGTTCATTTATCCATGTACGTATTCATTCATTCAGCAGATACCTACTGAACATCTTCTTTTGTACTAGGTACCCACCTAGTCATGGAAGATACAAAGGTGAATGCATCTCCACTTCCCGGTCTTTGAAGACCACATAATTTATGGGGGAAGCCCAGTTCATAAACAAGTATGATAACATAGGGTAAAGACTGCAAAAGTTAAGAGCAGGAAAATTATATATATATACATACACACACACACACACACACACACACACACATAGTGCCACAGGATAGCACAGAAATGGAGGAGTCAGTGCTGTCTGGGAGAGATGATGTTGAAGATATGTCTTAAAGGATGAATAGGAGTTTTCCAGATAGACAAAGGAAAGAGGTATTTCTGGCAGCCCAAGTAGGTGGAAAGGCTTGGGAGTGTGGACTAGCACATTGGACTTGGTCTGGTCAGTTGTCTCTAAGCAACTTCTCCTGTCTTTGTGATGAACTCTGCTGTTCATCCCTCTTTGTCTCTACTCATTTGCCATACTGGCTTTCCGTGGTTAAGAAGGAGGATTAAAAGGACTTAGACGTACAGCCTATTCATTTTCTTTACGACAAGTTCAAGCCAGAAGGGAAATAATTGAGGCAATAAGAGATGAATTTTGCTCAATCTCCGCCAAGGAGTCTTGTAGGCTCTCATTACCCATAATTTTACATTTGGACCTATTGGCATGGGATGTCATTGCCATGGTGCTCAACCCGAGGCTGAGCTTGTCTCAGGTGGCACAGTCCTGCTGGCCCGGGTCCTGCCTGCCTTGGTGTCTGCCATCGGAGGGAGGACTCATCAAAGATGGTCGTCTTTGCTTACCTCCCATGAATTAGTTACCTTTATTCATCATCCTTAACTCGTTTTCATCCTGGCTTAATTTATGATATATATTGGTAGTAAAAATAGTTTTGATTGTTGTCTGTGTACATAGGTGTAGCTTGTTGACTGTGCAAAAGCATCTGGCTAAGGGGGATAGGAAGAGATCTGAAGTCAAGCCTGCATTGCCCCAGCCAAGCTGGACCCTCTAGGGCTGTGATCGCCCAAATGGACCTCTTTTCTTCTAATCTCCCCTCAGGGCCAGTGGTTAGCACAGGTTCTAGAGTTTGGTGTACTCTTTCCTTGCCCTCAGTCCTGACCCCTCAGAGGGTTAGCACGTTCTGGCTTCATCACTGCCCTGGGTGTGGAAGATGATGGCAGCACATTTCCAGGGCCTTTGAGCAAGAGAGCTTTGCAAAAGCAAAGATGTAGGATTGACGATGCTTCCGGCCCCTTACATTAGAGAGGGCAGCCGGACAGACACAGTGCCAGGAATCAGATTGATTTTTATCTTGTTGCTGTGTAAATAGATTTTAGTAATTAATTGAAGAGGTTTCAGGGTCAAAATGCGAAATAGATTTCTATTAATGTTAAGGTGTTACTTATGTGTAACCTCGTTGACTCCAACTCAATTTTTTTTTTCTCTAACATCCTGTTTTTGTCATGTTTCCAATAGCGTTGCCATTTTAACTTACTTTGAATTCATCAGGTTAATATTTGAGGGGCTTTAATAATTGTATCATTTACCTTTCCAAGAGTGTGTTTTTGTGACCATCACGTAATTCCATCTGGAAAGCGAATTAAGAAAAGCATGAGAATTGGTTGGATTAGATTCTGTGTGTGTGTTTTAGTTCATTCTGCCTTTACTCTTATTGGGATGATAGCTACATGCTATATGTATGGTTGGGTAGTTTTTGTTTTTATGTGTGTGTGTGTGTATGTTTTTTAGTTTATCAAATATATATTCCTAGGGGAGAACTGAGTGTATGCTGTTTTTAATAGTGCAAGACTTAAACATCTTCTAGGAAATGGAAAACTAAATCCTTCAGTATATACAATCAGATCGTTCTGGATTGAACTATCCCAAGGGAGTTTTGGGAAGCTTCTCACCATTGCCCACAGATATCCATTCCACGGACATTTGTTAATATTATGAAGATACTCTTTTACAAGCTCATAAAACAAACATTCAAAAAAACCTTTGTTGCAGATTAGTCAATAAAAACGGATTTCACCTCAACAGTTAATTTTACTACTTCACCTAATGGGTATTGGCTTAAACAACGTTACAAAGAAGGAAAAGAACCTCGTAAAGCTGCAGAATCCTAAACTGTATACCTTGAGCAACTTGCACCTAGATACCTCCAGTGGCTCAGTCTCCAAATTGTCCCACCCGCCCAGGGCCCCGGAGGCTTTCACAGAATTTTCAGGAGCCTGCCATGACAGGGGAGAGCCCTTTCCAAGTTCTGAAATCTGCTGGGATGTGGGTTTAGGCAGATCAAGATTATTGCTGTCCAAAGAAGGCTGGAGAAGATACGGCGTTAAGAGATCAGAGTCTCAGTGTAGGATTTGCCTTGAAATCTGATTGGCTGAGAGCCCACTGAAATACTCCACCCCTCAAGCTGCAGGTAGATCGTGGGCCTGTTGGCAGCCAACTTGGGTATCTACTTAGAACTTCTAAAGTAAAAGAGCCCATAGGAAAAAAATACCTATCAAAGGAGCATGATGAAGGTCTTGGCTTTCAGTTTGTACGGTGACACTGGAAGTCATGGACAGTAAGGAGCAAAAGCAAGACATCATTTCATTTAACAGCATTTGCCAAGCTCTTTAGTGAAAAGAGGAAAGAAGGAAGGAAGTGAATTGGCATCTAAAACTTCTTTATAGTAAGGACTCCTTTTTCCTTCTCTATTACTAAACATTAACCATAATCTCTGAAGAATTTAGGGGGGCAGGGCTGGTTGGCTCTGCCTGGAGGACCCCATGTGAACTGCTTGATGCCCAGCTTTGGAGTCTGGGAAGACCCAAACTTCCCACAGGAAAGGTTCTTCTGTTCATGTCTGTTAGAAGCAGGGGAAAAATACTCATCCGTATGTTTTTGCCTCAAGGAAAGACAGATTGGCTCAGTATATACATTAAAAAAAAAAAAAAAAGATATTCCAAAGATCATCTAATATTTTAACAAGATTCATGCAGCAGAGCAAATAAAAAGAGCACATCAGTAAAGATGCATTGAGCACATCGTATGTACAAGCCCTGTGCAGTTCGGTCCAATCCAAGAAGCGTTTGGTGACAGTCTGTAGAGGCACGAAAGAGAGCTTCTTGGAGCTTCCATTCTGTATAACAGAACTTGACCTCATTTTGGCCTCTGTCAGTGTCAGGTCATGGTTAGGCTCCCTGTACCTGTAATCCAGTCACCTATCAGATTAAGTAAAGAATGATTTCCGATCTAAAAGGAAATCAAATATAACTAAGATACCCATATTCATAGAAAATTGGGGGTTTCTCTGTGCTGGAATATTTGGATGACTTTCCACATCATCGTTCGCGCAGTGTTTCTTTCGTGGCTGTGACATCCGCATAGTGAGGAAGACGTGTGGGCAAGAGCATTTCTTTGCTCCCAGCTCATTACCCCCATCGTGCTTTGCTACTTTTTCTGCTGCACTCCATGAAGTCCAGGGTTAGAGGTACCCGGTCTCCCATCTGTGATATAGTTCAGGGTTAATTACATGCCAACACGGATGAAGTCTGGCTTTGACTTGCCAGAACCCAGGTATTTACATGGAGTCCTTCTGATGAGTTTCATTAAACTATGAAAATAACTTGTGAATGGATTTTTTCTAAAATTAAAGGTGATGAATGTAAAATGGAGGCTCATTCCTTATTTAAAAGATTATTTTTGTATCTGATTGTCTTCATTTCCTCATTTGGTAAGGAATCAACCCACACAGATACACATATCTGCATGTATTTTCATTCACACTTGGAGCAGATGGCAGTAGAGATGATTTATTTTATTTTATTTTGTTTTATTTTACTTTATTTTGTTTTACTTTTATTTTATTTTATTTTATTTTATTTTATTTTATTTTATTTTATTTTATTTCATTTCATTTTACTTTATTTTCTTTTAGAGAGAGAGTATGTGCAAGCTGGGAAGGGGGGTGGGGAGAGAGAGATAATCTCAAGCAGGCTTCATGCTTAGCACAGAGCCTGACTTAGGGCTCAATCTCACAACCCTGGCATCATGACCTAAGCCAAAATCAAGAGTCAGATGCTCAACCGACTAAGACACCCAGGTGCCCCAAGATGATTTCACAGTGAGGATCTTGGGAGTCCTATAGACAGACTTAGATTTTCTTTTACAACAAGTTATTTCGAGAGAGTAAGTATCTAGGAGGCCAGTTAGGCACATGCTCGAGAGTAATGTAGTTCTCCTCTTAATGTTTCCGTCCAGCCTGGATATTTAATTATTACATATAGATGTACACTTGTGCCTTATATGAAGCAGTAACCTTCTCACTTGTGAATTCTTTATCTTCTCATATACAAGGTTAGAGGTGCAGAAGTGTGACCCAGGTACACGGTCTTTCCTTGCAATTTTCAAACAGTTTTCTTTGAAATGGATTCTGAAGCTTCAGAATTTTTTTTTTTAAAAGGAATATAATAATTTGAAAGTTGGTCAGCCGTGAAAGGTAGTATATTCTGACACGCTGATCCAGTAACTGATCGGTTCTCTAATAAACGATCAGCAATGCGATAACATGTCACCAGCCCTTCGGGAGCCCCGGCAGAGAGGATGAGCTAACCATGGACGCTAATGAATACACCAAAAATCATTAGCTGATCAATACTTCTGAGTTATTTTCATTGAGCTGATAGGTCTGATACATTAAAGCTGACATTATACATTTGTCAAGATCACAGTGCAGTTTTTAACAGTGGAACGGGCTGCTAAAAATATTCCCCGGAAGACAATCAAAGAAACACAACTTCTTTACCCTGACACGTTCAGATGGAACGGGAGCCCTGAAAAATCCAAGCGTGATGGTCAAGTCCCAGGCTCCCAGCATTAAAAAATGTACAAGAATCCCCAAAGTGGATGGATATGTTTTATTTATTTATTTATTTATTTATTTATTTATTTATTTATGGTAATTATCTCTGTGGCTAGTTACTTTGTATATAATGTACTAATAAAAAGAAGAGAGGACTGTCCCCCAGATAATGGGGCACATGGCATATGATGGAGCAGTGAGGGCTTTGTCTTGAGAGCTTTGCCACAATCCAGTCATGCAGGGACCTGAGACCAGTGACTACATTAGTTAAGAGAGGGACAACAGTCAGGGTGCCTGGGTGGCTCAGTCAGTTGAGCGTCCCATTTCTGCCAAGGTCATGATCTCACGGCTCGTGGGTTCAAGCCCGACTTCAGGCTCTGTGCTGACAGCTCAGCGCCTGCAGCCTGCTTGGGATTCTGTGCCTCCCTCTCTCTCTGCCCCTCCCCCGCTCGTACTCTGTCCCTCTGTCTCTCTCAAAAATAAGCATTAAAGAATTTAGAAAGAGAAGGAGGGACAACTGTCTGCGGCTCTTCTGAACAGCCTTTCCTTCAAATGATTGAGAAGAAGACACTGAGGGGATGGCTGTGGTAGCCACTGTGCCCTAATGGGTGCTCGGCCAGTGCTCCAGGCAGCCCATGCATGCAGAGTGGTGACAGAAAATCACTGTCTATGCCCAGCTTGCTGCTAGGGTTTGTGTGTGTGTATAGTCATAGACCCCAGCCAGGAATAGCAACCACCACAGAGAAACTAGAGACCACCATTGGCGGTTGTGTGTGTGTGTGTGTGTGTGTGTGTGTGTGTGTGTGTGATAGGTTTATGTAGATTGAGTGGCCATCAAGGTAGTCAGTGTGTTGCATAGGAGGTGGGTTGAGCTCAGGGTCTCTAGGTTACAATCTACTTTTAAAACTATTTTATTTTATTTTTTAACATTAAAGCCAGGAGATACTCTTGGAGCAGGATGCCACTTTGCTCCTCATCAGACACACTGACTCCTCACTATGGCCCACGGTTACCTTCTTTCTACCGTACCTTCTAGAGGGCTGAGCCTCTTGAGCCACACAAACACGGGTCGATCCTGAATTTTTCTGTCTCCCATCCCACCCGCAAACATTCTTCTCGCCCTGAGTTTGCTCGCGCTGTGATACTTCTGCCCAGAAACAACCACCCACACCCACCCCCTGCGGTCGCCGCGGACTAATATAGTGTTTCCTCCACACCCCATGTTCGGAGGTGACACGGGATCTTTGGCCGCTACGCCGAGGGGAGTAGAATCCCCGATTTTAAATTAGCAGCAGGTGAAATTCTATTTGTCATCAATTTCTCTTTGGGGTTACGGAGCAGAAAACTGCAGACAAGCTGCTGCTTTGATGGCTCACTCCTAAAAATCTCTTTTTGTTCTTTATCTATTTGAACTGACAGTGATCAGAGCTGCAGCAGGACAGGGCTCTCTGGAGAAATCACCTTCCCCCTGCCTATTGACAGGTCCCTCTGTTCTGCATCAGACGGGCTTTGTCCCGTCCCGGGCATCCAGGCCTTGGAAGGAGCCACCAATTAAACCTCTTGAGCCGGTAAAATCTGAAGCCACTTTGGAGTGTCTGTTCTCATTAGGCAGGATGAGAGGAAGCCCATCACCCTGCAGGCCCCCGCTCCCCGGTCTCAATTTTCTCTCTTGCCTCCACCAGGTGCGAGAGGTGTGAACGGAGCTTCACGCAGGCCACGCAGCTGAGCCGGCACCAGCGGATGCCCAATGAGTGCAAGCCAATAACTGAGAGCCCAGAATCAATTGAAGTGGATTAACTGATTGACTGGTTGGAATTAAACTGCAAGCAAAGTCATGATTAAATGTCATGGACACTTAAGCAAAACCAAAGATTTCCTCTGAGCAACTTTCAATCAGTCCCAGAAAACCAAAAGCAGTAATAAAATAAGTAAGATGTTAAAGAGATATTGATCCTGGCATGGAAGTCAGACCAGGAAAGAGATTATTTATTTATGACTAGGGATGAGACTTGTTTCAGTGGACCACAACCTGGGACGGTTCACGTTTCCAGTCCTCCCGTGTATTTGCTTTGTTTCTAAAAAGCTTTTTTAAACTGTAATTTAATACCAAAGGGAGGAATCGTGTGGGTTCTTCGGCTCACACTTGTGACTAAGAATGCACAGGGACTTCTTTCTCGTTGCACCTTTTTTTTTTTTTTTTTTTTTTTTTTTTTTTAGTAGCATGATTCAAGGGGACCCACGTTGTACAGCCCTCCTTCCTGCCGTTGGGGTTTGCGTGGCCCGATTTGGCCACCCCAGCAGGACCGCACAACCAGAAGCCAGAGCCTCCGCTAACTCCTTGCCACCGTCAGCCCCGCGGGTGGCCCGTGTCTGTGTTTTCCACGCTTGTTTCCAAGGCCCTTTTTACGCCACTCCTTCCGTCCATCCGTCCACCCGGCAGCCTGACCTTGAGGCAGAGGAGCCTTGAAAAGGAAGAAAACGGTTCGGTTTCAAGATTGAAGGGGGGAAAAAAAGTGGGGAACTTACTTTGTCTTGTCAAGATCTCAGAAACATTTAAAATGTACAGAGCTTCATAATACAGTATATCGTTCCGAAGCAGCTAGTGGAGAAGATTTTGTTTTCAGTAACATTTTAGCTTAAAAAAAAAAAAAAAAAAAAAAAAACACAAAAACAAAAAATAAAGTTCTTCGGTACGAAGCCGAAACATAAGGTATTAGGCTTCCAGGAATTTTTTTCATTGTGTCTATGAAAGTGTTGAATACGTGAGCAGAAAGGGTGCCCGGCCCCATTGTCAGTGCCCTCTGAGGTAGTTTTGTCTTCTTTCCTCCAGTAGAGGAAGCCCAGGAGACCCCTTTCCTCACTCCTGAGTGTCAGGGGAGCGTTGCTACAAAAATAAGGGAAAATAGCCCAGACCAGGAAGCAGTGAGTAGAGGAACCGGGGACAGGGTTGTGATTAGAACAGACCACACAAGAACAGCTCTTTTTATCAGTTGGAATTACCTGTTCATCTCTTCTGGCCCTTGATAATACTCTTCTCTCATCGCTAATCTGTTGGAAGAGCAAAGATGGTGTACATAATTTCACCCCCCTTGATTGAGCACAAGAGAAGTGAGTGAACTTGAGCTAGCCTTTTGGCAGTTCGACAGTGGTGCCTGGTCACATTGGGTCCACACCCCGCGAAACGATCCACTATCAGGAAGAGCGGGTGGCCACTGTACTCGTGTCCGTGAGCTCCCAGCCTCGTGGTGGAGCCCAAGTCTACCTTGTAGGTGTCTTGATCGCGTGGTAGCAGGACACAGCCTTTTGAGGAACTCTTTGTCTCTTAGCCCTCCCCCGGTCTTCCCTTAACAAAAACACGAGACACGGAACTGGCTGCCAGAAGGCAAGGGTACTCCTGTATCGTGCGCCTGATTCTGTCCTCATGGATTTGCTTCTCAGAAAATCTTCCTTTACTTTTAACTTTGCCTCCCCGCCCCTTAGCACCCAACTGCCACATTTAAAATGGGTGTGGAACAGGGCCTCATTGTGTTTGTAATTTATCTATATATACATGGTTAAAAAAAAAAAACAAACTGAATCGAGTAAATTTGAAGATCTGATTGGCTTTATTAAAGGATTCATGAACTGGACTGTGTCCCATCTGGCGAGCAGAGAGATGCTTCCAGGATTTGGACTAAGTAGGAGGTTTTTATAGGAAGAAAGGAGGGGGAGGAAGTTATCAGCAAAAGAAAAGGAAGGGTTCTTGCAGGTCACGACATCTTTTTTTTAGGGGGAAGGGAACTGGCAGGATTTTTATCGTGCAGGTTACTTCGCTGGTCAGGAAATTTCAGATGGACTCATAAAAGGTCACATTCGTGGGTTAGGTTGAAACTGTAGTTAAATCGTGGTTGATTCTTGTGCGGGTGCAAATGACTCCATTTCAGGCTTGTTATTTGTCTTTTTAACAATATATTTATATCTCAAAATAATCTCTAAGATTGTGGGCTCCAAGGAGGAATTTGAGCAATCCTGATCTCCATTGTCAGATAGGACCTAGGATGTTCTCTTGGTTCTTTCTGGCTTTTTGTCGAGCAACTTGTAAGCATCCTGTGCTGCCCTGTAAGTTTTGCTGATGAAAAGTATTCCCTCTGGTAGATAGGAATGTGTTTTGTCTCATAGTTTCTTGTCTTAAATGAGGGAGGCATTTGCCAAAACTGCGTGCCATTGGGCACGGTGGAAAGAACATGGAGCCTTAGTAACCTGAAACCTCTAGGAACATGTCAGATTGGCTGTACAGAGGAGGAAGCTGTTTCATTTATTAAAGATGAAACATTTGGCTGTACATTTTGAACGTGACGCGAAGGGACTCACCTGTATGTCCCCAACAATTTTTTTCCCTGAGAAAAATCGCTCTGTCATTTACCGCATTTCGCAATGAAACACACATGTGCTCTACTCAATTCCCAGGACCTCCGCATGCAAGATGGAGAAAAGTTCACTCCTCCCTTGTCTGCCATGGGAAGTTTCTCTCTCTTTTTTTTTTTTTTAAACATTTATTTATTATTTAGAGTCAGAGCATGATCATGGGAGGGGCAGAGAAAGGAGGAGACACAGAATCCAAACAAGGCTCCAGGCTCCAAGCTGTCAGCATAGAACCAGATGCGGGGCTTGAACTCACAAACTGTGAGATCATGACCTGAGCCCAAGTCGGTCGCTTAACCGACTGAGCCATCCAGGCGCCCCTGCCATGGGAAGTTTCCATAACTGTGGTCTCTGCCACTCTCAGGGTTTTCCTAGCTGACCCCGAAGTCCCACTTCATATGGCAGCAACCTTTTTAAACCAGAAGATTCTTCTAGCTTTCTGCTCCATTGAAGCCTCTTTTTCTCCTTTATTGGAAAGGGAGACGTTTGGCATGTCTTTTCCACCCAACTTGGTCAGAAAGATTTTCTCTTTAACAAATAGAAAATCGAGGACAGCCCTAATGTTCACATTGCTGAGCCGTCCTCAGTTTCTAGCAGACTAGCCCAGGCTGTCTGTTCGTAAGACAGGCCTCCACCTGTAAATTGACTTGAAGTCCTGAAGCAGGTCCAGACATTATTTGGGTTATAAATGCTTTTAATGGAGGTATGTGCCACGGAGGGGATTTCTCCCTAATATCTCCCAGCTATTGCTTGAGCGTTTGTACTTAAAAATGATAGATACTCAGGACGCTGCAAATGGGTGGCAGAAACTGCAGTCATAAATTTTGCCAGTTTCCCTTCTTAGCAACTTCCTAATTCATTACAGTGTAAAGAGCATAAAAGCTCGGAATCGCTGGGACGGGGGTGGCTGTCCGCCGAAGCGGTATTTGCCTCCTTAAGCTTTCCATGATTACCCTCTTCTATCATTGGGGGACACTTTTTATTTCCAGAATAAGATGTACTATCCTCGCACATGCTCATTTGTCTAGCTAAGAGCCTAAGCCAAGGGGAAATGCCAGGTGGGGCTGCAAAAGTAACATTTCTAGAAAAATCTCAGTAACTGGAGGTAAAGTCACATATTTTCCCCAGGAAATGTGCATGATTTTTTTTCAACCTAAGCTTTTAGTTTTGGTTGTCTTTACCTTTCAAAGTGACTTTTTTTTTTTTTCAACGTTTATTTATTTTGGGGACAGAGAGAGACAGAGCATGAACAGGGGAGGGTCAGAGAGAGAGGGAGACACAGAATCGGAAGCAGGCTCCAGGCTCTGAGCCATCAGCCCAGAGCCTGACGCGGGGCTCGAACTCACGAACCGCGAGATCGTGACCCGGCTGAAGTCGGGCGCTTAACCGACTGCGCCACCCAGGCGCCCCTCAAAGTGACTTTTTAAAAGGGGAAGATCTCCTTTTACAGAGTTATTGTGTGGATAGTTAAAGCCGTAAAACCAGATTTGTATAGTTTATATAATTTGATTCAGTTAGTAAATATTTACTGAATTTCCATTCAAGTGTAGCCTTTTGGGGGGAAAATTATGTGGATAACACGACAGAAAACATGATGACACCACTTCTGTCCTCACAGGGCTTACAGTTTATTGTAAAAACTGAAAAACTTCATTCTGATCCAGATGTACAAAGATTTACTGCCATTTACCAACTCATCTGTTTTTTCGTCAGTTGATCAGTTCCTAATGTTGTTCGTTTACTCAAGAAATATTTAGTGAACTCTTATTTTGAAGTTTAAAAAAAATTTTTTTTTAATTTATTTTGAGGGAGAGCATGAGTGTGTGGGGGAGGGACAGAGAACAAGAGAGGGAGAGACAATCCCTCCAGGCTCTACACTGTCAGTGCAGATCTCTTCCCAGGGCTCGATCCCATGAACCATGAGATTGTGACCAGAGTGGAAGTCAGACACTTAACCATCTGAGCCACCCCGGGTGCCCCAGTGAACTCTTTATTTTGTATAAATGCCCCCTTTTAGGTGTTCGCTCTAAGTGGCCTTATTTAAGTGATTATTGGTGAAAGAATACAATTTTCTCGTATTCTCCCTCATAAGTGGCTGGCTAATAGCATGGGGATTTTAGTCCTTTAGGCTGTTATTTTAGTGAAGTCACAGAGGTTGCTACAGTTGTGAGCCTCAGATGTCAGTGCAACTGGGGACCAGAGGGTAGCATATTTCAAAAGAAATTAAGATGTGCCACTACATTGTCTTTGGCTGACCCACTGGGCTACTTAGCATCCATATCGAGGTACCAGGACTGGAGTCCAGAGTCTTAGGGTTTTTACGGCCCTCTTCTAGGATAAGGGAATAAATACGGGCTGGACGTGCTCAGGCAGGGAATGCGGCGTCCCCTGCGTGCGTCTGAGCGGCCTCATTGGTGACAAGCCTTGGCAATGCAGCCCCCGTCCCCACTTTGTGGCTGTGGTGCTCTCAGAGGTGGCGACCCCTAAATGGTACCCGGGTGTCTTAGCACATCAGTATGGACACCCACCTTTGGTTTAAGAAGAGCAGTTGTTTGGTTAAATTTGGTTTTGGACCTCACTATCCATCGCTTCGTGCAGCTAATACTGGGTGGTCTTCCTCTTCCATGAAACCACTTTCCCAGGCCTCGGGTCTCTGGTGTATCATTGTGAAATTAATTGGTAGTAACGGGTTGCAAGAGTTGTTCCTGCAAGCAGCTAACATTTCATTGCGTTTTGTGGAAGAAATAGCATCATTGCTGTTATTAGAGTGCCCTGTGCTGTAAAAACTGAAACACAGGTACCTGTTGCGTTGTTTAAAATAGGAAACGTGATGCATCTAAAAAAGCAGGACATTTCTGGAACAGCCTGAGGTCAGTGGGTCCCTCGGAGGAGGCCCAGGCAGCCTTGTGTTTTAGGAGCGAATCTGTCGTTCTCTAATTGAGGCTACATATGCCTGCAGGAATCGGGCACATAGCAAACACACTTTCCGAAAAGTTCGCTTCTCTTTTCCTTCTTCGATGTGCATTTAATTTTATCTCCCATAACCTTTTCCAGTTCCTGACATCAAATCCTAAAAGATCCTGAGAGATGTGCTGCTTTGAGTGATAACAGCATGTTCCAGAAATGTCATTCATTTGTCAGGAGCCTTTCAAGGCAACGAAGTTCGGAGACGTTTTATGAAGCGACTGGATGTTTGGGTACTTATCCAGCCAAGAGTGTGAGGTTTCCCTATCACTAACACCTATCTGGACTACTACCAAATAACAACGTAGAGTCCCGGGAAGAGCCACATTTCAGACTTTCTCAAGATTCGATTCTCCAAACCCAACGATCAGCTGTCAGGAACAACTGGCCAGGGTGAACCAAACTGAGAAGGATATTGCTTTCCTTGTGGAAGGCTTGTGTCAGACGTTGAGCCTGTAATTCATGGTCGTGTTTAACAATGCCAGTATTTATTTAGTTTCTTCTTTTTAAGTAACGCGTGTCAGATAGTTCATCGGATCAATAGGAAAAATGACAAGAAACAAAAATATGTCAGAAAACAGAGCACAGACATAAAACTATTGAACTACCTTCCCTCTGTATTGAGAGGCAACCGTTGTGCTTAGAAAACAGTCTGTTGACTAAGTTTTAATAGGAAAATAAAATGAACGGGTCGCCTGGGTGGCTCACTCAGTTAAGCTGCTGACTTTGGCTAAGACCACGATCTCACAGTTTATGAGTTCGAGCCCTACATTGGGCTCTCTGCTGTCAGTGCCAAGCCACTTTGGATCCTCTGTCTTCCTCTGTCTGTCCTTTCCCTTCTTTATCTCTCTCTCCCAAAAATAAATAAACATTTAAAAAATTAATAAAATGAGCTTCTTTTCCACATGTTGACAGGAATAATGATAGCAACTTGTATTGTGCAGTCACTGGTAGGCACCATTCTAACTGCTTGACATGGATTATCTTACTTTAATCCTCAGTAACTCTGTAACAAAGACACTATCATTTTCCTCTTCTCATGTGTGCTTAATCTTAGCAGCTTCTTTACCATTTTCCCCCCTCCAAAACCACACAACAGTAATTTTCTAAGAGGGAAAACCTCTATTCAAAGCCTCTTTTTGAGAACAAGAGTTTTTTAAAATAAAAAGACACAAGTGTCATGTGTTTATAAAACGTGTTTCTAGAAACAATGCTGAGTTGCTCTTAAAATATGTGTCATTGTAGGGGCGCCTGGGTGGCTCAGTCACTTAAGCGTCCAACTCTTGATTTCTGCTCAGGTCATGATCCCAGGGTCATGGGATTGAGCCCTGAACTGGGCTCTGCATCGAGTGTAGAACCTGTCTAAGATGCTCTCTTTCCTTCTGTCTCTTGACTCGAGACTTGCACACCGCTCTCTTAAATAAAAACAGACAAAATGTGTGTGTGTGTATACACACATATATACACATATATATATACAGATATATATACACATATATATACAGATATATATATATACACATATATACATATATACACATATATATACAGATATATATACAGATAGATATATACACATATATACACACGTATATATATACAGATATATATACACATATATACAGATATATATACACATATATACAGATATACACATATATATACATATATATACACATATATACATATGTACAGATATATATACACATATGTACACATATATATACACACACACATATATATATATATGGGTGTGTCCGTGCAGGTGCTCATTTTGTAATCACCAAAGCTGTCCTGCTGAACAACAAATTTTCAAATATCCCATTGCTGGCAGGCATTGTTTTTGTTTTTCCAAACTCGCAACTAAAAGTCCGCCTTAAAAAGAATCCTCTGAAGCCTGTGATACACATTGGAAACAAATGGCATCAGGCAGGAAGGCAGGTTATGTTGGGCCGTGGCCAAAGGAGAGCTGGGCTAGAGCACTATTGACAAGCGAAGACACATCGTGAATGGGGCTAAGTGAAATCTCGTTTTCTTTCTTTGTTCTGACTAAATGCAAAGTGAGTTACTTTTCAGGCATCAATGGAGTAATTATGTAGCTGTGTCCATTAAGAATATGAGCTTGAGTGGTTAGTTTGTTGGTTTCAAGCAGCCAGGGACAAAGATGGGAGTCCTTATAGGTTTGGTTTGTCAAAGGTATAAACAATATAGGTACATGCGTGAGGTACTCAAGGAACCGGTTGACGTTCGTAGCCACAACCTAGAGACTCCTTTTGAGGTGGGTTCGAAAAGTAAGTTGACAACATTTCTCCATGAGCTGACTTTCTTACGAGGCAGTTCTTTATCACGGTATAGAAACCACAGGGTAAGCTACGTTTTTTCCAAATTCAGATTCCTATTAGAATCTTGTTGGTCAAAATGATGAACAGGTTTCCCCCATCAGTGAAACATGGTGGGTTGCAGTTGGTATTTCCTTTCGTACAAAACATCTCTATTGCTGCCTTTCTCCCCCAAAGCTTGGCGTATCACTCCTGACTGGAAACAATCTTGATAGAAACTTCAACCAACTGGAGGTATATTGCTACAGCAGAATTCTGTTTATGTTTTGTTTTTGTTTTTTTTTTTAATCTTCCTACAGTAGATGATCACCACATGTCAGGGAGAGCAGCCATGTGGACCAAATGTCCACCTACTCACACTGTGGATCCCCATGCAAGCATTTTCCAATTGTAAAAATCCACCCTTGTAGACTTACTTTCTCTGAACAATCCAGTACGCGGACTTGAGTTTTTCCCAACTTGGAGAGAATACAGTAGCAAAACCAGAGGCAAAATCCTTCTGGGAAGTTCTAAGTCCTCTGTGAAAGACGCTTCCTCCGGTATAAATTGAGTCATGTGGTGACTCCGGCATGAAGGAAAGCTTTGGCTCAGATCAGCATAATTATTTTGGAAACCTGATGTCCCCAAGGTAATTTATTTTGTTCTGTCAAGGGAAGGCATCCAGCCTGTAGCATCCTACTAGAAATGTGGTATTTAGATGCTGTCAGGGCACTGTGTAAATTTCCTTGGTATGCTAATTTTAAGTTTATTGTGAATGTTCCCCACTAGAATAGAGATCTGTCTCTCTCTCTCTCCACCTCCCCAGCAAATAAAATGGGTAGGGTTAGCATTTAATTTCAGTTGTTGTTTTTGAGGTTTGGAAAGTTTAAACAAGTGAGTCAGGAGAATGAGGAGAGAAGCTCACTGTGGTATCGAATGCTTGCTGTAAGGACTGCTCGCTTATAGGATGGATAGGACTGACTGTCTTGTAGTTAGAATGGTAAACAATTTGTTTATGCTTTTACATCTTATTAAATTCACATCTTAAAAAAAAAAAACAAGTACAAAGGACCAATGAGATCATACATTCAGCTGTATTCTTATGATAGTCTGTCCCGGGATTACATTGTGTTTAAATGAGAAGCAGGCACACATTTAGAGATAATTGACAAAGGATTGTAAATACATTGGATTCATAAGACGTGCCTGTGCTGACTTGGATGTGCCTGTGGGCTCTGCCTTTCCAGCCCCATGTTGGTCACTTCCCCAAGTGCAAGCTGTTTGATTCTAGAATCTGTCAACAAACTGATTGGGTGGTAGGCGTCAACAAATTCTTCTTGGGAGAGTGTAAGCTAGAAAATGGAATAAGGAAGCTTGTGGAACTGGCTAGCAGAACGACTGTCAAAATTCATTCCTGTGGTTACCTGGGTCTTTTAGAGGTGGCTCTGCCCCTCGCTTCTGGGCTTGGTCGCTCACTTGCTCAACCAGGTTGGGTCCACTATCAAGGAAACTTAGTATGCAGAGGCCCGGCCACAGATGTAGACTTGATTTTTTATCTCTGGCCTCCATTAGCCTCAGAGTAGCCTGGGTCTGTGATCCTTCTGAGTGTCCACGGCCTCAAGGGCTCACAATCAGAAAGCCACAGTCAGCTGTTTGATTTACCTCTTGTTGTGTTAGAGAATGAAGTTCCACTTGACTCAGAAAGAGTATGTGAACTTCAAGAAACATCCAGGAAAACACTGAGGCTGGAGTGGAGTGACAGAGGGGAAGGTGGTAAGGGGCTAAGGTCAGCGAGGTAAAGGGAAGTGGACCATGAGAGCCTTGAAGGCCACTTGGGAGATCTTGAAGACTCTTTCCCCTGAGTGAGGTGGGGCAAGGTCTGCTTGGAAAACATCACCTGGCTGCTCTTTGGACCACAGAATGTAAGGGCATATGGGCTGAAGATGGGAATTGATTATGAGGATACCTCACTAGAGGGAACAGGTGGCGGGCAGAATCTCCCGCAAGGGGAGTAGTGGTCAAGACTGCGAGAAGTCATACAATTCTGGGTCTATTGGGATGATTTGTGGATGGATTGGATGTGGAATGTTAGATAAAGAGAGGACTCAAAAATGACTCCCAGGTTTTGTGGCCTCAGCAAGTGGAAGATTGAGTTTTTCGGTTTGGGGGATTTGTGTTCCTTGTTTAGGTCGCTCATCCTTTCTGTAAGCATCAGGATGACTCCTGTATCATAAACATGGAAAGGATCGTGCACAGTAAGCAGCTGTGCCATGAGGATGCTGACTCTCTGTGCGTGGCCAGGCTCAGCAGCCAGCCCCAACCCCGGGAACTGGGTTGAAAAATAGCCTGCTTCTTCTGTCACACCACATGGATATTCCATTGGCCCAGAACGACACGCAGATGTTTCTTGAGCAAAAGATTACCTCAGAAGTAAAGATCTACTTTCAAAAGAGCAGTACCCTGCAGCTATAGGACATCTGAGTCTCCTTCTGGAGATTGTTTAAGGAAAGTGTGCTCTGGGAACACACATGGGACCATGTTTGTGCATAGCTTGCTTCTCTCGTTAGTAGGCTCAGGTCCATACCTCTTGGTGGGAGGAGGGCAGGGCCAGCTATGGGTGTGGGGGGTGCAAACTGGGTTGTGGTTTTCAGCCTCCTGGTACGAATAGTTCTAAGTAGTTTTAACTAATGGGACAACCCATGTTATTCATCTGTTCACACAGTCATTTAGCAAATTTTTTTTTTTTATTTTTTGGTTTATTTATTTTGAGAGAGAGCACAAATGGGAGGGGTAGAGAGAGAGGGAATCTCAAGCAGACTGCACTGTCAGCACAGAGCCCAATGCAGGGCTCGAACTCATAAACCATGAGATCATGATCTGAGCTGAAATCAAGAGTTGGATGCTTAATCGACTGAGCCATCCAGGTGCCCCACAAATACTTTTAAAAGATGCTTATGTATAAAATTGAATGGGACCTGGTAGGTGATAAAATCTGGAAGAGAGAGAAAGATATGTAATCAAATAAAATGGTAGGTGGTAGGAGGTCATATGAAAACTGTCAGGGACAGATTTGAGGGAGTAATCACTTCTCTTGCAGGAGACTTTCAGGAAAGTCTGAGGAGTTGCTTTCTGAGATGTGTCAAAATGGAGACAAGGGTTTGAATTCCCTACTAAACAGCTATCACAAAAACTGTTGATGTGGGCTCATGCCTAAGATCCATCACTTGCATTGATGGCTATCCACTGTTCCCTTCACTGGGACATGTGTGTCATATGTGAATCAAAGATTTTTCCTTTTATTGAATTTTTGCCATTGTTTCCATCCCCTGGGTGGGTACTACTTTTGCACATGGAAACTAGATAATTCACCAATAGTCAACAACCAACCAATGGCTCATAGCATTGAGCTGAGCTCTGGATCTTCTTACCTTTTGGGGTTGATGGATTTCTTTGAGAAAGTGACTGCTTCACAGAAAAACCCAGAAACACACCAAGCTTCACATTGAATTTCAGAGAAGGGGGGCCTGGATCTCCCAGCTTAAGGACCTGATTCTAGAATGGCGCATTCTAGTCATGAATTATATTTTCAAATGATGGAGTGAAAATAAAAATAAAAGACTCCTAGGTGATAATAGAGACATGTATTTCTTGATTCTCTACCTGAAGATTCTAGGGAATGAGGAACATCAAGCAGGGTTGATTGATTAACTCTTCTAGCAAGAGCAACAGGGAATTGGGTGTGTTTTACTGAACTCAAGAGTTCCTCTCCCTGTTTATGACTCAGTATATGGCCCATAGAGACCCAGAAAGAAAGCCAGGCCACATCAACAGGTTAGAGAGGCCATTTTGTTAACATTTAAGAGGACAACTCAAGCGAGGTAGGGTTTCTTCCCACCTGTTACCAAAGATTGTTCCCTTTTCCCATCGCCAAACTAAAACCAAATCTGTGTATACAGAAATTATGTACCACATGCATACAATTGTAAGGGAATACTAGCTATTTGGAATCCAAGTTACAACCAAAGTCAATTAGCTAGTATCTATCCGAGCATGTAAAATGCAAGTTTAAGTTTAAAATCACCGTATAATGAAGTGGGTAGTGATCTTCCTGTCAATTTTTGTTGCCTTCAGGTAGCCTGTGCATGCACACACACAAACACACACACATATACACACATAAATATTTTATAAGGGTTAACAATCTGTTTTATCTTGAACCTCCTTAATGAAAGAATTTCAAGGGGCACTTGGGTGGCTCAGTCAGCTGAGCATCTGACTCTTGATTTTGGCTCAGGTCATGATCTCATGGTTCATGGGATTGACCCCTGCGTCGGGCTCCACGCTGACTTCTCAGAGCCTGCTTGGGATTCTCTCTCTCCCTCTCTCTCTGTCCCTCCTCTGCTCATGTGCTCTATTTCTCTCAAAATAAAGTTTAAAAAATATTTTAAAAAATTAAAAAAAAAGAATTTCAAGCTACCACAGACATTCCCTTCTGAGTTTTTACCATCCTCTTTCCCATTTGTAAGGAGTTGAATGGTACATGTCCCCTAGCTCCTAACCAAAAAAAAAAAACAAAAAAAACAAAAAAAAACCACAGAAAGGTGTCCACCCACAACCTGTGAATGTGACCTTATTTTGGACAAGGTCTTCATAGATGTAATTAAGGATCTCAAGATAATCCTGGATGATCTGGGTGGGTCCTAAATTCAATGACCTGTCCTTAGAAGAAACAGAAGAGGGAAGACACATAGAGAAGGTCATGTGAAGACAGGGACAGAGATGGGAGTGATGTGTCTACAAGCCAAGGAATGCCAGGAACCCCAGACACTGAAAAAAGCAAAGAAAAATTCTCCCCTAGAGCCTTTGGAGGGAGCTCAGCTCTGCTTACACTTTCATCTCAGACCCCCCCTCCCCGCCCAAGAACCCAGATCTGTGAGAGCATAAATTTCTGTTGTTTTAAGCCACCAGGTTTGTGCTATTCTGTGGGAACCTAATATACTGTGTAGTTCATAACCCGACATCTTGCAAATAGTGAGTGATCAGATTTACTCTTGGGAAATTTTCTCACCAAGGTAATTTAATTTTCTCTTACTCTCATTGGTCAAGAAGGCTTGTCACTTCTATAATGCACAGTGACGACATTCTCTAATGATAGCCGTTCTTGACTTAGTGGAGTATCTGCTTTGATACAGAATCTGTGTTCTGCTGACTCTCAGGGTTAACAAGCTCTTGTTCAGGCTTTTACTTACCGTCCCTTGCTTTTCAAACTTGTATTGTCTGCAGAGCATATGATCGCAAAAAGCATACAAGTAGCCCATTGACTTTAGGTATATTTCAAGAGTTGTCATGTGTTTTAAATAATAAGAGTTAAAAATTCAAAAACAGTTTTTTAATGTAAACTATAGAAATAATAGCACCTAAAATTGTTCTCCGGTTTATCATCCTGAAAAGTAATCTGATCATCTGACTCCATGGTGGATAGCTTGAGGCATATTTCCTGTATCTCATCAGTTTCTTTTCTTTTTCTTTCTTTTAATTTAGCAACACTTAATTCCAGGGCCCCTGGGTGGCTCAATTGGTTGAGCATCTGACTTTGGCTCAGGTCATGATGTCACAGCTTATGAGTTTGAGCCCTGCATCAGGCTCTGTGCTGACAGCTCAGAGCCTGAAGCCTGTTTCAGATTCTGTGTCTCTCTCTTGCTCTGCCCCTCCCTTGCTCATGCTCTGTCTCTCTCTTTCTCTCTCAAGAATAAATAAAACATTTTTTAAAACCTCAGAAATACTTAATTCCAATGTTAAGTTATTGGCAGTGATAACAGGTCTTTGAAGGCTCTGTCTGAGTTGTCTACATCAGATTGTGCACAAACCTGGGAGTTAAGAATTTTCTTTTTTTTTTTTTTTTTTTTTTTTTTTTTTTTACTGAGGGGCTCTTGAGTGGCTCACTTGCTTAAGTGTTTGACTTTGGGTTATGATCTCACGGCTCATGAGTTCGAGCCTAGCCTCGGGTTTTGTGCTCACAGCTCAGAGCCTGGAGCCTATTTTGGATTCTGTGTCTCCTTCTCTCTTTCCCTCTCCCCTGCTCATGCTCTTTCTCTCGTTCTCTTTCTCTCTCAAAAATAAATACATATTAGAAAAAGTATTAAAAAAATAAAATTAAAATATATATATATATATATATATATATTTTTTTTTTTTTTACTGAAAATTACCTTTGGAATGGGGTCAAAATCTAACCTGAAGAAACTAACACTGTTTCGAAGTTGAAATGTTGAGATACCAGCTCAAGAGTTAAAAGCAAGTGGTTTCCTAATGCACTCTGGCTGTGCAGGTGGCTGTGGAAGGTACTTCTTCCTGTTCTGTTGCAGTATTTGTTTATGATTTTAAAATGTGTCCAGTCATACATCTTGAATTTTCTTCTCCAACAAATGATAACAATGATCATGTATCAGAAAAGCTCTTAGCATCAAGATGTTTGCATCCCAGTTTTGTCTTACTAAGAATTATGGTCTAGACTTAAAAATCATGATATCTTAGGACTCATTGTAGAATTAGAGTGTTTTCAAATTGCAAAGCATGTTATAAGCAGTTCATAAAAATACAGCTCACCAATTGTTTTTTTAATATCAAATTTATTGTCAAATTGGTTTCCATACAACACCCAGTGCTCATCCCAACAAGTGCCCTCCTCAATGCTCATCACCCACCCTTCCCTCCCTCCCACCCCCCATCTACCCTCAGTTTGTTCTCAGTGTTTAAGTGTCTCTTATGCTTTGGCTCTCTCCCTCTCTAACCTCTTTTTTTTTTTTTTTTTCCTTCCCCTCCCCCATGGACTTCTGTTAAGTTTTCAGGATCCACATAAGAGTGAAAACATAAGGTATCTATATTTCTCTGTATGATTTATTTCACTTAGCATAACACTCTCCAGTTCCATCCACGTTGCTACAAAAGGCCATAGTTCATTCTTTCTCATTGCCACGTAGTATTCCACTGTGTATATAAACCACAATTTCTTTATCCATTCATCAGTTGATGGACATTTAGGCTCTTTCCATAATTTGGCTATTGTTAAAGTGCTGCTATAAACATTGGGGTACAAGTGCCCCTATGCATCAGCACTCCTGTATCCCTGGGGTAAATTCCTAGCAGTGTTATTGCTAGGTCATACGGTAGGTCTAGTTTTAATTTTTTGAGGAACCTCCACACTGTTTTCCAGAGAGGCTACCCCAGTTTGCTTTCCCACCAACAGAGCAAGAGGGTTCCCGTTTCTCCATATCCTCGCCAGCATCTATAGTCTCCAGATTTGTTCATTTTAGCCACTCTGACTGGTGTGAGGTGATATCTCAGTGTGGTTTTGATTTGTATTTCCCTGATGAGGAGTGACATTGAGCATCTTTTCATGTGCCTGTTGGCCATCTGGATGTCTTTAGAGAAGTGTCTATTCATGTTTTCTGCCCATGTCTTCACTGGATTATTTGTTTTTCAGGTGTGGAGTTTGGTGAGCTCTTTATAGATTTTGGATACTAGCCCTTTGTCTGATAGGTCATTTGCAAATATCTTTTCCCATTCCGTTCCTTTCCCATTCCGTTGGTTGCCTTTTAGTTTTGTTGATTGTTTCCTTTGCCGTGCAGAAGCTTTTTATCTTCATGAAGTCCCAATAGTTCATTTTTGCTTTTAATTCCCTTAAATGCGCTAAAAAAAATGCATCCCTTGGAGGATAGATCTTGGGGGGAAATGTTGTGACTCATTTCAGTGGTCTTTCACTTTGCCTCTCCTTGTATTCATTCGCCTTGCCATGCGAGGCTGTATAGTTAACGGCCACTGAAGAGTGGATGTTTCCGCACCTCTCCAGTCTGGCTTGGGTTTTCCCTTGTTGTCAACAGCATGTGGCAGAAGTGAGCATGTGCCACTTCTGAACCTCGCCTTCAAGAAGTTTTGGGTGTTTCTGTTTGCCAAATTCAACACTGCTGCCAAGCTAATCCCCCCATGGTTCCAGCTACACGAGCAAAACATATATTATAGCAGGCCACGAAGGTTTTTGTGATTCGTCGTGATGTGGAATGACTGCGGCCAGCGATAACCGATACAGTAGCCCACGCAGCCAGTGTGGGCAATCAGGATGCCTGCATTCACCCCTTTGTTGTACAGAACATCGAAAAGACATTCAGTGGCTGTGAGTTGATTACAGTTACAATTTTCATTATTTGCTTCAGCATTTAATTAAGATTTAGAGCCATAGTTTTTGGCCACCCACTGTTCTTTGGGAATAAAGCTGGGGACGGATTGACACGTATTTGATGACTAGTATTTTACTTTTTTATTCTTGCGCACACATGGTTTAGCATGCCACCAGTACTCAAATGAGCGTGCCTTTTCTATTTATGTCATAACTCAGCACGTAATCGTTAACCAAAAACGTCTCTTCGTCTGTAGTGTTTGCTTTCTGTGTTACAGCAGAAGCCCTCCTACGTTACTCCCTTGTATATGTATATGTGTATTACATTGTACATCAATGTCTTTGTCTGACTGTAAGGTGGAATTTCTCTTAGCGCTAGCATTGTATTTACTTATCTGACAAACATTTATACAGCAGGTATCGTGCACCAGGCCCTGCCCTGAGTGCTCTCTGTTACTGGTTTACTTAATCCTCTTTTGCAGCTCTGAGGCGGTACTTTGATTATCCCTGTTTTACACATAAAGATCCTGAGGCACAGTAGGGTAAGGACCTTGCCCAAGGTCACCCTGCCAACAAGGGGCAGAACTCCGATGTGGGGTTAGGCATTTTGGCTCTGGAGTATGTGTGTGGTTTTGTTGTTTTTAAAACTTTTTTTAATGTTTATTTTTGAAAGAGAGAGACAAAGTGCAAGTAAGGGAAGGGCAGGGGGAGAGGGAGATACAGAATCCGAAGCAGGCTCCAGGCTCTGAGCTCCAAGCTGTGAGATCATGACCTGAGCCGAAGTCAGACGCTTAAGCGACTGAGCCACCCCGGCACCCCTGGAGCCTGTGTTCTTCATCGTGACCCGTGATGGTAATTGCTTCGCTGCACTTTATGTCGTGGCTGCTATGTGATGCCCACAGTGCCATTTGAAAAGGGAGCTTCTTCAATAGTTTGTTCTGCTTCCTTGCCAAACACGGTATCAATCAATGAATATATAGCGGGCTTTACAAGTTTATTGGCAATGGTGTGACTTGTTTTGCTGTAGACTGCCATTTTGAATGATGCCTCTGTACTTTTCATCTCTCCTATGCTTCAGCAGCGTGATTGTCAATTTCTTACTGCACAAAATTATTTTGCACTTGTCCTAGAAAAATTCTGTTGGTTTTTCGGATAGGTGGTTGTGCTGTGTTTAAAAGTAAGGAGAAGGCTTGAGTTGTTTCCTAACCCTATATGACAGAATTTCATTAACCTAGTGTATGAGAAATGGGTAAATGGATAAGTGATCTTACACAATTTAATTTTCAGATATTCTCTACTGGGATTCACTCATCCCGGCCCATACAGACATGTATTTGATATCGGTCCTTGAGCTCTGGTGATCATTTACATTGATGACATTATCCTGAATTATAAAATTTTATTCTTTTGGTACTTTAGCACATATGCCACTGTGGAGTGTGTGTGTGTGTGTGTGTGTGTGTGTGTGTGTGTGTGTATGAATTGGTAACAAAATGAGGCATAATGGAGAAGCAGCAGGGGTGAGAGTCATCGGACTCAAGCCAGATTGCCTGAGGTCAGATTCCAAATCCAACACTTAGGAATTGTGTGACGGTGAGCCTAGATACTTAATCTCCCTCTGACTCAGGTTTCTCGCCTATAAAATGGGAAGAGTGGTAAGAATCCCTCCTGGGATCAGTCTGAAGAGTAAATATGTTCACTCGCAACACTGTGTGGCATGCAGTAAGTGTTCTGTAAATATTTATCATGTAACAAATAAAAACGTATGTCCAGCAAAAATGAAAAACACAAATTTAGCTTTTGTAAATATTAACATGCAGATATCATGAAGGACTGGCCCCTGTTAACTGCAGGTTAAACATGACACATTGGCTGCCTGCAATCCTAATGGTGCGTGTGTAACTCTTAGGAATATAATGGTTACTGAGGACAAAAAGGGATTTTTACAAAACCGTAATCGATGTTACACTGCAAATTTGTGTCATGGGTATAAACAAAATTGTTTCCTCACCTTTTCCAGTGAAATCATCAAATTGCCAAGGGACTGCATTCCAGCTAGTATTGCTGTGTAATCACTTATCTTAAACCTCAGTGACTTAAAATGATCTTTATTTCTTCAATATTTAAATTTATTTTTGAGAGAGGGAGAGAGAGAGGGACGGAGCGAGCACACAAGCAGGGGAGGGGCAGAGAGAGAGGGGGAGACCGTCCCAAGTGGGCTCTGTGCTGTCTTGATCCCACAAACCAAACCGTAAGGTCATGACCTGAGCCAATATCCAGAGTCGGACGCTTAACCAACTGAGCCACCCAGGTGCCCCTTAAAATGATCTTTTAGTTTTGCTCACAGTTTTGTGCATAAGCAATTCGGGAAGGGCTCTCCTGAGCTTTTCTTGTTTGGGATCTCTCAAACAGTTGCAGCCAGTAGGTGCATGGGGATGGGTCATCTCAAGCTCCCCTGAGCTACGTCTGATGGCCCTGTGGTGTGGCTGGCACTTCATGCTGTCAGCTGGGAGCTTAGCTGGGGCTGTTGACCAGAGTGCCTGCACGTGGAGTCTCTAGCAAACTCTTAAGGGAGTTTGATGTGCTACATGGCGGCAGGCTTCCCCCAGAGTGATCATCCCAAGAGAACCAGCGTTGGATTCTTTTGGTTGAAGCCATTATGAATCTGCCCAGATGCAGAGGAGGGGACATTGACCCCCTACTTCTCGGGGGAATGTATAAGAATTTGGGTGCCTTGTTTTTAAAGTGACATACACCACTTAATTGAATTCCAGCAACTACAAAAACTCGCAGGAACATTCCTCTGCGATATGTATGTCTGGATTATTCAATGCCAGTTTCTTTCTTCCTTTCTTTTTTTCTTTTAAAAAAAAATTTTTTTTTTAACGTTTATTCATTTTTGAGACAGAGAGAGACAGAGCATGAATGGGGAGGGGCAGAGAGAGAGGGAGACACAGAATCGGAAACAGGCTCCAGGCTCTGAGCTGTCAGCACAGAGCCTGACGCGGGGCTCGAACTCACGGACCGCGAGATCATGACCTGAGCCGAAGTTGGCCGCCCAACCGACTGAGCCACCCAGGCGCCCCCCCCCCTTTCTTTTTTTCTTAAAGGGCTAATCTTTTCACCTTTGAGCCATTCACAGAGATTTATTCTGGGCCTTTCATAAGAGAAGTACCCTAGGGCCAAACAAAGGGAACTGGGAGATCAGCTAACTTCAAAAGTGTGAGGAGAATGCAGGGAAATTTCTTGCAAGTCATTGACAGAGTGTTCATCTCAGAGCTGGGAGCTCTCACTGGTCCTGCATCCATAGGGTGTTTAAACAGCTCCCTGTATGGACTGCATCAGAATGAATAGCGGTTTCTTGGCCTGGCCCTTCTTCAAGTGAATTTTGTATATGACTCTGGAAAAAGGATTCTTCTTCGCCCTGCATTCCATTTTGTTCCCCCTCATGTACTGCCCGCCCCTCAGTGGGCGCCGCCTGTGTGATATTTCCCTGGTTCTGAGCTTTAAAGTGCCTCTTGGCTGAGCTTTTCTTTTTTTAGGAGCAGGGAGGGACCTGACCCACTGAGTCCCAAATAGGAAGGCACCGCCCACATAACACAGGCCAGAAAGCAACTACTCGAAGAGAAATTATTCTTAGATGAATCCATATGGAAATGGGCCAAAGGCTACAGCTGGATGACTTCTGTCTTCAGGTTTAGAAATAGTTTTCCCTCTGAAAGTTGACATTGTCCATGGGACAGATATATTTGGCATCTCCCATTGCATCTGACTGAGGGTAACTTGCATACATTTGTTTTGGGCCTGAAAGTGAAAGGCCACTCATCCCTCACATGAGGAAAATAAACTGGATTCAGTGTAGAGGTTCCTTGGGTCTCATGAAGTGAGGCTAGACGCATCATGGCTAGGTTTGGTTCATTTTCTTTTAAAAGATAGTTTCCCATAATTAAGGGCTTGCCTCCTACATCCTGGTCTACCTCCCACCTTGTAGCGTGTTTTCCATTTAGGAGAATTTTTAGCGTGTTTTCCATTTTCTGGTTGGAGCTGTTTCCATGTGCATTTTAGACCCCGTTTTGTTTTGGTGGTGCATGTTTTATGCTTCCATGGGCTGCGTCTCTGTGAACGTAAGCCAGGCAACTGAGAGGCAGGGCCCAAGTCCTGGCCCCCTGCCCCCACCCCTGCTTTTGGCAAGAGAAGCCTTAAGGAGTGAGAGCTCACCCCAGCTGACTTTTCAGGTGCCCAGAATCTTCCATTCTCTAGCATTTTCTTACAGCCCTTTTCCTTTGAGCCCAGTTTTGAAAGCGCTCAAGCTCCGCAGGCTCGCTCTTTGTCCATGAACTTGAGTCTTACTGGCTCTGTGGTCTTCTGGCGAATCACAACGCCTCCTTCCATTAAAAACAAAGAATATAAGATGAGGCTAAGAGTCTCTTGCACATCAAAAAGATCTTCAAGGCAACATTTCAGAAATTGCTGATGGCTCAGCCCAGATGGAGTTCCGGTCCCTGAGAAAGACAGGAGTATCTGGAGAAGCAGGGAGTGAAGCTCGTGGAAAGCAGCGTCTTTGGATTTTCCGCATGCAGCCTCACTGCACACATCATCCGGCTTCAGCCCGCCTTCTGTCCTCACCTGTCTACTTGAACTGACACTGCGTTGCAGCACAGCCCAACTTAACCCACGAGGAGACTTCAAATTCTCTTCATTCCCCAAATGCATTTCGTTCAAAGTAAATCTTCTATTTTCTTTTCTTTTTTTTTTAAATTTTTTTTTAACGTTTATTTATTTTTGAGAGAGAGAGCATGAACGGGGAAGGGTCAGAGAGAGGGACACACAGAATCGGAAACAGGCTCCAGGCTCTGAGCCGTCAGCCCAGAGCCCGGCGTGGGGCTCGAACTCACAGACCGCGAGATTGTGACCCGAGCCGAAGTCGGACGCTTAACCGACTGAGCCACCCAGGCGCCCCTTCTTTCTTTCTTTCTTTTTTTTTTTTTACTGTGGTAAAAGATACATGATATTTACCACGTGAATCAACTTCAAATGTAGAGTTCAGAAGCATGAAGTACATTCACGTTGTTGTGCAACCATCGCTCCCATCCATCTCTGGAGCTTGTTTTCATCTCACACCGAAGCTCTGGGCACATTAAACACTAACTCCTCACTCCATTCTCCCCTTAGCCCCTGGCAACCACCATTTCACTTTTCCTCTCTATGAATTTGACTACTCTCAGCATCTCAAATGAGTGGAATCGTGCAGTGTTTTGTCCATTTGTGACCGCCTTGTTTCACATAGCATCAGGTGTTCAAGGTTCATCCGTGATGTAGCCTATGTCAGAATTTCCTTCCTTTCTGAGGCTGATAACATTCCATTGTACGCACATGTTGCTTTTTTTTTTTTTTTTTTAGTCCATTTATCCACCAATGGACACCTGGGTTGTTTCTACCTTTTGGCTCTTGGGAATGATGCTGATGGGTGAGCAAATATCTCTTGAAGATTCTGCTTTGAATTCTTTTGGGTATATACCCAGAAGTAAGTGGAAAGGTAGATCATATGGCAGTTCCATTGTAATTTTTGGATGATTTGCCGTGCTGTTTTCCATTGTGATGGCACCATTTTGCTCTTCCACCAGCAGCGCACGAGGGTTACAAACGTGCACATCCTCTCCAACACTTTCTGTTTTCTGCCTTTTTGATTTTTTTTTTATTTTATTTTTGAGACAGAGAGAGACAGAGCATGAGTGGGGAGGGAGAGAGAGAGAGGGAGACACAGAATCCAAAACAGGCTCCAGGCCCTGAGCTGTCGGCACAGAGCCCGACGCGGGGCTTGAACCCACAGGCCGTGAGATCATGACCTGAGCTGAAGTCGGATGCTTAACTGACTGAGCCACCCAGGCGCCCCAATTTTCTGCCTTTTTGATGGTAGCCATCTTACTGGTGTGAAGTGGTATCTCATTATAATTCTGATTTGCATTTATTTCCCTAATGGTCAGTGATGTTAGGGGCTTTCACATGTGTTTATTGGCTGTTTGTTGGATCTTCTTTGGAGACACATGTTTTCAAGTCCTCTGCCCATTTTTATTTTTTATTTTTTATTATTTTTTTTAATGTTTATTTATTTTTGAGAGACAGAGTGTGAGCAGGGGAGGGGCAGAGAGAGAGACAAATACACAGAATCTGAAGAGGCTCTAGGCTCTGAGCTGTCAGCACAGAGCCCCAGGCGGGGCTCGAACTCATAAGCCGTGAGATCATGACCTGAGCCGAAGTCGGATGCTTAACTGACTGAGCCACCCAGGAGCCAAAACCTCTGCCCATTTTTTAATTGGGTTAGTTTTCTTGTTGGGTGATTAGAGTTTGGGATAGTCTGGTTATTAACCCCTTATTGGATGTATGATTTGGATATATTGTCTCTCATTCCTTGGGTTGCCTTTTCATTCTGTTGATGCTTCCTGTGATGCACAAATTTTAAAAATCTTTACAAAGCCCAGTTTATCTCTTCTTTCCTTTTATGCCTATGCCTTTGGTGTCTTATTGAGGAAATCATTGCCAAATCCAATGTCATGAATCTTTCTCCTATGTTTTCTTCTAAGAGTTTCATAGTGATAGCTCTTATGTTTAGGTCTTTGATCCATGTTGAGTTAATGTTTGCTTATGGTATAGGATAAAGGTCCACATTCACTCTTTTGCATATGGATATCCATTTTCTCCAGCACCATCTGTTGAAAAGACAGCCTTTTCCCCATTGAATGGTTTGGGCACCTTCGCCAAAAATCGTTTGACCATATACGTGAGGGTTTATTTCTGGGGTTTTTTTTTTTCAATGTTTATTTATTTTCGAGAGAGAGACATAGAGAGCAAACTGGGGAGGGGCAGAGAGAGGGGGAGACAGAGAACCCCAATCAGGCCCCACATTGTCAGCACAGACCCCCAAGCAGGGCTCAAATTTGTGAACTGTGAGATCCTGAGCTGAGCTGAAATCAAGAGTTGGATGCCCAACCTTGACTGAGTCACCCAGGCACCCCTGTTTCTGGGATCTTAAAGTAACTCTTGACCCATTGGATTGTGTTGATGATCACAGAATTCCCTTCAGTGAATTCTGCTCTTTCAGAACAGAGGTCAGACGCTTCTGCCCCCAGGATGTCCTAGAATACTTGGATTCACCTCACAATCAGTTCATTCACCCATGAGTAGCGTTGGGGGGGGCATAGCACTTCTTCCTCTATGAAAGATTTATATTATATTTTCTTTTATTCTTTTCTTTTTCTTTTTGAGAGAGAGAGAGTGAATGGGGGAGAGGGGAAAGGGAGAGAATAGAGAATCTCAAGCAGGTTCCATGCTCAGCACAAAGCTCATTGTGGGGCTCGATCCCACCATCCTGGGATCATGACCTGAGCCAATATGGAGAGTCAGACGCTCAACTAGCTGAGCCACCCAGATGCTCCAATGTACTACATTTTCTAAGTAAATGAGTTAACACATCCCTGAAAATGCTGGTGGACCGAGTTAGGAGGGAGTGTAGTGACTATGCCATTATACAGGTGTCGAGTGTTAGAAGGTGGGAAACATCACATGCCTTCCTATTGGATAACGGCGCGGAGTTTGGGGAAGCCTCCCTTACCAAGCAAAGTCCAATCTGAAAGCCGAAGGACAATCAGAGTTATTGTTCTTAATTGTCTGCAGAGTTGCAGGAAAACGTGTCAGGCAAGGGAACAATATGTAACAGAGTCTTCTGTGGCCTTCTGAGTATGCTTTGATAATACAAAGGGCTGCGCAGAATTCAAATGGCATTTCCTTACGTGTCTCCCTCCCTAGGCCCAGAGTTCCCTAAGGCAGGACCGTGTGATACTCACCTGTGCATCTTCAGCGCCGAGCATGGGAACACCTGCCCTCATGGGAGTGTAGTTCATGCTTATTTATCAGTGAATACTGAGCATGTGGCTTTGGTACCTGACAGCTCTTAAGCCAGACATGACCATCTGGTAAAATCCTGACTTTTGTGGAGTCCCTGGTTTTTTTTGTCTTCATAGCTACCTTGTGAGATAGGCACCATTGTCTAGTTTAGAGACAAGAAAACCAAGGCCCATAGAAAGTTCCTCGTCTCAGATGACACAGCTGTACGTAGAGAAAGCAGGATACGGACCCAGATCTCAGGAGACTCAGAACTCATGTTCTTTCATGCTGCCTCATTTGTTTTGCTCAGACTTGTGAGGAGGGAAACTAGCTTTCACGGAGAGCCTCGATATTATGCAGGGGCTTGATATGTGTCATGATAACTACTAACTTTTACTGAGCCTTTAGTACATACTCAGCTCTTGCAAACACATGCAGGTCTTTTCTCGTGGAATTCTCGCCTCAGTCCTATAAGGTAGGGCCTTTACTTACCAGTTTTTACCAGTGAGAGAACTTGAGGCACCAAGAGTGTGGCATCATCAGACACCATGCTGGGTCTTGTCAGCAATGGTAGGAGGGTGGTTGTCATTTATTTTTATTTTATTCTATTTTATTTTATTTTATTTTATTTTATTTTATTTTATTTTATTATTTTGGGAGAGAGAGAGAGCTCAAGCAAGTGGGAGAGGGACAGAGAGAGAGGGAAAGAGAGAATCCCAAGCAGGCTCTGTACGGGGCTCGAGGTCACGTACCGCGAGATCATGACCTGAGCTGAAGTCGGACGCTCAGCTTGATTTATTTTAAAGAAGAGGGATCTCACAGGGGTTGACATTGACTGTCTTTGCTCTTGGTTTTAAGTCATTTGTATTAGATGGATTTTTTCCCCCCTGTCAGTCCCTTATCTGCCTCCAAATAATCAGAAAAATCACTCAGGATGGGGCAGAATCTCTAAGAAATCCCTCCTCTCGAGCAGAGGCTGAGTCATTTAAACCAGCAGTCCTTCTGTGGGGTCTCAGATGTTTGATGTTCATTCGGCCTTTGGAGGGTTGATTAAGAGCCCAGCAAAAAGCAAAGCTTCAGAGCTTCTGTGTTCTGAAAGGGTCCCTTGACCCCAGGCACCCCAGCGGCCGGGGCAGACACAGCGACCATGATTTATGGATCAATAAACAGAGTCCTTCCAAACCACGTTTGCCCTCCTTCAAGGGAGTGAGCCGTGAACTTTCTGCATGTAAAACTTCTTTCTCTGGAATATTTTTGTTTGTTCTCGAGAACAGCCTTCGTAACAGGGCTGGGAGGGGAGCCTGGTGGTCGTGAGAGCAAAGGATAGTGTGAGGGATTTTGACCAAAAAGAGAGACTCAGAATCCTCACAGGCACAGACACCACGCATTTGGACTCAGAAGGTTGGACCCAATCAAACACCATTTGTGTTCTTTTTGTTTTCTTACAAACGGACAGTGGCTGTTGGTTCGTGTGGTCCCCTGAGGAGAGGAATTACACATGTAGGAAATGGGATTCCCCTCCCTCCTGCCTTCCTCCCCCCCCCACACCCCCTCCCATGCTGTCGCCCCCCCACCCCCTGCCCTCTCCAAAAAACCACTAAACCTTTTTTGAGCTCCATGATGCAATGTGATTTTTTTTTTTTTTTTTTTCTGGACAGAAAAGCAACAGTTGTTTCTTTCTCAACTATTTCTTGTTCCAAGACCTCACAAGGCGTGAGGAGAATAACTTCCTGAGGGAAAAAAGCATTTGAGTGTCTGCATCTAAAGATACACAAATCTAAGAACTTAATGGGAGTGGGGTGGAGACAAGAAGGAATGAAAACAAAAGAAAGCCATTCCTGCTACAGGGAAATTAGAAACCAAAACCTTTGTTTTGTTTTCTTTTCTTCCTTTTTTCTTTCCCTTCTTTTTTCCTTTTCCTTTCCTCTCATTACCTTTCCTTTTTCCTTTCTTTTCCTTTTTCCTTTCCTCTCTCCTTCCTTGGTTTCTTTTTCTTTCTTTCTCTCTTCTTCCCTTCTTTCCTCCCTTCCTTCTTTTTCTTTCACTATTCCCTACATCTATAAATAACTCTATAGACTTTACATAAGTTCAGCTTTCTTCAGCCTGACCAACATTCCAAGGCATTCTTTTTCTTTTTCTTTTTCTTTTAAAGGTCTGGGTCACTGATTATGGAAGTTGGGATATGGAAGATTCTTAGGATATGTTATTCTCATAAATTCTAGTCTGACTTGTTGTTAAATTATAAATTCTTTTAAGGCATATTTTCCTCCAGTTTCAACTCCAGTGAGTTTTCCCTGTCTGCAGTACTCAGATTACACACAAGCGAGCCCTAAAGTGGAGACGGCAGGAGGAGGGTAGATAAGGGGTAGGCGTCACATCCAGAAAATTCCTATAGCCACGAACCTTAGGGGCGCGCAATTAGCAGCCTTCCCAGGAAGGTTATACATCATGTCTAGAGCTTTATGTTAAAATGACTTTTTACTTGAGTCATTTGTTAGTCCATTACCAGTTCTCCTATCAGATTGCATTTCATCTCGTGTTAAGTCAAGGTAAGCCGGCACTTAAAAATGGACTTCTTCATTGCCGTGCCTGTTCCAGGCAAGGTGGAGATGTCCGCAGCATTTTGCTTGATGCTTTTCCAGGAGGCTCAAGAATCACATCCTTTTGCGGAAAGTATTCCCTGTGGATTGAATCCCAGAGTCTCCCGCGAAGATGTGCAGGGTACATATTGTGTACTAAATGCTGATTTTTGTCTTCAGGGTTCAGCTCATTCTCCTCCAACTCTAGTCTTAAAAGGATCTGAAACTGAGCGACTCTGTTGTTCATCCTTCAATCGTTACAAACACAAAAAGCAGGAGAGAGATTCCGCCTTCCTTATAGAGGAGCAAAGGGAACCTGCGTTAAAAAAAACAAAAACAAACAAACAAAAAAAAACCACATGTCCTTGTACTTGGAGGCCAATTGGATCTTCCTTATATGATGACTTTGCTCCGTTTCCAAGCGGTGTGTCCTTTTATGGGGGCACAGGGGAGGGCTGGTTAATTACCAAGGCTTCACTGGTAGGAAAACTGAGGCCTCGTATAATTTGTTTTGTTTACGGCGCGAAGGTACTGTTAGGTTCTTGTGCTGCCCGGGGCGCAGATGGCCACAGTGTTGGGGTGAAATCCTGCCCTCCACAGGCCAGGACCACATGTGTCACATCAATTACGTTCCTAATGCTCTTCCTCGGTACCCCTGTGTTTCCAAAGGCTTAATGCACCTATGAGTAAATGATTTCTTTCCACGACTGCTTCAAGTGCCAGAAGGCAAGAGAAATTTAAACAGACCTAAGATCAACACTGTGAGTTTACTTGGCCTCCCCATCCACCGACACTGCCATAAATTTCTTTGGCTTCTTAGTTGGGAATTTAAAAGGCCTATAGTCTTGGCAAGGTTTATATAACAATGTTTCTTCTATATGGATTACAAACTTGCAAAATCCCAGGCAGTTGTGGGGTATCGTATTTGGTCAGTGGGTCAACCTGAAAGGCCAACAGAAAAACTCAACACCCGGTCCAGCCGCACACTTTTTCTGGCTTTGGCCTGGTTGGTGGAAACAGCTTGGTTGGCTCCTGCTCTGACAGGGTCAGGAGCCCGAGTCTTGAGGCCTTTTCTTTTGTTTTCTTTCCCCCTGCCCCCCATTGGGGTTTCCTACACCAGGACGCTGTCTTCTGTGGCCCTCACAGAGCCAGGGGCCCTGAGCAGTGCTATAGATGTAGGAGCCTGTGAGAAATGTTTTGTCGGGACGTTATACGCTCCAGTGTCATGAGGCTCTCTCAGAGAGGCACTCCTCAGAATGCAGGCATGCTCGAGAACAGGAATGGCGCCGGTTTGTGCTGAGGGTGGCCCTCGGAGGCATGGGGTTCGTCAGCCAGTCGAGTGTGCTTGGCTCTATCAAAGGAGCCTTTGTGATAAGAAGGTGCCCCTCCTTCTCTGCCTGACCACAGTTTCCTCTTCAGATGGGCCTGCTGTGGGAGTTATATATGCCTCTTGTCCCAGGTGTGGTGGTTAGCCTGGAACATTCTTGCGCAGGGCTAGTGGGTGGGTCTTGTAAATGTCTTAGCTCCAAGGGGAATGCAGGTGTCCCTCGCTAAAACCGGAGAGCATTTCATTCGTGGGAAATGATCCTTTTCAAATGAAGGCCTCTCCTCAAAACACGTATCACATTGTCTGCTTCGTGCAGGGACACTAATAGAACAGTGAGTGTCCGTGTTGAACGTGACTCCTGATGTGCAAAGAGCTGTATCTTAGGGGCAGAAGGCCGCGAGTGTCAAAGCTGACCGGCAAGCGATGAGCCTCCATATCCAAGTACCAGAGTGATGTATGTACCCATAGGAGACCCTTACCCTTTCCCTGCCCCCAGGGAAAGCACCCAACTCTGGGACTTGACTCTGGCTTTGGACGGACATTTTGAGTTTTGTACTCTTAGCTAGAAAAATTGTGAAGGTTGATCTCCTCTCATTTGTCATCCAAAATGGGCTGCAAAGGAAGTTGCCAGCCAGCCAGCCTGCCCAGCAAGAAGGGGAGGGAAGGCCAGGAAGTTCTTGGGTTGAAGAACGGAAGGAGGTGAACTTGGCATTGTACCAAGACTTACCTTAGTAGAAGAAAGCCGAAACATAAAGATACAAAAATGTTGCCGGAGACCAGTTGGAAAACCTTGGTTCACAGTACTTGGGCAGAGTGAGACGTGTCAGGAGAGAAATGACAGACACTGAAGTAATGCATGGCTGCACAGGTGTTTCTGGTTTGTTCAGTCATAATTCAAGGTCCAGACAGTGTTCAATTAAGTCAAAGGCTTCCATTGAAAATTGATTCAAGGCTATATACTCTTTATGCGTCTACATCATCCACCTGGGAAACTCATCGCCTGGGGGTTATTATTCTTTAGGTCCAAATGAGGAAGAAAAAAAACTTAGTAATTGGGACTGCAGTTTAGATCAATAACTGCTAAAAATTTTTAAATATTTTTTTAATGTTTATTTATTTTTGAGAGAGAAAGAGAGAGACAGAGCACAAGCACGGGAGGGGCAGAGAGAGAGAGAGGGAGACAGAGTCTGAAGCAGGCTCCAGGCTCCCAGCTGTCCCCACAGAGCCCGACACAGGGCTTGAACTTACCAACTGTGAGATCATGACCTGAGCTGAAGTCGGATGCTTAGCTGACTGAGCCACCCAGGCACCCCAACTTCTAATTTAAAAAAAAAAATAGTTTTTTAACTGTTTAAAAACTGAAATCTCAATAGAAAGCAGATACAAGTGGAAACGGGTTGGTTCTGGAGGGGTATTTGCATCCCCTTTGTTCCTGAGACACCCATGGCTCCATAGAAAAGAATGTGGAGATGGGTGTTTTAGATAATTATTTTACAAACTAAATTGGTAGGAGAGCCTTGGAGCACGTAAGCTCAATCAACTGGCTCCCAAGGGGCCATAGCTAGCAAAGCTTATAGCCTCAGCACTTCTGGAGAGGAAGCTTCTGGGTCTGGTTTTGGCATGCATGGTGATGTCACGAGTGAACAGGGTTAACGTGACCAGCCACCCTCATTTCCTCCCCGCCTCCCCTGCAATATGAAAGTCAGCCCGTGCACCAACACGCCAACAGCATAAAAAATGTTGAGTCTTCCTTCTCTCGAGTCTCTCCTGGGCTGGGAATACCTGTTAGGGGCACTCTCTAATTCCGCAAGTTGCTGGGGTCTAGTAGTAACCCATCTGCAAGGTATCAGAAACAGATTTTTTTTTTTTTAATTTTGCCTATTGAAGATGTCGATAATCATGCCATACCATCGTGGAACTCTTCTCACCCCAAATTCATTTAGGTCTGCGGAGACTATTAGCAAAAGAAAAAGAGGACAGTTAGGGTGATCTTCTGACTTCCTGCATACACCCTTCCTGAGGGTTGCATGTCTGTCCCCCTAATTTGGGATGCGATTAAAATGGATTGACTTTCTTTTTTAAAAAAAAATTTTTGTAATGTTTATTTTTGAGAGAGACAGAGAGACCGTGAGTGGGGGAGGGACAGAGAGAGAGGGAGACCCAGAATCTGTGCAAGCAGGCTCCAAGTTCCGTGCTGTCAGCACAGAGCCCGACGCGGGGCTCGAACCCCTGAACTGTGAGATCATGGCCTGAGCCCAAGTCGGACGCTTAACTGACTGAGCCACCTAGGTGCCCCTAAAATGGATTGATTTTCACATCGAATTCTTTTGCCCCGTGTCACCCCTCAGTTGTGTGTGCGACACCCTACTCCCCTTACCTTCTGTTCCACTTGTAACTCCATTGCTTTTGGAAGCCAGGTTCCTGTGGATTCTTGAAAATACAGATTCAGCCCTGGAATGGGGTTAGCTGGAAGTGAAATAAGCAGGTTAGCTAAGGAGGTACACATCTTATCTAAAGGTCTGTAAATCTAGTGTGCATTTCCCCTTCCTAATAAATTTGGAATCCTCTTATCTCTCCAAAGGTAGGAGAGATATCGACAAGATGACTCTGCCTTAGAGAATTGCATGATTCTTTCCTATTTAAGATTTTGTTGCACTTCACAGTTGACTGTGAAAATGTGTAATGAAGTTTCAGTATATATGGAAATTTGACTCCAAAGTCAGTATTTAAGGCAAGAAATGTTTGTAGTGTAATCATCCTTGACAACCCCTTATAATGCATATAAAGTACCATAATATGTAGGGATAAAAGTTTGCTATATAGTAAAACACAATATATGATAAAAATCACTCATGCAAGAAAAAGCCATATAATACTTCTTTTCTTTTTTTTAATATTTATTTATTTTTGAGAGAGGAAGAGTGTGAGCAGGGGAGGGGCAGAGAAAGAGGGAGACGCCGAATCCAAAGCAGGCTCCAGGCTCTGAGCTGTCAGCACAGAGCCCAACCCGGGGCTTGGACTCACGAACCGTGAGTTCATGACCTGAGCTGAAGTCAGCTGCTTAACTGATTGAGCCACCCAGGCGTCCTGAGTCATATAATATTTCTAAATGCGCGAATGGACAGACCCCATGTGAGTGCATGTGCCGAGCTGTCGAGAGGGAAATGTGGGTGCAGGTTATGCCCTGCTCTCACAGGTGTGCGTGTGTGTGGGCCACACAGGCGTTGGGGCTGGTGCTGAATAATTGCTCCGTATTCACATCCTGCCATTCCCAGTCTTTGTTTATCCATCATCCAGTCCCATTTTTATGGTCCCCATTCTTTGCAGTATCTCGTAGCTTTTTGGCGTCTGATTTACTTCCCTTGCGACGAAACCTAAGAGGATACACTCTTTTATTTAGCTTAGTTGTCAGGTTTTTAATGCTTTCTTCTGATCCAAAGGGCTCGTTTTGGTAGAGAGAGTCAGAAACCAGCCTCGTAAAAGGAAGGTGAGCACATGTTTGGACCAAATACAAATGGGTGCCAATTTCAGGGCTCTTGTCTGGCATCGGGGTGAAGGCGGGGTAGGGACAGGTCCCACCTTCCACATGAACTGGATTTAGATGTGGTTACACTCCCAGTGCTGAGAAATAGGCTGCCAGCCCTTCTCCCAGCGTGCCGGTTAAGGGGAATTACTTGAAATCTCAAATGAGCTTTTGTTTCTTGGCTCTTGAGGGCCCGACAGGTTGGAAAGGCCTGCCCACCTGCTTGTAAATGTTCTTGTTGCCTCTGGCACTGACCTCTCCAGGTTTCTGTTGCTCAGAAAGAAAGTTAAAGTTCACTACATTTACACAGTGTTTTGCAGCCCGAAAGGCACACTCACATAATTTTTCTTATTTGACTCTCCACACGACCCCGCGCAAGTCACTGTGGGCTAGGGTTGTTATCCCCACTTTACAGATGAGAAGACAGAGCCTCAGAAAGGCTGGATGGCTCCCCTAGGCTCCCACAGCCAGTGAGTGGTGGGGCTGAGGCTGGAATCCCAGCCTTCGGGTGACTTCCCACTTTCCAGGCAAACTTTTCATTTATGATCTTAGGAGGTCTGCCTCTCTCTTGTGGGTGCAGCGGGTTGTTAAGGAGAAAATGGTTTCACACGGCACTCACGGAGAAGGTGTATTTCTCAGGCTGCAAACTTGTAAGAACTGTGGGTCCATCCCTTGGATTTCTTTCTCTCTTCACCTGACAACCCAAACACAGTCTAGTTGATTCTGACGTCTGATCAGTGATGTTAAGGGTAGAGTCAATCCCTTAAGGGTTGTGTCTATCCATATTGTCTGGCTTCCGCTAAGATGTGCCATGTTCCTTGGCTCTTAGCTGGTCTTCCCCTCTTCAAGCTGGCATCTAGTACAATGAATGATGCCTCACCAGACCCCAGACTAGAAGCCCCAGACCCTCGTCCTGCATGGGCTAGTTGCCCTGGCCTCAGGACCTCCTGAACACATTGTTTTCTCCTTCTGTCTCTCATTCCCACTGTCTGCTCACTTTGACCGGCATTTAGCTCACTTTGCAGAGGCACAGAGAAAAAAGGCATTCTGTGTGGGTTGGCGTCCCCTCAGGACCCACGGTGGGAAACAGGCCCAGTTCTCTACACACAATTGCACATCCCCCAGCCTGGGCAAAGTATCCGCCCCCATCTTATGGCTACTCATGAATTTCTCAGCTCGCTCCCTCTCTCTCATCAGCTCTGAGGATCCCTATTTTGAGTAAGGGTGAGAGATTGAACCCCAAAGAGATTCGTTCGGTTTGATAGTTGTCACTTCTTTTGTCATACTCAAGGATAAGCCGCTTTTGAATTTAAAAACTCATCATTTGCCCCTTTGTTCACCCGTCCTGTCTGAAATTGTTCTCTGGTGGGGGCTAATGGTCCTCATGGGAGATGCCCGCAGGGTCGCAGGACTAAACACACACACATATGCACAAAGGAAAAAACCCGAACAGGCTTAATATATCAAATTATTATCTCACCACAGTTAGAAGTATATAGAGATTTGATACATGGCTGTTAAATAGAAAACATATACGCTCATATAACTTTAGTTCCCTTCTCCAAAAGCCAAAGACAAATGGTCCATCAAAAGGTTTGTAAAGTTACAGCTGAAACAGTCTTGCAAATAATATGTGCCCAAGGAACCTCTAAAACATGCATCACGTTAAAGGGCAGTGTAAAAAGTGGAACCCTCAGAAGTGAATTTCACATTTGGTGAAACCTTGGTATTGCAGGCTGAAAAGTGGGAAACTCCAAATGGTCAAGCTTCAGTGCTAATCACCTCTGCAATAGCCATGTTTAAAAATTGTTAGTAGTTTGTCAGTCCTGAACGTGGATTTTTAGTGTTGGGAAAGAGATTTCCCAACACCTAGAGATGAAATTTATGTTATATGTATCACTAAATAAAAAATGCAGAATGACATTTTTGAGGCATACTGGTGGATGCAAAATTGACTCCGATAAATGCAGCGTATGGCTGTCTTCCAGCAAATACTTTCAATGCTAAAGAGTTCCATACACTAGATTCCCATTTTCAAAATCGCATCATTTTACTTAGAGCGTTTCTGAAAACAGGTACAGCCACTTCCAATCAGCTGCCTGGAGATAATTTAAGATTCTCTTTCCATTAAGTTGTAAAAATTTGACCAACGCGTGGCAGAACTTCATTGCTTTGGTGTCTTGATCTAGTAAAATCCCTGTTTCCAGGACTGTCGAGGATTATGCCATCCGTTGCTGCGGGATGAAGGGGGGCGAAAAACCCACCCTGAACTTTTCCTACAGTTTGGAGCCACATCATTTGGAAAACAGAGATAGGTCTTGGGCCAAGCTCTGAAGCTCCCACGACTGCATGCTTGGAACAGGAAGCTTCTCTATGGCTGGAGAATTGATTGATTGCTTGATATTTATTGAGGACCCGTGGTGGGTTTGGTTCTCGATGAATATGAACATGTCAATAGTTTTCTTTCTCAACCAGAAACATGATGCCTCAAGATGCTGCCTTAAGTACTTTCCAGACCATTCTACCTGGAGTCCTTCCTATCAGGATGCATATAAACAATAAATTAAGTAAATTATCAGAAGTCTGTTGTCCTTCACCTGCTGACCTCAAATATGTCTTAGTCCTGAGTTCAACCCCTGACCACAATTGGAGTTGCCTTTCATCATCAGTCAGGTCTATGGGAGCCAATCCTGCCCTGACCTCCATGGCAACCATTGGTATATTTCAGAGCAAACGTCTTCTGAAATCCAAAGGAATCTTATCATTTCTACCACAGGCAGGAACAAGAGCCCCAGGCAAGGTACACCTAGCGGATGGTCTGTTCTTCCAAAATGACTTCCCAGGAGGATTGCTCTCCTGTGGGTAGATGATTTCATTAATTGGTGTTTAACTTATAAGTCTGAGTTATTTATTGTAAAACCAAATAGGGACCATATGACTTTGAAGATCTGATCAGACCGGGCTGTGTGGGCCAGATACTGAGCAGAGCAAGCTTCCCAGCATTAATCTGTCACAGCCCATTTTTCACTTGCTAAATCAGCTTTATGCAAATATTCCCCCAAGCCTGGAGGCTCACCTATTCATGGACTCTTCTCCCTCACCTCCAACATCTGTGGATCTTTTAAGATAGGGGCACATAAACTTAAGTCTTCAGATGTGCACTTAGAATTCTAGAGTAGATGGAAATATTAGCAGTCATCTTGTTTAAACCCTGATTTCACATATGGTGAAACTGAGGGGAAGTGACTTGCCCAAGATCACAGGGCCAGAATGACACCAACAGGAGAAAATTGCTATTGTGTGATTTACACCTGCGTAGTGTGAGAAAGAGCCCAAGGCCTTACCTACCCTTTGGAAAACACCCTTCTCCTCCCAGATGCTTGCCACCCCTCTCCCCCAGATCAGCTTATTGGATGGGTTATTAAGGGAAAACATAATATAAACAAACCAGTACACAAAAAGTAATACACATCTTGGGAATTGCCTATGCTTCTACTCAGAAATAACTACTGTTAGTAGTTGAATGTGTGTACTTCCACTCTATTTTTTGTAAGATTTTTAAAAAATGTTTTATTTATTTTGAGAGAGGGAGAAAGAGCATGAGTGGAGGAGGGGCAGAGAGAGGGAGAGACAGACTCCCAAGTGGGCTCTGCCCTGACAGTGCAGAGCCAGATGTGGGACTCGATCTCACAAACCGTAAGATCACGACCTGAGCCAAAATCTAGAGTCAGATGCTTAACGGACTGAGCCACCCAGGTGCCCCTCCACTCTATTTTTTTTTTTTTTTAGTTCTTTAATGTCTATTTATTTTTGAGAGAGACAGTGTGCGTGGGGGAGAGAGAGCTGGGGGAAACACAGAATCCGAAGCCGGCTCCAGGTTCCGAGCTGTCAGCAAAGAGCCTGAAGCAGGGCTCGAACTCACAGACCGTGACATCATGACCTGAGCCGAAGTCGGCCACTTAACCAACTGAGCCACCCAGGTGCCCCAGGCCTCCACTCTATTTTTAACCAGGGGATAGAAAGCATATGAATTTTTATAAAGCTTTGATTGCATGAAAAAGGGGAAAGTCATAGAATTAGTTATGAGATTACTTGCAAAGTTTTTTCAACAAATACCCCTGAGATTTTGTACTTGTTATATAGGAAACCCCAGGCTGTTTAGGACACAGTTCTGCCCCTGGCCTATGTAAACCTGGAGTTCTTATTTGAGTCCTGATTCTTTTATGATGAACTTAGGTCTCTGATTTTAGAAATAGTGTCTTTCTGTCACAAATCTTGTCCTGTGGGTATCTGCTCTACTGGTCCAGTGAGTTCTGACACCAGCTACCCAGAGTTAGACTTTACAGGTTGAAGGCACCATCCTTCACAAGACTTCTCTTGGTTTGGATAAACTCAGGGTCTCCAGGCCACCTGCACTTTTGACAAACAGACTGCAAATTTAAGGGTTTCCCCAACCCCCTCAGGTTTGATAATTTGCTGGAATAACTCACAGAACCAGGAAAGTGCTTTACTTGTGATTACGGTTTTATATGATGAAAGGATACATATCAGAACCAGCCAAGAGAAAAGATACACAGGGTGAGGTCCGGGAGGTTCCCAAATGGAAAGCTTCTGTGTTCTCAGGGAGCATTGCCCTCTGACACATTAATATATGACAACCAGGGAAATTTGCCACAGCTCTGATATCCAGAGTTTTTATTGGGGTTTCATTACACAGGCATGACTGAGTGAATCGTTCACATGGCTCAATTTCCCGTCCTTTTCCCCATTGATGGAGCTGATATCACATGCCGTAAAGCCCCACCCTTTAATCACATGGTTCATCTTTCTGGCATCAGCAGCACCGTCCTGAGGCACCTACCTCATCACCATAAACCAGAATGTAATGGGGCAAGGGCACACACCACGAATAGCGTAGATGCTCATCACTCAGGAAATCCTAAGGGTTTAGAGGCTTTCTCCCAGGAACCAGGGACAAAGGTGAGCCAGATTCCTTATTACTTGGGTCTGCATAAAGCGTCACTCCTTCCTTTCATGCCCTCACCTCCAAAGCATATTTTTAACACTGGGTCAAGAAATGGGTTTAACTGATAGGACGTAGGAGTGGGTACAAGTAGACATCAATTCTTTGGGTCATCTGAGTAGCCAGAGATCTTGAACGTTAAGTGCCCATCAGCATTATTCCCCATCTGTGGGGAGCGGAAGTGGGGTTCTTCCCAGTCAGGGTTCTTAATTCAAGACCTCTGATAGACAGACCTCAGCTAGTGATTGGGTCGCCACACCCCTGATTTTCTCAGTTGCTGGAATGCCTAAAGGCGTTGGTCTCCTTTAAAATTTGTATTCTCAGGGTGCCTAGGTGGCTCAGTCCATTGAGTGTCCGACTCTTGATTGTGGCTCAGGTCATGATCCCAGGGTCCTGAGATTGAGCCCTACATCAGACTCCATGCTCAGCGTGGAGCCTACTTAAGATCCTTTCTTTCTCTCCCTCTGCCCCTCTCCCCCATTCTCACACACACTCTCTAAAAACAAATAAAACAACAAAAATTAATCAAATCAAGTCTGTACTTCTGTCCCTCAGTGGTGATCTTGATCATGAAATTAGGCACCTGGCAAGCCCTTAGGCTGAGCCTATGGTAAGGAGAAAACTCTCTTGCAGCTTCACTCCTGAGCTGCTGTTACTATTTTTTTCTTGCTAGATGAGTGTCTCCTCATCCCACTTCCATGATGCTAAGAGAGAAGAGGTATATTTTTTAGGAAAGGGTAGTGCAGGGTAGATGCTGGAGTGGGGTGGGGGCCTGGGGAGCATCAAGAAACACACACTTCTGTTTCTGGAATCAAAGTCACCAGCAGGTCCTGGAACTTTCCATTCTTTTTGTCTAGCACTCCCTCTAGTGACACCAGAGTCCTCTCGTGTTATATAATTGGACACATGGCAGAAAGTGACAACCATCTTTAAGAAGGCATCACATGCTACAGGTTTAGAAAAAGGAGTGATTGCTTTCATTTAGAGGTAACGCATGACCTGGGATCGAAATGCCCAGAGTATAAGAGAAAGTATTACACTTGCTGGGACCTGGAAAGAAAGAGAATTAGGTTAATAAAGTGTTAACCATTGTAATTGAGATTCTGACTTTATAAAGAGGAGTCATGGAGGTTAAGTGTGAACAGGATCCAAATTTCACGATCCATGGAAGGCCAGGTCAAGGATAATGGAGAGCCAATAATCTGTGTTCTGTTCTGAGATTTAGTGCTTTGTCCTCTGACGTCTGAGGATCGTGGGCCCGACCTCATTCATCCCCCATCCACCAGGAAGGAATGTATGCAAACTGTCCTAGGCAGATGCATGTTTCTCCAGTGATCTCAAGGCTCTGTAGGAAAGAAAGTACCATTGGATCATGGGCTGCCTCCAAATCCATGCTTTGGGTCTGTATCTGAGCCTTCTTCATTTGTGCATGGGAAAAAGTTGCATAAAATTGGGCACTGATAACATGTGGCCACGCCCAAATGCCAACTTGAACATGGAAAACAAGGTTTCACAGACTTAACTCAAAATGCCTCTCATGTCTATGCAGAGAAAAACTGGCCAACTTAATTCTGTTTTGATTTTCCCTGATGTGTGACTTGATCTGTGGGCTGGATTTCCAGAGTCACAGTTATGCCAAACCCCATTAGTGCTTAAGGCATACTCATGCCCAAATATGGATGTCTCGTGTTTTGTGTTGACCATGTGCCTGGGCCCAACTGTCCAATCCAGGACAGACTCCTCGCCAGGGCTCTAACAGACACAACATAGACAAGCATTATGTGATGTATAAACAATTTTGCCTGAAATGACAGCATGTGAATAGCTCAGCTGGTAAATTTGTGAGCAGGGAGTATGATGTAGCCTGTGAATGGCAGCTCCTAAAATTGCGTTCTGGTTGTTTCCTGCAAGCTTTCATCTCAGCCTGCAGAGCAAGGATAAGGAGGTGCTGGACTCCTCTTTGGGGCTCCTCAATTCCATTGTCTTCAAGACAGAAACCAATAAGGAATAATATGATAGAAAGGAGACTAGAGACTAAAAAAGAAGATACAGAAAAGGAAGGAGGGAAGGAGAGAAGATGGGAAGGAGGGAGGGAAGAAGGGAAGGGAAGGGAAGGGAAGGGAAGGAAGGAAGGAAGGAAGGAAGGAAGGAAGGAAGGAAGGAGAAACAGACTCAGGATGAAGGAAATAGAATGGAAGTAGGAGAGAGGGAAGGGGGAATGGAGAGGAACAAAGAAGAACTTAGGTAGGAACAGAAATAAGGAAACCCCCTAGGACTTAGGTGAGTCAAGCAGGGCTCACCACCTGTTGAACGTGGCCTCCATTACAGGAGATGTTTCAGGAGAACTTTGGAGAGGCCACAAATTCCATCGCATTGAGAAAGGCTGGATGGATTGTGTTCTTCCTTCCCACCCCTCTAGTATGGTTACGTGTAAATCACTCCAATCCAATGGGATATCTGCCAGTGTTGACTTAAGAGGATCAATACCCAACACTGTGCTAAGTACGGATATTTGTACTGGGTTTAAATGCAGGGCTTCTAGAACGGCAGTCTGGATGTCTACTTCATGATGTTGCTGGCCTGGGTATAGTTCAGCTCCACAGTACCCAGAGAAATTAGTCAGAGATAGTCAATATCTATGTATTATTCGTGTGTGTGTTGGGGAGAGGGTTATTTGGATTATTTCTCCTTTCTCTAAGCCATGCCCCCCAAATGTCTCAATATGTAATGTTGCCTGATACATGTATGAGTGAAGTTTGTCTCCTGTAAAGTTTTATATCTGCCTACTAAGGTCCACATTCATTTACCCGTTTACTCAAACAAACGGTATTGACCATTGAATATTTATTTCTCTGTACTGGTTGGTCAGTGTTCATAGGGGAAAAGCTCTCAGCTTTCATAGACTTGCACGCTAGCTAGCTTGGGTTCCAGGTTGCTTCTTTCTACTTCCATTACTTAGTCATATAGACCTTTTACTACGTAGAGACCTTCCCCAAATAATTCTGTTGCATCTTTAAAATCTCGTAAAATTATTCCTTCCAGCTTCACCATGCAATATATTTGTTCATTTACAGTTTCGGTGGTGGGGGTGGGGGGAGTGGTTCAGTCAGCAGTTGGGGCTGATGATGGGCTCTCCTCACTAAGTGTGCGGTGTTTACCTCTCCAAAACTTCTTTCCTCATCTATAAAATGGGTATGAGGAAAAGGTTAAATGAAATAGGCCCCTAGGGTCCTTTGCCCATGACTGGTCCTACTAAGAATCCAAAGATACCTCCCCTCATTCCACCCGAGTGTGGGGTAGTCCCAGATGGCATAGTCATCTGAATGATGCAAGAAAAATATGGACAGGCTAGAGCACTGGGCGGAAATTACCAACAAGGACTTAAAAAGGATTGATCATAAAATCTCCTCTTAAATGAAAAATAATTATTTAAATTCCAATCGATGAAAGGGGCTCCACAGTGGTGAGAGGCTCTATGAGCATCAGTTGTCTAAAGTCAATGATCCTTGGGGGCGCCTGGGTGGCTCAGTCGGTTGAGCGTCCGACTTCGGCTCAGGTCACGATCTCACGGTCCGTGAGTTCGAGCCCCGCGTCGGGCTCTGGGCTGACGGCTCGGAGCCTGGAGCCTGCTTCCGATTCTGTGTCTCCCTCTCTCTCTGACCCTCCCCTGTTCATGCTCTGTCTCTGTCTCAAAAATAAATAAACGTTAAAAAAAAATTTAATAAAACAAAGTCAATGATCCTTGGATAAGGCTTGCCACTAATCACTGGAGAGCTCCTGGGTGCCATTCATAGATGATGATTCCAGAAAAGAGAAGTAAGTCAGGTCACGGCACCCCTAAATTATGGCATATGTTATTGTGCTGAGGTCTGAAAAAGTGCGAAAAAACTAAAAACATTCAGAGGAGGGAGAGCCAGTGGGTACAGGATCTGGAAGCCTGCTCTTCTGGAAAAAAAGTTTAGCACATTATGAATAGCATGGGCTTTGAAAGCAGAAAGATAGAAGTAGATTCTCGCCCTAGATGCCCCTCTTACTAAATGAGTCATCTTGAATAAGCTATTTAACTTCTATAATTTCTTCATCTTTACAGGGGATGTGAAATGAGATAATGTATTATATTTGTTAAGGTTAGCTCAAATGCTATTAAGGTAGGTCTACCAAGGTAAGACCTACTAACAAAAAACTCTGACTTCTCAGTGACCCACTGCAATTAAAATTCATTCCTTGTCCATATCACGGTCACGTGTAGGGTCCTGCCTTCCATGGGCTCATTCAGGGACCTGGGATCCTTCCACCTTATAGCTGCATCTGATGATGAGGAGAGAGGCCATTTTCTTTTTGACCCCTTCAGTGGGGAAGTGACACATATCATTTCCAGAAATATTCTGTTGTCAGGAATTCAATCCTGTAGCCACACCTAACTTCAACGGATTCTCAGGAGTATATATGCTCTGTGCCCAGGAGGAAAGGGAACGAAGTTTGGTGAACATGCAGTGGTGATGGTGACTGCCACAGTTCAGCCTGTGGTCACTGGTTACCCACCTCCTCCTTCTTTCACACTCCCCTGTTTCCCAAAGGAGACGACTCCAAATCCCACCCAGTGAGAGCATCTAGCTTGGAGTCCAGGATCTCTGGAATGTCTCATCCTTTCTGTCAGTTCTAGAAGAGACTCCTCATGGTCTCGTGCTCTGTGGAAACCCTCTGTGCATTGTTCTCCACTGGGGTGCTCTGGCTTCACCGTCTGAGAGCTTGCCATGCCCCTTCACCTCCATGAGCGCCCCTAAACTGGGCATTGACAAGTATCCCTTGCAGGGTATTTGGCTTCCCGGTGGTGTTAAATTCAGGGGCCTGAAGGATGTTTAATAGTTAAGCAATTCAAAGAGTTTCTACTTTTGTGTTTTGGACCCAGGCTCAGAGTTTCTTTGGCCATAGAACGATCTCAGAAGCTTATGAGGCTTGTGATCTCTTTGCTTCCTGACTGATGCTGGTAACCTTGTGCTGGTACCCACACACAGAATTTTCTTGTGTATTATTTTCAGAGTTTTGTATTTCTTCACTTTATGTCCCACGCCTCTCTTAATTAAATGGCAGCTTCACTGAAGTTTCCACATAAGTGGTGTCATATACCTTTAATCTGGCTTATGCTCTAGGACTGAGTCACTTTGTTCAACGGGGGAGTCTTGCTGGGTCCTTCTCACCAAAGCGTTCTTCAATTTAATCTCGTACCCTTTGGGACCTGGAAGCAATTGACCTTTCCAACCTTGTGAGGTCCTTGATCCCTGGACTTTCTCTATTCCCTCCAACGTTGCTTGAAAGTTGGCCGATTCCTTCCTGAGCCTTTTTCTTTCTTGCAATACCTTGCTAAAGCCAGCTAGCGGCCGATGCACGCCACCACTCTGAGCCTTTCTATCCTTTCTGGGGCCTCTAGAACTGGCTCTGAAGTCACTACCACACATTTCAGGTTTTTGTTATGGGGGCACATGACTTCCACGGTATTAGTTGGGGCAACACGGGCCGCTGTGACAGATAAAGTTCAAATTCTCAGTGGCTTCACACAGGAAAATCTATTTCTTACTCGCACCCCCAGTCTCTTGCAAGTGTCATGGTGGCTGTCTCTGCACGGGGCCACCTGCCCCCTCCGTGTTTTTTGCCCCCACCCAACCCTAGGACTTCAGAGTCCTCTCCATCGTTCAGGCAGATGGCCAAGACATCTTAGTACAACGGGGAAGACAGTCCCACTCCTGACGACACTCACAACACACAGTCCATATTGGTTGCTGTTTCAGTTACCACATCCCTTGAAAACAATTGATAAAGGACATGGTATGTAGTTTTAGCCTGAATTAAAGACTTAGGGACAACATGAGAACAGTTGTCACATGCAGTGTAAACGAGGAATCGGGCTAATTCCACGTAGCTCCAGAGGGCAAAACGGGGAGTGGCGGGCGAATGTGACAGATTTCCATGTAAGGTAAGGAGAACTTTCTTATAATTAGGGATGAGTCCCCAAAGGCAGTCCCGCTTTGAAGATAGCAGGTGCTGGGGTGCCTGGGGGGCTCAGTCGGTTGAGCCTCCGATTCTTGATTTCTGCTCAGGTCATGATCCCACGGTTCATGAGTTTGAGCCCCTTGTCAGGCTGCATGCTGACAGCACGGAGCCTGCTTGGGATTCTCTCTCCTCTCCCTACCCCTCCCCTGTTCTCACATTCTCTCTTTCTCTCTCTCTCTCTCTCAAATAAATAAACATAAAAAAATAGCAGCTGCTGGGGTCTGGGAGTGTAAAAGCAGCGGCCAGTGCCGCATACCTTGGAGGGAAGATTCCTGCTTCAGGGACCCCTTCCAATGGTAGGACTCCCGAGGCCTCTTGCAACACAAATATTTCATTTTCTGTTTCTGAGACAGTGGACAGAAGGGACTTTGATGGTTGATATCTCCAGCAGCGTGTTGGCCTCTGAGATGATCTCTCCTAAGCTAGTAACTACAGTTGCTGCCTTTGGAAGAGTCCACTCCGTCTTTGTTCATCCCCTGTTGGGAAAACGTTCTATCTGCTGTGTGTGAGGGCTGCTCAGCACCCCAGGAAATTTCCAGGCGAGCCCCTTGAATTTTTTTTTTTTCAACGTTTATTTATTCTTGGGGCAGAGAGAGACAGAGCATGAACGGGGGAGGGGCAGAGAGAGAGGGAGACACAGAATCAGAAACAGGCTCCAGGCTCTGAGCCTTCAGCCCAGAGCCTGACGCGGGGCTCGAACTCCCGGACCGCGAGATCGTGACCTGGCTGAAGTCGGACGCTTAACCGACTGCACCACCCAGGCGCCCCTCCAGGCGAGCCCCTTGAGCCCCATGGTGCATTTGGTCACGGCAGGAAATGGGTTGTATCTTATCCTCCCACCCACCCCCCCAGTCGTTGAGGCCTGGGCGGTATCCTGGAACCTTCCGTTTCACTCACTGACGCATCTGACCCATCACCAAGTACTTGCTCTTCCCTTTCCTAATGTTCTGCAAATCCATCCACTTCCATTCATTCTCGCTTTCGTCACCCTAGAACAGGCCACTGCCAGCTCTCACCAGCTTCCCTCTGATTCGGTTTTCACTCGGGAGCCAGGCTAAGCCTTTCCATACTCACCCTCAGCGTAAACCGTGGTCCCCGTCAGCAGTACGAGAACTGTTAGAGGGCTTGATTTTTCCTGACCACTTTTCTCTCCATTTCGATGGCCCATCCTTCCTGGCTGAGATAGCACCTTATCCTCAGGTATAATGCTTGAGGGTTTCCTGGCCTCCCGGAATTGGCGGTCTTAGGGCATCATACAGACGTTCTCCGGAATGAATATTGCCCACACCGCTCTGCCCTCCGGGCTCTTGCTGCTCAAAGTGTGTCCCCATATCCCCACTGTTCTAACACCTGCTAACCACCCGCTTTCTCTCCAACTCCAAAGGAATCGATTATTCTAAGCTGGAGGGACGGCCCCATCCTGATTTGCCTTCTCCCTCCAGACCCTCTAGGCTTCTTTTTACAAAGCTCCAGGCTCCGCTGAGTGCTTACTTAGGCTTTTGCCAATAAAAGCCAGAAATTTTTGCAGGGTGGATCTTCTTACTACCCTGCAACCAACCCACCTCTCCTGGTGTAACGGGAAACACAGTCAGATATCTGTCATAAAAGGAGAAGGATCAAGAGGAAAATGCTAGGAAGACGAAAGAAAGCTTAAGCTACTATTTCAAAATATTCTCAGACCCCATGTGCCAATCTGTTTGTGTCCCGTCCCCACTTAATTGATTCCTTTTGCCCTTGGGATCAATTTCAGGTGGTGTCTTATGGTCTTGGGGGCCTCTGCATGACGTCATCCCTGCCCACCTCTGTGGCTCCTCTTACCCTTGTCCCTTCTGTCCCAGGCACCCTGGCCGGTCCTCCCCGCCTGCTGTAAACCCAGCCTGGGGTCTCCCAATTCACTGGTCCCTGGCCGGAAATGCTCCCCCCTCACCTGGCCCCTCCCTCCCCTGGCCGACTGCGAGCAGGCTCCAGGCGTGGGTTACAGCACACGCTCCGACAAGATTTGATCCCTTATTCTGGGACCTCACAGCAGCCCCTGAGCTTCTCCTTCCCCTCTGCCATGTGCGAAACGATGTGTTGTGGTCCTTGTTCAATGTCAATGTAAGTTCCTAAGGCTAATGATGCTGAGCGTGGTAGCACAGGGCCTAGGGCCTGGGGGGTTGATAAGCACTCCAGTAACGCCTTAGAGAGCCATCTTACTACTAGGTAACACAGTGCACCTAAGGGCTGTAGGGTGTGTGTGTGTGTGTGTGTGTGTGTGTGTGTGTGTGTGAGAGAGAGAGAGAGAGAGAGAGAGTGAGTTTGTCTTCTGGCCTATCTGTGCCCTGCCCCCTTCTTTACCCCCTATGGAGCTATAAATCAGGGTTTACATTGAAACCAAGCCCTTTTAGGAAGCATTTTCCAGACACTGTTGGACTCATCCTTGCTAGAGACTTACTTTTCATTCAGAATACTCTCATGTTTATTCTTGGACTTCTTCCTACAAACGTCTCCACAGTCTAGTTTCTGTGGCAGCAGAGGAGGGAGGGGGGAGCCCGCATTTTTGTTCACAGAAGCCATGGACCCTAGAGTGGCAGGGCTCTGGGAGCAAGCATGTTGAAGCTCGACTATTTTTAGGGAGTGTACATTTGGTTTTAACACGTTGGGAGCCTGTTGCAGAGATCTCTGCTGTGTTAAAGGAAAAGAAAGAAAGAAAGAAAGAAAGAAAGAAAGAAAGAAAGAAAGAAAGAAAGAAAGGAAGGAAGGAAGGAAAAGAAAAGAAAGAGAAAAAAAAGAAACAGGAAATGAAAAAGTCAGCAGACAGAGGGTCAGACAAAGTTCCAAAGGCTTCCAACATCAATATTTTTTTTAAGGGAGAAAAAAGCCAACTTTTTTTAATGAAAAGAAAACCCTGTTTTATTAACTGATGATAGCTTTATGACAGTTGTGTGATCTGGTCTATAATTTCTAAGTCATTCTTGAATTTGTCCCTCCGGAATCTCCCTTACAGTTGCTCAGAAAGGAAATCTCGGAAGCATGATTTCTGGGCTGCAAAGTGCCAGCCAGGGCTGGGGGCACAGTTCTGTTCACATGGCCAAGCAGCTGTGAGACGTGTGCACGAAGACATTCCCATACCCTGGTGCCACACCCTCCTAGGGAACTCGCTAACATCATAGTGCAAAAAACAAAGTAAAATTGCTCTTGTCCCACCACATAAATAATCCTTTAATACTGTTCCAGGAGAAATTGTCTCTGTTTTTCTTTTTTCTCTTCCCGTCTTTAATGAGTTCCCTTTAGGCTGAATGAAGCCCTAGATATTTCCAAAATGGGACACTGAAAATCCTGCATTTGAAAAAGAACAATGCAGGCGTCTTAAGTTGTGGTTTTCCTAAAAATAAGGACATTTGGAAGAGAGAATCCTCTGAAATTATGAAGGTATACATTGCAACCGCGAGGTCATTTCTTCTCTGATGGCAGATGAGTGAGTGCTCTCTATGGCAGGGAGAAAATTCTACTTAAATAAAATAATTATGGATTTGAAAGAGTCTTGTATACAAAGATAAAAAGTGCACTAGGATTTTAGGGGGCGCTTGAGCGGCTCGGTCAGTTGAGCCTCCCACTCTGGCTCAGGTCATGATCTCTCCGTTTGGGAGTTCGAGCCCCACATCGGGCTTGCTGCTGTTACCCTATCAGTGCAGAGCCTGCTTCTGGATCCTCTTTCCCCCTCCCCCTCTGCCCATCTCCTGCTGGCTCGCTCTCTCTCTCTCTCTCTCTCTCTCTCTCAAAAAATAAATAAAAACATTGAAGAAAAAAAAAATGCACCAGGATTTTACTCTCACTTCTGAAAATTTATCTAATGAAAATCCTAAGGTTGGAGAAAGCTTTATTCACAAAGATACCCAATGTAATTTTATTTAAAAGAGGAAAACAATCTAATGCCTTTAGGTAAAGCATTTGCTTAATGCTATATTGTGCAACTATTTAAAATAAGGGGTATGGGGGGGCGCCTGGGTGGTGCAGTCGGTTAAGCGTCCGACTTCAGCCAGGTCACGATCTCGCGGTCCGTGAGTTCGAGCCCCGCGTCGGGCTCTGGGCTGATGGCTCAGAGCCTGGAGCCTGTTTCCGATTCTGTGTCTCCCTCTCTCTCTGCCCCTCCCCCGTTCATGCTCTGTCTCTCTCTGTCCCAAAAATAAATAAACGTTGAAAAAAAAAATTAAAAAAAAAATAAATAAAATAAGGGGTATGGGGCATTAATAAAGGCATGGGAAGTTATGTTATAATGTTAGAGTGTAAATTAAAAAAAATTTATGTATATTTAATTTTGAGAGAGAGAGAGAGAGAGAGAGAGAACATGAGCATGAGCAGGGGAGGGGCAGAGAGAGAGGGAGACACAGAATCGGAAGCAGGCTCCAGGCTGTGAGCTCTCAGCACAGAGTCCGATGCGGGACTCAAACCATGAATTGTGAGATCATGACCTGAGCCCAAGTCAGACGCTCAACTGCCTGCCACCCAGGCACCCCCAATGTAAAATTTTAAATACGGTGGGCCTGCAAACATTTACAACCCAACAATCATGAATAGTGAAAAGAACAGACCCAGATTTACTAACATCGCAATTTGTTGCTCTTTGAGGAGTTTGGACTCGAGGTACTTTTTCCTTCTGCTTCCCTGTAGTAGGTATGCAGTGTTCCAATGAAGGGGGGAAAAAAAAAACCCAAACAAGTGTGCTTTTCAGGATGCCTGGGTGGCTTAGTCAGTTCAGCGTTAGACTCTTGATTTTAGCTCAGGTCATGATTTCACTGTTGGTGAGGTCGAGCCCCACATCAGCCTCTGTGCTGGCAGTGTGCAGCCTGTTGGGATTCTCTCTCTCTCTCCCTCTCCCCCGTCTCATGCCCGCTCTCTCTCTCTGTCTCTCTCTGTCAAAATAAATAAATAAAAATTTTTAAAAAATTAAAAAACTTTACTTTTCCAATAAAGAATTATCTTAGCCTGATCTTTTCTTCCACTCATCCGCTGTAGGTACTTGGCAGTGAAGAGAAATTAAGTGAATCATTTTAAATTCTCATCTTCCGTGTATTGCTGTCTAGTTATAAAGTTAAAGGGTAAAAGTTAACAGTAGAAATATGATAAAAGATGTACTTCTATTCTTGAAATAATGCATGCCTACTTATTTTTCAAAAGAAGAAAAATCTTATTGGTAGTTTACATCTGGGGTAAGAGTTCCATGTGACATGTTCACTGGGGGAGGAATTTCCTGCCTAGTTAACTTTATCTGGTGTCTCACGTGTAGACTGATGAAACAAGTTTAGCCAGAATAATTATAATAAAAATCATAACAATAATAGCACCAAATCCCCAAATGCCTTTTGTTCTTAAGCAGATAATTTCCAAGCAGTTTCTATATAGCGCTTCATGAAGTGTCACAAAATCTTTAGAATTGCTTCCATTTTGGGGTGCCTGCGTGGCTAGTCCTTTAAGCTACCAACTTAAGCTCAGGTCATGATGTCACGGTTCTTGAGTTCGAGCCCGGCGTCGGGCTCTGTGCTGACAGCTCAGAGCCTGGAGCCTGCTCCAGATTCTGTCTCTTTCTCTCTCTGCCCCTCCCTCGCTCCTGCTTTGTGTCTCTCTCCAGAGTAAATAAACATTAAAAAAAAATTCTTTTTAGGGGCGCCTGGGTGGCGCAGTCGGTTAAGCGTCCGACTTCAGCCAGGTCACGATCTCACGGTCCGTGAGTTCGAGCCCCGCGTCGGGCTCTGGGCTGATGGCTCAGAGCCTGGAGCCTGTTTCCGATTCTGTGTCTCCCTCTCTCTCTGCCCCTCCCCCGTTCATGCTCTGTCTCTCTCTGTCCCAAAAATAAATAAACGTTGAAAAAAAAAAAAAGAGAAAGCTTAAAAAAAAAAATTCTTTTTAAAGAATTGCTTCCATTTTATAGGTGGAAAGAGGAAATCTTCGTATGTACGTTATCAGGCTTTGGGAAGAATGTCATTTGTAAGAGCACTATCTAATTTTTTTCTAAATAACATGCACACATGTAACCCAAACATGCTGTTACCACATTATAGAAACAGAACATGTTTGGTTTTGATAACTGACCACATTAAAAGAATTGAGAGTCACATTGGTGAAGATGTAGGCATACGTAGGAAAACTGCAAACTTCCAGCAAAATTAGGGAGAATCTTGAGTAATTCAACCCCATAAAGAATGAGTCCTATCTACTCTCAACTTAGCTGTTGATAAGTTAGAGGTCTCCTTTTGTGCAGCTGAAATGTTCTTTCAAACTTGGCTGATTTGAACATAAGGTTGTGAAATCCTTTGGACTCAGGCATCATTTACCTTTTTCTTTAGAATAAAATAAGATAGTTAAACATAGCTCACTTTGATAGGAATTGTATCTACGATTGTGTTCTTTCATCTGAGATCCACATGGACCGAGGGAATTGCAGGATAATAACTAAGTAAGAATTTGGTACAAAGTCTCTCTTAAGAAGATGATCTTGGGTTAAGGCCACCCTTCTCCCTGATGATTATGACAATGTGAAGGGAAGGAACAAGCAAGTGCCTCTTGAATGTGTGATCCGGAATCATTGGGAGGAATAAAGGGGATAGCCTGGTGCGGGTCAGAGCGGCGGGGGGTGCTCAAGAAAGAGAAGCATCTGGTATCAGGCTAGATACATCAATTTCTAAACCACGTCTCCCCCTCACATTCTCTAAGAAACAGCCATTTCTGCTTCATGACTTGTGTGCCCTCCAGACTAAAGGCAGAGGGCTGGACTCCATCATCCCCTGAGATCCCTTTACCCTTTAAACCCTACAAAGCTGACCCTGGCTTCTTTCCCTGTCAATGCCACTGTCAAACACCTGGCAGAGACGGTGCTCTTAGGGGCCTATTTTTTGACTCCCAGGATGGGAGAAAACAGTCACACGTGTTTAACAATGTGTGGGAATGCCTTGGTTTTGTTCGTCTGACTGAGACCTAGAATGGCAGGGGTGGCTGGATGCTGATGCATTTCCGAACGATCCCAGAAGTCTTTGTCCATGTGGCCCTGCTACAGTTTGGGTGGGTTGTAGTTCTTCTTTTCCTTGTCATCCTTGCGCTCTTGAGGTGGAGCTTCTCCCAGATGGAACAGAGTCAGAAGCAGTGGCAGCAGGGAGGACCATGGGGTGGCTCCCAGCACATTTAGAATATGTCCCAATCCTACTTCCCAACATAGATCCAAGGATTTTTGAAGTCGACGAAATAGACCCCACGTGGGGAAGAATTACTGGACAGCCTGATCCCTAAGTTCACCATTTTCCTCAGCTCTTCCAGGACCCATCCAAAAGTTTGCCATGCCTGCCCCTTGGTCTTTGCCCATCAAAAATCTCACCTAACTTGAAGACCCAGTTCATTTAGTTTATTTTATTTTTTTAATATAATTTATTGTCAAATTGGCTTACATACAACACCCAGTGCTCTTCCCAACAGGTGCCCTCCTCAATGCCCATCACCCATTCTCCCCTCTCCCCCAACCCCCATCAACCCTCAGTTCTCTCTATTTAATTAAGAGTCTCTTATGGTTTGCCTCCCTCCCTCTCTGTTTGTAACTATTTTTCCCCTCCCCCTCCCCCATGGTCTTCTGTTAAGTTTCTCAAGATCCACATATGAGTGAAAACATAAGGTATCTGTCTTTCTCTGACTGACTTATTTCACTCAGCATAATACCCCCCATTGCTATCCACGTGACTCCAAATGGCAGGATTTCATTCCTTCTCATTGCCAAGTATTATTCCGTCGTATATATAAACCACATCTTCTTTATCCGTTCGTCAGTTGATGGACATTTAGGCTCTTTCCATATTTTGGCTATTGTTGAAAGTGCTGCTATCAACATTGGGGTACAAGTGCCCCTATGCATCAGCACTCCTATATCCCTTGGGTAAATTCCTAGCAGTGCCATTGCTGGGTCCTAGGATAGACCTATTTTGAATTTTTTGAGGAACCTCCACACTGTTTTCCAGAACGGCTGCACCAGTTTGCATTCCCACCAACAGTGCAAGAGGGTTTCCGTTTCTCCACATCCTCGCCAGCATCTCTAGTCTCCTGTTTTGTTCATTTTAGCCACTCTGACTGGCATGAGGTGGTATCTCAGTGTGGTTTTGATTTGTATTTTCTGGATGAGGAGCGACGTTCAGCATCTTTTCATGTGCCTGTTGGCCATCTGGATGTCTTTAGAGAAGTGTCTATTCATGTCTTCTGCCCATTTCTTCACTGGATTATTTGTTTTTCGGGTGTGGAGTTTGATGAGCTCTTTGTAGATTTTGGATACTAGTCCTTTATGAGATACGTCATTTGCAAATATCTTCTTATTCTGTCTGTTGCCTTTTAGTTTTGTGGATTGTTTCCTTCGCTATGCAGAAGCTTTTTATCTTGATGAGGTCCCAGTAGTTCATTTTTGCTTTTAATTCCTTTGCCTTTGGAGATGTGTCCAGTAAGAAATTGCTGTAGCTGAAGTCAAGACCTAAGTCAACTTCTCTCTTCTTCTCAAAGCCTTCTGTGATTCCCCACAAGTCAGAAGGAACAGTTTTCTCTTTTTTTTTTTTTTTAATTTTTATTTATTTTTGGGACAGAGAGAGACAGAGCATGAACGGGGGAGGGGCAGAGAGAGAGGGAGACACAGAATCGGAAACAGGCTCCAGGCTCTGAGCCATCAGCCCAGAGCCCGACGCGGGGCTCGAACTCACGGACCGCGAGATCGTGACCTGGCTGAAGTCGGACGCTTAACCGACTGCGCCACCCAGGCGCCCCAACAGTTTTCTCTTTATGTTCTCATTGACATGCCCTGTATTGTACCTTAGGACCTGTGTTGCATTAACCTGCTGGTCTCTATCATGATCCAGTAGTACGCTTCACCCCCACTGGGTCACCAGTAAGCTTCTGGACAGAAGTGACAGTATGGCGTTCAGCTTTGAAACCTGCCTGGGGCTCACTGGAACTTATACACAAGAAGTCACTCTGGGTTTATGGAGCTTTAGTACACACGTTCACTTCGCACAGGGGTTTCCAGTGAATTCTTCCAATAATGGGCCTTTGAAGTGAGCTGAGGTTTAGCCACCTCTGAATGGTAGCCTAGATGGAACCCGGAAGCCAGAGGGAGTGCCCAGTGGCTGGGGGAACAGTTGGACTCTGAAGTGAATGGATGCTTTTAGCTCCTTACCTCACCGGTGCGCCTCCGGGCTGTGAAAAATTTTCTCTTTGACATTGTAAGCTCCCAAAGGGTGTGGACCGCGACTGCTCTGCTTACGTAGGCCAGTACCCCATGCGTAGGGCTATTTAATAAATATGGTTTCATGATGATCACTCTCACAGCATGAGTCTGGGGTGCACATGGTGTGCCCCAAGAAGCTGACTCCTGGCCGTGGCCTGCCAGACAACAGCACACAGACTGCGCATAGTAAATAATCTTTAATGAATGTCCCTTCTAGGCACTGTGACCCTGCACCAGCTTTTGTGGGAAGTAGCAGGAAAACAGAAGTTATGGTTCCTCCCTCGAACCTTCTCAGGGTCTGATATAAATCTTCATCCAAGGATTTGCAGAAAATGAGGCCAGAGTCGAAGAAATATATGTCTAGGCAGGAAAGATTTTAATCAAGATTGCAAAAATCCACATGGTCCGTCGCGGGAGTCTTTACGCCAACGACGTTTGCTGCCTCATTGTGACTTAGGCAAGTCGACACCTGCAGTGAAGAGTCACCGGCATATATGTATTTAAGCTTATTTGTCGGAAGAATAGCATCTGGAAAGCAGTGTCTTTTCCCATGAGTTCAGTTCTTTCGCCAAAAAAACCCCACAACAGTGGCAGGAGTCTCTGTGTTTCTGCCATAAGTATCTCCGTCAAAATCTACTAAGTTCTGCTTTAAAAAGAAAACTCACAGAAGTAAAAAACATTGTTTGCTTCTTGTGCTCAGAAAGGCTATGTTCGGGGCACCTGTGTGGCTCAGTCGGTTAAGCGTCCGACTTCGGCTCAGGTCATGATCTCACAGTTCATGAGTTCAAGCCCCACGCTGGGCTCTGCGCTGACAGCTCAGAGCCTGGAGCCTGTTTCCGATTCTGTGTCTCCCTCTCTCTCTGCCCCTCCCCCTGTTCACGCTCTGTCTCTGTCTCTGTCTCTCTCTCTCTCAAAAAAACATATTTTTAAAAAATTTTAAAAAAGAAAGAAAGGCCATGTACCCCCTGTCTACCTGACTGTTTGGGAAGAGTGAATATACGATTTTTCTGTTGTGTCATCACAAGTGAGTCCCCTCCAAAAGGAAGCCAAACATAGGATTTTCTGTCTTCTCCCGTAACGTTATTCTTCAGCACTGTTCAAGGGCCTTCATGTTTTATGGGTGAATTTAGAATGCAGAATCTCGGGGCGCCTGGGTGGTGCAGTCGGTTAAGCGTCCGACTTCAGCCAGGTCACGATCTCGCGGTCCATGAGTTCGAGCCCCGCATCAGGCTCTGGGCTGATGGCTCAGAGCCTGGAGCCTGTTTCCGATTCTGTGTCTCCCTCTCTCTCTGCCCCTCCCCCGTTCATGCTCTGTCTCTCTCTGTCCCAAAAATAAATAAAAAACGTTGAAAAAAAAAAAAAAGAATGCAGAATCTCTGGAAACATTTGTTAACCTGGGGGGCAGGAACACACGAAGAAATTTTCTAAAGTATCTACCCTATGTCCTGGTCGCAGCATGCGTTGTTGTTCTTCCAAAAATGCCGTCGTGTCTCCTATATTGTCTTTAAGCTTCTCAGGTGAGCTCTGAAATTCTGCGATGCACCATGCCGTGTGCTCCGTATTCGTGAGCTTGCTTTCTCCGACAGTAACCCTTCAGACAGGTGTAGTGGGCATTCTTTGTGACCAACCAGCATCTGAACTCCCTTGCCCTTGGAGTGCTTCCCAGCCTGAGGTCTGAGCAGGGGCAGAGATTCACTTCTTCCTTCTATAGAAGCTGAAAATGTACTTTTCCAGCTTCCCCTGCAGTTGGGACACAGACAAGGGGTTTAAACTCCACCAGGCAGATGTACCTGTTCTGGACTTGAATTAAGGAGCTAATGGCAAAGAAAGGAACAGGTACTGCCTGAGACATCTTCTATTCGAGAGAACCACACCCAGATTCCAATAACAGAAGTGGCTCAGTGGCCAGGGGGCAATGGGTCAGTGGTGGCATCTTCGTGGGACCAGTGTGAGGCATGACTTTGGACACAGATCTTGGCTGTGCAGGCTGGGGCATGTACAACTTCTCAATACCCTTAATACAATCCCTTTCTGTTTACGTTGTCCAGTGTTGGTGTCTGTTGCTGAAACTAGGAATCTTAACTGAGACACAGGTATGTTATTAACTATTGTTATAATTATTATTAACCCTGCTTACAGATATAAATTCTGAGGCTACAGATGTTAAGTAACTTGCCTGAGGTCTAACAGCTAACAAGAGGTAGACCTTGGATTCAAAGAGAAGTTTGCCTGACTTCGGAGCCCTTGCCCTTGATGTCCACCTCAGTGTATCCCTGGGATAGTATGCATGGCCACGGAACGTTCTAGACCTCACAGTATTGCAAGTGTCTGCAGGATGGTAGGGCAGATGCCCTCTGTGCGATCTGGACTTCACACTTTAGAGCACAAGAACTGACATTTTCTAGGCCCTCTTGTACTTGATCGGTGTCATATCCTATTGGTACTCGGAGAGGTAAGCATTGTTACCTCCATTTTATAGCTGTGAAAACCAAGGATAAGTAACTAAGGTTGTTTCTTGCCCAAGGTTCCATGCTCAGTTCCAGGTGATTCTGATACAGTGAGCACCTCCGCCTCTGGTGTCTGCTCACAAATCCTAGATCCATACTGACTACAAGTGATGGCGCTTTTTGTCTGTCCGCTTCATCTCACATAATAATATGGAAAAAAGGACATCATCATTGAAGGTTTGGGGCCTAGAGATTCTTTTGTCCTGATTTAATATTCTTGATCCATCATTTTGGCTGTTTGATAACGTGGTTCCGTTTTCCAAGTGGAAATATTTTCTGCTGTTCAACAAGAATTCATTTCCTGTGTTTGCCATGAGACCAGATTCCAATTATATATGTGTTTGCCATGTGAGAAGCTG